>NC_062574.1:2520814-2844564 GCF_022837055.1 Prionailurus viverrinus | reverse complement strand
CCCGCCCCGCCCCACTCACGCAGCCCCGTGGACTCCATGCGCGAGGCGGTGTTGACCGTGTCCCCAAACAGGCAGTACCGCGGCATGGTGAGGCCCACCACGCCCGCCACGCACGGGCCTGCGGAGATGCGCAGGGTGGGTGGCCCGTGCTGGCGGCTGGGTGGCACCTGGCACCTCGGGGGACTCTCTAGCGCCCCATCGTCTCCACCAGCTCCCCAAGGGTACCTCTCAATCACGACGGGGTGCCTGCCGAGGCGGCTTCACAGCAAGTCCCACTGCCCCCGTCCCCCCCCCCCC
Organism: Prionailurus viverrinus; assembly: GCF_022837055.1. NCBI lineage: Eukaryota > Metazoa > Chordata > Mammalia > Carnivora > Felidae > Prionailurus > Prionailurus viverrinus. The sequence goes on along the minus strand of NC_062574.1, from coordinate 2,844,267 downwards.
CCCCGCACGAATGTCCAGGGAATGCGGAACCGGCCCTAGACGGGGAGGGAGGGGGCCACCGGAGCCCGGGAGGTACCCGAGTGCAGGCCGATGCGGATGCGCACGGGCACCTCGGGCATGTGGCGCATTCGGAAGGAGCCCACGGCACTGAGGATGTCCAAAGCCATGTTGGCGATCTCCGCCGCGTGCCGCTGCCCGTTCCGCTGGGGCAGCCCCGAGGCCACCATGTAGGCGTCCCCAATTGTCTCCACCTGACGGAAAGGGTGGTGCAAGTCCGGTACTGAGCACCTCTCTCCCGCCAAGCGACTGTCCTTTGTCAGGCGGCCTAAACTGGGGGGGAGTGGGGGGGAGGGGGTGCAGCGCGGGGATCCTGGGGAGGCTTCCAAATGGGGGTGGGGGCAGCGGGGCTGAACCGGGGGCCGGCGGAGCTGAAGGAGGGTTGCTCCTCCCTCCCCCTCCCCCCCCCCTCCGGCACACCCCACCTTGTAGACGTCGTGGGAGCCGATGATGGCGTCAAAGAGCGTGTAGAGGTCGTTGAGCAGGTCCACCACCTCGATGGGCTCACTCATGGCCGAGATGGTGGTGAAGCCCACGATGTCGCTGAAGTACAGAGTCACCTCCTCAAAATACTCGGGCTCCACAGGTGTCCCCGTCTTCAGAGCCTCAGCCACAGAACTAGGTAGGGACGTCGGGGAGAGGGGGGCGGGCGTTAGGTGGAGGCCACGCCCCCCAGCCGCCCGCGGGCCCTCCCCCTCACCCCCCTCCCCGCGGGCACGCACGGGGGCAGCATCTGCGTCAGCAGTCGGTCTGTCTTCTGCTTCTCCAGCTCCAGCTCTTCCGTGCGCTCCCGGATCAGGTCCTCCAGGTTGCTGGAGTACTGTTCCAGCATCCTCAGCATGGAGTCAATGATGTTCGTTTTCCGGCCCTTGTTGATGCTTTTGAACTGGTAGGGGGAGGCAGCCGGGGTGGGGGTGCGGGGGCTGTTGAGGACCTGGGCTGCCATGACCCCTGCGTGGGGCCCTCTTACCCTGGCCCCCTGCGCCCACCCCCAGGCATCCCACCCCACGCATCGTTTAGGCATCAGCCCCCCCCCCCCCATGCCAGGCCCTGTGCCTTCACACACCAGGAGCCATACGGGAAATGGGGGGGGGGGGTCCCAGAGGTCAGCTGCTCTCAGCTGGTAACTGACAAGACACTGGGGTTTGGACTCCCAGGCCGAGGGTCTTGTGGCCACACCGGGCCAAGCGATTCAAATGTTATTCGAATCGAGTGAAATATTTCTCCCACCCAGAGGTCTATCTCCTGCTCCCAAGGGCCCCGCAGCCCCCGTTCTAACTCTGTCCCCACCTAAATCCCAGTCCTCAGACTGCCCCTTGGGAAACGGCCTGGAGGTCAGAGGTCCCGCGAGTCTGCCTTCCTGAAGCCTCCCCGGGTTGCTGACAAGTGGCCAGCCCAGCCCTTGCCCAATGCCAGCCGCTGACCTGCTCGAAGGTGCGGTCCATGGAGGGCCGGAGGTCCGGCTGCTCCGCCCAGCACTGTTTCATCAGCTGGATGCACTCCGTGGGCGCCTGGTCCACGGACACGGAGGGCCGGCACAGTGGAGGGGGACTTCGGACCCTCTCCACCACTTCTGGAGGCATGAAGGGACCAACAGAGGCCACCTCTGACTCTGGCCTGACTGTTGAAGCCTGCGATCAGAGCTTCCGGAAGGAGGCCGGGAAGCGCGGGGAGGGAGGGGAGGGCCTTGCTGGAAGGAACGGGAGGATCCTGAACCCTGGGGGTGGGAGGGTGGGGGGCGCAGGGGGCAGTTAGAGGTGACAGGCAGAGCTAACATTTGTCGCAGTTGAGAGTGAGGGTTGGGGTGGCCCAGTAGCTTGCTGACTCCTGGATGGTAAGTCATAGGGATTTGAACCAGATCCCACTCCACTGCCTTCGCCCCCTTCCCCCGACACTGCTGCCTCCCTGCCGTCCCTAAGAACCAGAGGGGAGCCCGCTCCCTCAGCCGGAGGAGCAGGTTGGGTCCAGGATGAGGAAAGACACAACCACTGATGTCTGGGAGCCTAAGAGCCGCCCCCTCCCATCCTGACGCTTGCTCTCCCCGGCCCTGACCCTTGAGATCCACATAAGGGAGGCCCACATAATTAAGCCTCAGCTCCGGGCTTTAGGGCAGAGAGGCTGGGTCTGGCGAGAGGCTCTGCCGGGCCGCAGGCTTGAAGCGCGACGCGAGCGAGCGAGCATACCCTCGGCGGTCAGCTCCAGCATGGCGTAGGGGGCGCTGCGACACACGACCTCCTGCATGATGATGCCCAGGCTGAAGACGTCACCCGCCATCGTTCCCCTGCGCTCCAGGGCCGGGTCCCGAAGCAGCTCCGGGGCTGTCCACAGCTGGTCTGGGGTCGGGGAAGGGGGCGTGGGCATGTGGGAGGGCCTGGGGACGCTGGGGACAGACCCCCGCCCTAACCAAAAAGCCCAGGCTCGCACCCACTCACCAACTCCCAGCCCGAGTGTGGCCCCACTGCCCGCAGCTATCCCCCGGAGAAACTACCAGAAACCCGACGCGGGTCTCCGAGAAAGCGCGGTCCTCACAAATAGGCCCTCCCCTTTATGCAAAGGGAGGCTCAGGGGACACCCCGCCCCTCGGGCACAAGCCACGCCCCTTCGAGCCCCCGCCTCCCCAGTCCAGTCCCCTTCTCCTCTCTGAGGTCCCGAGACCTGAGACCTTTACCGAGGCCGGGGCCACGTGCAGTGGGCGTGGGATGGAGAGGACGCGAAGGCGAAGGGAGGGATGGATGGAGGGGCCCCTGAGAAAACGGGGGTCCCGGGGATGCTCGTCCGCGCGGGAGGCAGCGGGGGGGGGGGGGGGGGATCCTACCCTCCGCGCTGGGAGGCTCCGGCAACACCCTCTGCGCTTCCAGCAGTCGCCCCTGACCGTGGTCGGTGACTTTCAGCACGAACCTCCCGTCCACCACGCAGTTCCGTGACTTAAGGCGCCCGTGGGCCACGCCTCGGTGGTGCAGATACCTCATTCCCTGGAAGGGGTGGGATACGAGGCGACCTGAGCCCTGCGGCTCCCCTGCCCCCTCCTCCCTGCCACCCCCGCACCCCCCCCCCCACCACCTTGATGAGGTCCAGGAGGAGGGAGGACTTGAACATCCAGTCCAGCTTTATGTCTCTCTGGGCGAGGAGGTCGTGGAGGGAGCCCCGGGTACAGTGCTCGGAGACCACCGCCAGCATGCGCTCCCCCGGGGCCATGGTGCCACCCGCTCCGCCGCCGAGGAAGAGCCCCAGGTAGAGGACCACGTTCTCGTGCCGCAGCTCCTGGAGCTGAGAGGGAGAGAGCCAACGGGCATTTTCTGCCCTGGAGGCACCGTGGATACCGAGGGGGTATCCAGGTCTGGTTTGGGGAGTCCACGCTCAGAAGGTGGGATGAGAGGGGTGACTGGAAAGGTCTATGGGGGCACGGGGTGGGGGGCGCTTTCTTCCAAGGGTAAGTTCTCTCTCCGGAACAGACACGTGGGTCAAAGGTCACCGTTGAGATGCTGAGTATGGTTTAGCTTAAAGTCATACGGGAAGAGACTACCTTGCACTGGTAACCAGGAGCCAGGCAGGTTCTCCCCGAGGCCACACACGGCCGTGCGGGCCACGGCCCAGGCCTGCTTTGCTCATGTCTGAGACTCCCAACATCCCCGAGGCAGGGAGGAAGGGACTGAGCAGTCACACTGTGGTCCTAGCGGAGCATGTGCCACAGGACAGGCGCCCTCACAATCCGAGCATGCTGGGAAATGGGGGCCAGCGGGTGACTACTGCCCTTCCAACTTTCCTTTGGTCCAATGAGGGGCTTCCCTTCATCCTAGATGCCTGAGGCTAAGTGGTGACTTAGTCTGGGGACCCTAAGTCATTCGGCAGCTGTGACCGAGAGCTTCTGTGGAGGCGTCAGAGGCGGCCAGGCGGAGGCTGCACGATGTAAGGGGGGCCTCGAGGTGGGACGATCAGAATAAGCCAGGCCACCGCCTCCTTGCCAGCTTTCCGCTTCGCCCAGTAGGCATTATCTGACTCTTGGTTTTGGCTCAGGTCGTGATCTCATGGGTGCGTGGGATCGAGCCCCGCATGGGGCTCTACACTGAGGGAGCCTGTGTGGAATTTTCTCCCTGTCTCTCTGCACCCCCCTCCATGTGCTCTCTCTCTCTCTCTCTCTCTCTCAAAAATAAATAAACGTTAAGAAAAAAAATGGGAGAGCATAACGGGACACCTGCTTTGGGAGAGGGCACTTCCACGGAGACCTGCTGGTCTCTCCTAGATTCGGGTCTATCTCTGTCCCCAGCTGCAAAGAGAAGGCCAAGAGGGAAGGAGATGACGGCCACCCCACACCCCACACCCCACCACGGGCTCAACGCTCACCTTGGAGAAGGCTGTCCTGGTTGCTGGGCGGATAGCTATGTGCTGATCCCCTGGGAATTTCTTCAGCCAAACCCAGTCTCCCTGGAGCAGAGATGGGAGTAGTTTTTTGTTGTTTTGAGAGAGAGAGAGAGAGAGAGAGAGAAAGCATGCACACAAGCCAGGGAGAGGGCCAGAGGGAGAGAGAGAATCTTAAGCAGGTTCCACGTTCAGCAAGGAGCCAAATGTGGGGCTCGATCCCACAACCCTGGGATCGTGACCTGAACTGAACTCAAGAGTTGGACGCTGACTGAGCCACCCAGCCGCCCCAGAGATGGGAGCAGTGAACTCAGTTTCTTTTTTTTTTTTTTAATTTTTTTTCAACGTTTATTTATTTTTGGGACAGAGAGAGACAGAGCATGAACGGGGGAGGGGCAGAGAGAGAGGGAGACACAGAATCGGAAACAGGCTCCAGGCTCCGAGCCATCAGCCCAGAGCCTGACGCGGGGCTCGAACTCACGGACCGCGAGATCGTGACCTGCCTGAAGTCGGACGCTTAACCGACTGCGCCACCCAGGCGCCCCCTTTTTTTTTTTTTTAATTTTTTTTTTTTCAGTTTCTTAAAAGCCCGTGAGGTGAAAAGCCACAGAGCCCCCATGTTTCTACAGGCCTACTGCCTCAGGACACATCCTGCCTGTGACGCAGAGGTTCAGAAGCAAAGCGTTTGACATCCGTCAGTCCACTTCACAGCTGGCGGGGATGGGGGCCACCCTCGCGTGGCTGTCCTCACCAACGCAGACGCTCCCACCCACAGCCTTAGTAAGCAAGCCGTTAGCACCACAAATGTCATTGAGACCACAGCCCTCCTCACCATCTGTTGCCCTGAGAGAGCACTGTGCTGGGAGTCAGGAGTCTGGGGGGATCAGGCTTTTATGATAGCCTGATTGTGACGCACAGGCAGTTCCCCTCCAGGCTCGGAGCCTCACTGTCCTCAGCTGTGGGTAGGGCTGGTCCATGGGAACGCAGTCCCATCGGGCCCCACGCTCACGAGGGCTTGTGCTTGGTTCAGCCGTCTCCTCCACAGTCCTGAACCAACAGGGAGCCCTTCGGTGTCATTCTGCCTTAGACCCTGCTATCTCTGTAGCCGGCCTCGTCCGTGGGTGAGGGGTTTGGCCACCCTGGCAGGAGATTCTGGTGGTCTGGTGTCGACTCCTAACGAGCCTTTGGAAATACATAGGGGACATTCTTAATTGTCCCCAAAACTGGGAGATGTGTTTTGTGGGTGGGACAAGAGACGCTAAACGTTCTTCGAGGCACAGGGTAGGCCCATTCAAATGATTAACAACAACTTCCCCCAGTGACAAGTGGCCGCGGTGGCCTGTAGGTGATATATTGGGACCCTCTGCATGCTCTGTGGGACCTGATATCTGGAAGCTCCAAGCCTCCACCCCGCTCTTGATTAGCTGAGCTTCCTCAGCTCTTTCTGGGTCTGTCGTGATTCCCAAACATCCTACAGCATTCAGATTTGCTGACCCATAGCGAAGGTCCTAATGCCCTTCCGTGACTTTCTCTTTCCATCCCCTGTAAGATCACGGTTCCTGAGTCTGATCTGAATGGGGTGGAAACGCTGGGTAGGACCAGGACGCGGGTCTGTCTGTCTTGAGTCAGGATAGCCCCGTCTGGGACCTCCCCATCCTGAACAACCCGTGTCCTGGAAATGTCCTTTTTGTGACCACGATGCCGCATCCCAGATGCCCCAACCTTTCCAGGGAGGCCCACGCCCTTCAGTAGCTTGAAGTCTTGGATCAACGGAGGGGGCAGGGCCAGGGGCTCCCAACGGGGAGGGGGATGGCTTCGGTGGCCACACCGGGCTGCATGCTGGTGCCGGAACACCCCTCCCCCCCCCCCCTCCAGGCAGGCCTCCGGCCTCGGAGCCACCATGATTGGCCTTTGAGGAGCCCTCATCTGGATAAAGGCTAAGGGAAAAATCCTGGGGCAGGAAGGATTCTCGGACACTCCCCTTTGGGGAACCCGTGACCTCTTCCTAGAGCCCATTCTGGGCTCCTATCACCATTTTCTGGAGCCCGCGGGATATGACGCAACTCCAGGAATAGAGCTCGGCCTGGACGGGGTAAGGCTCACCTCGTAGAGGCCAACGTTGGCGCTGTCCGCGGGCTGGCTGGGGACGCTGCGAACGTCTGACACGCTGTGTGCACCCAGACTCGATCGGCTCCCCTGGACCACCTGGAGGGTAGAGGTCAACGCAAGGGATCAGAATATACTGTGGGGTCAGAGTCCTGGGTTGAGGTCAGGCTGAGTTCCAGGGATTACAGAGGGAAGAAATCTTAATTAGGGGAAGACGATACTGACATTATACTTCCCAATTACGCTGCGGTTTACAGTTTACAAAACCAACCAGCGGGTTTGTTTGGAGCGTCTCGCTGTCCCAGGAGAGCAGCCGGGACAGGGCTGGTAACTCTCACTGCACATTAAGGGTGCTGATCCCCAGAGCTCAGACCTGAGAGGGAGCCAGGGCAGAAACCAGGCTTTCCTCGGGGCTGGGGTGAGGGCTGGCCCAGGCAGGGGAACAGATATACAGTGGAGGACACTTGGGGAGCTGGCTCCCTGCCTCCCTGCCTCTCCCACCTTTCGAGAGCTGCCCCCTTGCGGGTGGAGGAAAGTGATATCGTCCAGAGTCAGGATGATCTTGTTGGGGCCAGAGACCATCTGGATGTGAATTAGACGATGCCTGGTAGGGAAAGGATGTCATCTGCTCAAAAGGGACCAAGGTCCAGGACAGGAGGCCAGCAAGGGATAATGTTGGCTCAGGGGAGAGCAGTCATCCCCAAACCAGACAGCCCCTGGTCTGCCACCCCCTTGAGGGCAACCCCATGTTCCCCATCTTCCTTTTTTTTTTTTTCCTACTCTTGAGTGGGCCCAGCCTGCTGTCTTTGCTGCACAGACGCATTTCTGGCAGGTGGACAGGCAGGCTCATCCCTTACCTACCCCACTCACATACTCACCTCACATAATGGGCCAGGAAGGCCCCTGTCAGCCCCATCCCAACCACCAGGAGGAAGCCGATAAAGACGAGGCCGGGCTCCACTCCTGGAGAGGCAGTGAGAGGGGGGACTCTGAGGACCGTGGCCAGGGGGAGGCACCCTCTCTATGGGGGGATGGAGTCATGTCAAATCCTGGAGGCCCTAGGAAAGGTGGATGGGAGCCCAAAACGAGATCTAGGGAAAGGTCATGGGTTCTGCAAAAGGGAGCATCTGGGAATGCTAGGAAGGTTCCAAGAGGGCTTTGGGGGCTTGGCAAGAGACAGTTCCGCACAAGCCAGGGGTCTGAGGAAGGACCTCGAAGGAGTTCCAGGACGAGAGTTCACTCTCTTTCACCACTTAGTGGAGGCTCCACGGTGACTGTCCCAGTGGGGGCTGGGGTGCCCGCCCTCACCTCCGTTGCAGATGACGTCTGGCTCGAACCAACACGAGGGGTCAGGCCCGGGTCCTCCTCCCCCTCTAGGGAAATGCACCGGGGTCCCAGCGGAGCGGAGGGAGCCCCGGGTGGGGTCCAGCACGTATGTGGCGAACAGCTGGTCCGCCGCCGCGTCCGTGTCCAGCAGCACAAACGGGGGCTCCTCGGCTCCTCCCAGGGCCCCGCAGAAGCCGGGGACCTGGGCGTCCTGGATGTGGCGGGCCACCGCTGCTGCGGACACCCAGCCGCCCCCTGCGGCCGCCCGCGCTCGCGCCACGCCCCCCGCCAGCAGGAAGACCGCGTCGTAGATGGTGCCGAAGAGTGGGGACACCTGGGGGAGGGCAGTAGGGGCTCAGGGTTGGGGTCACCGCTGGCCCACCTAGCCTTGCACTGCTTCTCTCCAGGGCTCAGGCCTCTAGTGCATAGACTGTTCACACCTCGTTGGTGCTTCCCCCCGCCCCCATCCCTCAGCTCAGCGCTCTCTCCTCCTCTCTCCCCATTGGCTCTCCCTTCCTCTGTCCCCATTGGCTCTCTCCTCCCCTCTCCCAATTGGCTCTCCCTTCCTCTCTCCCCATTGGCTCTTTCCTCCACTCTCCCCAATGGCTCTCCCTTCCTCTCTCCCCATTGGCTCTCTCCTCCCCTCTCCCCATTGGCTCTCCCTTCCCCTCTCCCCATTGGCTCTCCCTTCCTCTCTCCCCATTGGCTCTCTCCTCCCCTCTCCCCATTGGCTCTCCCTTCCCCTCTCCCCATTGGCTCTCTCTTCCTCTCTCCCCATTGGCTCTCTCCTCCTCTCTCTCTCCCTATTGGCTCTCTTCTCTCCCCTCCTCCCCATTGACCTTCCCTCTTTTCGGGGGTTCTTAGGCTCTTCTCAACCTTGGTTATTCCTATTCTCCATCACCTGCAGCTCCTCTCTTCCCCTTCCTGTTGGTTGCCTTGCTCATATTTTTAATATGATTACTTCTCATTTACCTAAAAGCCTCCTTTCCTATCTTTTGGTTGGCTTCTATATTTTCTATTTTTCCTTCTTTTCTTTCCCCAGGGCGATCAAGCTTATTTTTCCCAGTTCCCATCTCTCACAGTGCCAGGCGTGTGTAAAGCAATAGGTGACCCCGAGATATTGACGAGATAGAGTCCCTGTCCCAAGGAACCTTTCTTCTAGTTGGGGAGACAGGGATGTTAGGGTAGTGCCATGGGTGACGGTAGGGGTGATTAGGGAGCTGCAGAGACAGGAAAGGAGGGTCCCAATCCAGGCTGAGGGAGGAGGAGAAGGCTTCCGGAAGAAGTGACCATCCTTGAGGGGGGGGAGTCAGTTATCTGGGGGGAGGGGAGGGACAGGGGAGAGGGAAGAGCGCACCCAGCAGCACAGAGGCAAGAGAGACGGGCACTTTTAGGGAGACCAGAGTAGCTCCGTCTGGCTGAAGTTCAAGGACGATGGAAGAGAGGGGAAGGCATGAGAGACGTGATAAGCCCTCTGAAGAGACCGTCATCTATCCAGGGCGAGGGAAGCCCCTGGGAGGCTCGGGACAGGGGTGTGACACAGTCAGATTTGTCAGGTGTCTGAAGCTTGAACTGATTGTTGGGTGGAGAAAGGCCGGGGCAGGTGAGCATTGAAGCGGAGACCTTTTGGGGCGATTTTGTTTCAGGCTTTAGATCGGAGGTGCTGCGGCCTGAACCGGGGCAGTGACAAGGATGGATTCAAGTGACTTTTAAAAAGTAAAACTGACAGGACGTGATGTCTGGATGGGGGGGGGGGGGGGGGTGGTCGGTGGGGGGGTTAGGGTTAGCGTGGGAGGGGGGAGGTAAGAGGAATCGAAGGTAACTCCCGGGGTCTCACCTGTGCTAGTTACAGAGAACGGAAGATGGTTTTTGTCACCACTTCCTCCACCTGCCCCCCATCCGGTCTCACCGCTGCCCCAACCGCCTCGCTCTCCTCTTCTCGCTCACTATTCCCATCCTTTCTCCCACTGGCTACCCCAGGTCCTCTTGGAGGAGACTAGGGGCGTTGGTGGGGAATATTCCAACCCCCACCCCCTTGATTCACGGCCCTCTCTCAAGTGCAACCCTTTGAGGGAGGTCTTTGTGGTGGTTAGTTTACTGCCCACTGCCATCTAAATTCCCACCTGTCTTAGTGGTTTCCAGCTCCCTCCCCCTTTAAAAAATTTTTTTTAATGCTTATTTATTTTTGAGAGAGAGAGAGAGAGAGGGAGACACGGAATCCGAAGCGGGCTCCCACGTGGAGCTCGAACTCATGCACCGGGAGACCATGACCTGAGCCAAAGTCGGAAGCTTAACCGACTGAGGCACCCAGGTGCCCTTAGCCCCTCCCCTTTTTGTGACCGGTCTCGAGTTAGATGGTGTGACCCAGGATTCTGGATTCTCAGGGAATCCTGGGTGTTGGGGTTGTTGGCAGTAAGCCGTGGATCTAAATAATTATGGAAGCCCTGGCTCCACCTAGGGTCCTTTCTGCTTCTCGCAAGACTTGTCAAGGCTCTCCAAAAGTTGCGACCACCTGACGAAGCCCCAGAGGAAACACCTCTAAACTGGGCGTGGAGGTCGCATCTGCCTTTGTCTTCCTTTCCTGTTCTCTTAAGAACACCAGCGGCGCAGGGGCGCCTGGGGGGCTCCGTGGGTTGAACACCCGACTTGGACTTCGGCTCAGGTCATGATCTCGCGGTTTGGGAGTTCGAGTCCCAAACTCTGTGCTGACAGCTGGGAGCCCGGAGCCTGCTTCAGATTCTGTGTCTCCCTCGCTCTCTGCCCCTCCCCCGCTCACACTCTGTCTCTTTCTCCAACATAAACAAACATTTAAAAATTAAAAAAAAACACACACACACCAGCAGTGTATTATAGACTGCCTGTCCCAGTGGTGTTGGAAGCGGGTTCACTTTGAAGCTGACCGCAAGACATCACAGTGTAGCTTTCACTAGGGTTTCCTGCTTGGAGCTGGGCTTGGGGGGAAGGGGGTCCCCTGGCCTACACTCTGGAAGCAATCCCAATACACCAAGATGCCCCAAGCAAGCCCAGCGCCTCTGTTTACCCAGGAAACGTCAGAACAGGTAGAGCTTGCTCTCTCAGTCTGTCCCCACTGCCTCCGTCTTCCCGTCTCCCGTTGACTCCATGCCCTTCTCCCCTCTCCCCTCTCCCCCCCTCCCCTCTTCCCTCCTCCCAGGTGCCTCTACCTGCAGCAGATCCAGGTCAGAGGGCAGCTCCTGGCGCTCCTGGGCCCTGCGCAGGCTGTCCATCACGCTGCCCCCGGGGGGACAGTGCCGCGTGAGGGTGAGCACCGCATCGTGGGCCCTGCGAAGCCGGGAGCTGTTGGCCAGGGCGGCCAAGGCCTCGGGGCCCGGTGACAGGGCGTAGTGGAGCGTGTCAAAGGGCAGGAAGACCAGGGAGCCGTCGGCCAGGCCCAGCTCTTCGGCGGCCTCCAGCAGGCAGCGCTGCTCCTGGCCGCCCAGCAGCACCGAGTGCATCACCATGATCACGGCTGGGGACCGAGACCCCGGGCTCACTGCTGCGCCCCGCTGCCCGCGCCGCCGCGCCCCTCCCTCCCCGCACCCCGCACCCCGCACCCCGCGGCGGAGCCTACCTCTGACTCTGGGCCCGTCCTGGACCCTCCTCAGGGCCTCCCGGGCCCCGGACACGTCCGACGGCTCCATGGTGGTCACCAGGGCAACGGGCAGACCCCTCGCCCTGAGCGCGGCGGACAGGGCGCGTCCCGCCTCCACCCACAGGTCCTGGGGCGCGGTGACCAGGGCCACGCGCGCCCAGCGGAAGGCGCGGAGGAGAGCGTAGAGGGCGTCCGCCGCGGGCGTCACCGCGGGGGCCGTCGTGCCCGCCGCCCGCGTCCCGGGGCAGCCCCAGGGCACCAGCGTGACCCCCGCCTCCTGGGCCAGGAGCTCGGCCGGCCGGCAGGCCGCGGGGTTCACCGGGCCCACGAGGCCCGAGACGCGGCCCAGCGCGGACGACACCGCCCCCAGGGAGCCCGGCGTCCGGCACGGCTCGGGCAGCAGCGCGACCTCGAAGCGGGGGGACCCTGCCATGGCAGGGTCGTGGTTCAGGCGGGCGGCGGCCAGGCGGGCGGCCAGGTCCGGGCGGGCGCGCGCGAAGATGGGGTCGCAGGCCCAGGGGCCCAGCACCCCCACTGTGAAGACGGCGGGCCGGGCGGAGGGCGGCAGGAGCAGCAGAAGCAGCGGCAGGGCCCGGGGGACGCCGGGCGGGGATGGCACCCGCCGCGCAGGGGCGCGGCGCCGGGGGTCCGGACACCCACCCGCGGGGAGGGCGCACGCCGTCATTGCCGGCTTCTGGGAGCATAAGCAGGGCCGGATGAGCGGCCGGGGGGCGGTGGGGGGGGGCACAACTCTCTTAGGGTTCTGTCCGCAACCTCCAGCTTCTCAAAGCCCAACTAACCCCGGGGCATGTCCCCACTTCCACAGCCCCCTCCTCTGGCTTGGACGACTCTACGGGAGTCAAGGGCATGGCCGCACCCCCCACACCCCGTTTCTCCTGCTTCCTGTTCCCCTCTTGCCCGCCCCTCCTCCCTCATCAGAGCCGTCTGGGGTCAGCGGAGACATGCCCACGCCCTCCTTGGATCCATCTGGGGCAGAAGGGACCCGAATCCGTGCCTGCGGAGGGGCCTTAGCCACTCACCGGAAAGTCCGGGGCTCGGGCCCAGGCCCGGGGTGAGGGGTCACGGGGCAGATCCCCCTTCTGGCGCCCTCCCACAGGTCTCCTTTGCCAGCCCGGCCGGGGCGGGGGTGTGGGAACAGCTGTCCAGAGTCCTTAATCTCCTCAAGCTGATTAAGGTCCCTTAATCAGGCAGGGAGGAGTTGGTGGAGGATGGGGCTCCCTACAGAGGAGGCTGTCCTGGCTTCCAGGCCGCCAGCAGATTCTCCTCCATGCCTCTCAACAGCCCCCCTCCCCTCCCCTCTACCCCCCCCCCCCCCAACAAAAGCACCTGCAGGTTCGCCTTTTCAAGCTGCTGCCACATTACTCTTCTCAGCCTGGGAAGCGATGAGTTGTGCCACTGGACACCTATGGGTGACCAGTTTCAGGGTGGGAGTTCTCTGTCTCATTCCCTCCAATCACCTGGTTCCACCTTCGGCAGCCAAGGCCAAGCCCCATCCCTTGGCTGGCAAAGTCTGAACCCTGGAGCCCAAACCCGAACCAGTCTGATACCCTTTTCTCTCATCTGCCCACCCTCGATTCTCCGATTTCCACTTCTCTGTGCCTAGAAACCCGTCCCTTTGGCCTATGGGAAGGCAGAACCCCAGGAAATAATGCAAAGACCTCTGGGCTTGGGCAGACCTGGGTTCAAATTCCTCCTTCCTGGCTTGGTAAACTTGGTAAAGTTGCTTAATCTCTCTGAAAGTTGTCATGAAAATTACCTGTGATAAAGAATATAACGTCTGGATGACAAAGGTAATTAAGACAAATTCAGCCTCCAGACGTGATACGCTGAGAAAGACACAATCTTCGTAATATTGCGGATGCAAAATCACACATCACTGCAGCTGTGCAGAGGTCCAGCTGAAAGTGCTCTCATCAAGCCTAATCTAATCACGAGCTAACATCAGATAGACACAAAATGAGGAATATTTTACTAAAAAGGGGGTGGGGGGGCAGGGATGGGACTGTATTCTTCAAAAACGTCAGTATTCTAAAAGACAAATAAAGAAAAGTTGAGGAACTGTTCCAGATTAAAGGAAGCAAAAAAGACATGACGATTAAATGCAATACCTTCTCCTGGCTTGGACCCTACACTCTAGGGTTTTTAAAACTGCTATAAGGTTATAGGGTTTATAGGGTTAAATGGCTTATGGGGTTATAAAAATGCCATAGGGGACATCAGCATCAAATATGTCCGCTGACAAAATTGGGATATGAATGGGAGACTTGATAAAGTTATTTTATCAATGTAAATTTATAAAGTTGATAACCGTGCTATAGTTATGTAGGAGACTCCCTACTCATAGGAAATACACACTAAAGCATTTGGCTGTAAAGCACCATAATGTACGTAACTTACCTTCAAATAGGTAAGAAATACTATGTATATACTATACATCACATGTATTACATTTGCTATGTTGTTTATATTATATATATCAAATAATAAACGAATGGGTAAAATGTCAAAATGAGGTGAACTAGATAAGGGGTATAGGAGTGTTCTTCGTACCTTTTTTATCTTTGCAGCGTTCTGTAAGTTTAAAATTATTTCCAAATACACAGTTAACAAAAAACGTGTGGATGAAGAGAGAATATCTATATCAATTCAAAGTAGGAACAGATTTCTCAAACAAGATGCATAAAGTACAAACCATAAAGGGAAAGACTGACACATTTGAAAACATTAAATTTAAAATTTCTGGGGGCGCCCAGCTGGCTCAGTTAGAGGAGCATGCAACTCTCAATCTCATGATCATGAGTTCAAGACCCATGTTGGGTGTAGTGATTACTAAAAAACAAAAGAGAACAACAACAACAACAAAAACCAACCAAACAAAAACCACACACTTGATTAAAAATATTTTAAAATTTAAAAATTTCTGGTCAGAAAAGCATATAACAAAGAGAAAACATAAGCCAAAGACAGGAAGATAGTTGCAAAACATTAACAAAGGATGAGTACCCAAACATACATGATATGAAAGAGATAAACAACCCACTACAAAAACGGGCAAATGATATGAACAGGCAAGTCACGAGAAAAGCCTAAGGAAAAATGTTTAACCTCACTAATATTCAAGGAAGTACACAATAAAACAGCGAAATACCCTTAATATCTACCAGATGGCAAAAAATAAGGTGTGAGAATAGCAAATGTTGGTACAAATAGAAGATGCAATCCCTTCATATTGGTGACGAAGATGTAAATTGGTGGACTGTTTTTGCAACACTTAGCAGAGTCAAAGCAACCCCACTTGCAGGAACGGCCTTGGAAAAACATTTATTTGTGCTTGAGCAACTTGAATAAGGAATCATTCATTCATTCAAAAAACACTCATGAATTTCCACTGTGACAGGCACTGTTTTAGGCTCTAGGGATACAATGCGAATGAAGAGTTTTAAGACCTCACGGAGGTGAACACTTGATCACTATATTCAGGGATTTTAAATAAGTGTTACTTATTTTTTTAAGTTTATTTATTTATTTTGAGAGAGAGAGAGAGAACGAGAGAGAGCAGTGGAGGGGCAAAGAGAGAGAAAGAGAGAGAGAGAGAGGGAGAGAATCCCAAGCAGGCTCCATGCTATCTGAGCAGAGCTTGACTCTGGTGGGGCTCAAGCTCACAAACTGTGAAATCACGACCTGAGACGAAATCAGGAGTCTGATGCTTACCCGACTGAGCCACCCAGGAGCCCCTTAAATAAGTTTTAAATAAGACATTTTGAGGGGCGCCTGGGTGGCTCAGTCGGTTAAGCGTCTGACTTCGGCTCAGGTCATGATCTCATGGTTTGTGGGTTCAAGCCCTGCGTCGGGCTCTGTGCTAACAGCTCAGAGCCTGGAGCCTGCTTTGGATTCTGTGTCTCCCTGTCTCTCTGCCCCTCCCCACTCACACTCTGTCTGTCTCGCTCTCTCTCTCAAAAATAAATAAACATTAAAAAATTAAAAAAAAAACATGTTGAGGGGTGCCTGGGTGGCTCAGTCGGTTAACTGTCCAACTTTTTTAAAACTTTTTTTTATTGTGGCAAAAGGTGCATAATATACAATTTACTATTTTAGCTATTTTTACGTGTGCAATCCAACAGCATGAAATATATTCACTGTCACCACTATCCATCCCTAAAACTTTCCATCATCCCAAACTGAACCACCATACCCAATAAACAATAACTCCCCATCTCCCCTCCTCCCAGCCCCGGCAACCACCGTTCAAAGTCTCTATGACTTTGACCACTCTACGTACCTCGTAGAAGTGGGATCGTATCGTATCTGTCCTTTTATGTCTTGCTTATTTCACGCAGAGTAATGTGCTCAAGGTACATCCGTATTGGAGCAGGTGTCACAATTGCCTACTTTTTAAAGGCTGTGTGCATATTCCACATTGTGTTTAGTCATTCATCTGTCCATGGACTCTTGTCTTGCTTCTACTTTTAGGCTATTGTGAACGTGGCTGTTCAAATACCCATTTAAGTCCCTGCATTCAATTCTTTTGAGTCTGTACCTAGAAGAGGAATGGCTGGACCACATGTGCAATGTTTTTCGGAGCGGCCGCCCCATTTTATATTCTAGGGGCAGAATAGTTTAAACCCATCCCGGTCCTCGTGCCCAGGTGACACAGCCTGACTCCAGCCACCACACTGGCCCCCCTCTTCCAGGGACCCATTGCAGAACTTGTTTATGTTTCTCGTGTCCTGCCTGCTAAACTTGCATTTGATCTGTACGCACTGCAGCTAAACAGCTCTCTTACGTAGAGGGTGGGGCCAGCTCTTAAAGTAGCAGGTGCCACTGGAGTTACCAGAGGGCAGAATTAAATTTAAATCCAAGTCCTATAAATAACCTCAGCCACAGGTGATGCTCCCCCTCTGGAAGGTCTTGGTTTCTCTCCTTGTTCTCCTTCTCTCCTTGTAGAGAAGGGAAAAGGTCCCTCTTCTGGGATTTTTAGTCCCTCACCCACCCCCCATGAAGTCATGACATTTGGACTTGACAGAAGGAATGAGAAGTTTCCGTTTGTGGAACTGCTACAGCAGTAGACGAGGAAAACCATGTTTCCTTAAAGTTTAAACGAGGCGAAAGGACTTTTTATCCAATTTGGCTTGAATCTGAGAGTAGCAGGCAAGTCCTGGGGGAGTCTGATTCTTAAAAAACAATTCAAGTTGAGTTAGAAAAGGACGCTGAATCTAAAATAGAAGGCAAAAGCCAGGCTTACACTGCAGTTTGTCATAAAGAACAGTGATGAGGGAACATGGAAATAGATCGTGTTTCCCTATGCAATTAGAAAATGAACTTTAAACCACCACTTTTGGGGACTCCTGGGTGGCCCAATCAGAAGAGCGTGTGACTCTTGATCTTGAGGTTGTGGGTTCAAATCCTACTTTGGGCATATAGATTACTTAAATAAATAAAACTTAAAAAAAAATCTTTGAGAGGGGCACCCGGGTGGCTAAGTCAGTTAAGCATCTGACATCAGCTCAGGTCATGATCTCACCATTCATGGGGTTGAGCCCTGAGTCAGGCTCTGTGCTGCCACCTCAGAGCCTGGAGCCTGCCTCGGATTCTGTGTCACCCTCTCTCTCTCTGCCCCTCTGCTGCTCTCTCTCTCTCTCTCTCTCAAAAATAAATAAACATTAGAAAAAAGAAAGAAAATATATCATTTTATGTAATTCTCAATTCTCTCCTCCAAAATATTTTATTTTGTATTTGTTGCGTAAGAAGGTAACACATTTAACATTTTATAGGATTAAAAATAAAATAAATTTAAAAAAGAGTACTGTGAAAAGTCCCCCTCCCTGTGCCCTCTTAGTTTGCCCCTTTGAGTAGGCAGTCACCATTAGATTGTTATTTATCCTCTGGGGATCCTTCGAGGTACACAAGCCAATAAGACATATTTTCTTTTTTTTTTTTTTTTCAACGTTTATTTATTTTTGGGACAGAGAGAGACAGAGCATGAACGGGGGAGGGGCAGAGAGAGAGGGAGACACAGAATCGGAAACAGGCTCCAGGCTCTGAGCCATCAGCCCAGAGCCTGATGCGGGGCTCGAACTCACAGACCGCAAGACCATGACCTGGCTGAAGTCGGACGCTCAACCGACTGCGCCACCCAGGCGCCCCAAGACATATTTTCTTACAGTTCCCTTTGACATAAAAGGTAACACGGGTCTATACTTTGCTCTTTGATTTTGATGACAGATCTTGGAGGTCTTTTCCTGTCTTGTTTCATAAGAGATGGTTACAGCTACATGGTATTCCACTGAACGGAGGCCACATCATCTGGTTGACCAGTTACCTGTTTGCCTATGACTAGCTCTGCTCCAATAAATTGCCCCGCCTGCGTGTTTATAAGCCATTTGTATATCATATTCTGAGAATTGTCGGTGTATTTACCACTTTTCTATTGGGTTATCAGTATCTTTCTTACAGTTTTTTTTAGAGCTTTTTAAATGTTAGGAGAATTACACATTTGTGATATGATCTGCGAAAGTATTTTCCAGAGTGTGTTGGGGCGCCTGGGTGGCTCAGTTGCTTAGGCAACCAACTCTTGGTGTCGGCTCAGGTTGTGATCTCACGATTTGTGAGATCGAGCCCTATGTCGGGCTCTGTGATACCAACGCAGAGCCTGCTTGGGATTCTCTCTCTCCCTTTCTCTCTCTCTCTCTCTCTCTCAAAATAAATAAGCATGAAAAACATGTAAAACTATTTTACCCGTGTGTGTGGGTTTTTTGTTTGCTTTTAACACGGGCGTGTTTTCGACAAGCACGTTTTTACGTGTGTCTTTTAAGATTTTTTTAATATTTTTTTTTTATTTCGGGTCATTATTTAACAAGCCTTGGCCAGGCCAAGGTTATAAACAAATTCTCCCACTGTTTCCTTCAAGGACTTATATTTCACTTTTGATGTTTAAATCTTTGACCCCTTGGAATTTGTCTGCCATCAGTTACGGATCTAGCGTGATTTTCTTCTGCTGGCTCCAATTGTCTCGTTCTTATTTCCTGAGTAATTTAATTCTCCCCCATATTCATCATAAAGGACATTCCTGAATCTATCTGCATTGATTTCTGGACTTTCTCTCCGCTTCCATTGGTCAGTCTGTCTAATATGAACCAGTAACATACTGTTTTCATTACTGAAATAATATTTCAAAATAAGTAATAGAGCTACTCTCCACCCCCTTCCCCTGTCTCATTGCTTTTCTTTTCCAGAAATTTCCTGGCTATTCCTACGCATTAATTTTTGAATATAACCTTTACAATCAATTCGTCTAGGATTTTATTCCAAAGCACGACGACTTTCACTGTTATTGTATCAAATTTAAAAATGGATTTATGGAAGATTTCTATTTTATAATGTTCAATCTCTCGATGCAAGAATATGGCATATAGGCTGATTTGTTCGAGAGTCCCTTTGTGAAAAGTTTTAAACTCCTCTTTAAATAGATTCGATGTGTTTCTTATTAAGTTTTCTGGAAGGTATTTGTCTTTCAATTGCTCTTGTAGAGTTTCCCGTTATATCTTCTGACTGGTTGTTGCTGTTAATTTCTTTTTTTTTTAATTTTTTTAAAATCTTTATTTAGTTTTGAGAGAGAGAGAGAGAGAGAGAGAGAGACAGTGTGTGAGCAGGGGTGGGGCGGAGAGAGAGGGGGACACAGAATCCGAAGCAGGCTCCCGGCTGTCAGCACAGAGCCCGATGCGGGGCTCGAACTCACAAACTGTGAGACCATGACCCGAGCCAAAGTCGGACACTCAACCGACTGAGCCACCCAGGCGCCGCTGCTAATTTCTATTTTTCTCTTTATGATATGCCTTGGGCATTTTCCCATGTTCTTGGATGTAGATTTACCTCATTTCCTTAAGTAGAGTTCCTCTGTTTGAATGTATATAGAACATTCAAAGGGAATGACCTTGGGATAGGAGATGATCCAGGTGGTCCTAAATGCCGTCACAGGTGTCCTTATAAGCATCCAATTATACACAATATATAGAATATAACATATTACATAATATGTACGTACCATACGAGAAAGCAATGTGACAACTGGGAATATGGTATTCTGTTGTCTTTGAAGACAGAGGAAGGGGTCATGAGCCAAGGAGTAGCAGGGATGCAGCTTGGGGAGCTGGGGTGGCTCAGTCAGTGAAGCATCCGATGGCTCTTGGTTTCAGCTCAGGTCATGATCTCACGGTTTCACGAGTTCGAGGCCCACGTGGGGCTCCGTGCTGGCAGTGAGGAGCTGCTTGGGATTCTCTCTCTCTCTCCTTCTGCCCCTCTTCCACTCATGCTGTCTCTCTCAAAATAAATAAACTTTAAAAAAATTAATAAAAATTAAAAAAGAAAGAAAACCATGAGAAAGAGAAAATATTTATAGTACTGTGCTGTATTTATGGCGGGGGGGGGGGATCTGCATATTAAGTGGGCTCGTGAAGTTCTGTTCAAGGGGACCGAAGAAGGAATCCCCAATTCCCCAATTCCCCAGGTAGTAGAGCCAGTCCATTGAGGGCCACAGGGAAAAGGCCAGACCGCACCTTGGGCTGGCAGATTCTGGATCTTTCTCATTCAGCCGGGTTTCCCCGTGGCTTTTAATACTTGCAGAAGTGTTCAGGGGGTGCCGGAAGAATGTCCCGAAGCTAGAGTCCAACGGGAACCCTTGTCCTCCCCCACGGGGCTGGGGTGATCTCTTTTGAAATCCAGGACAGGTACAGGGACCAGCGCCCCCCCTCACCCCCTCACTCCCCTACCCCCCCACCCTCACCCAGAGCTTCAGGAAATGGGTGAGGGGCACCCCATGGAATCCAGCATCCAGACCTGATTTCAATGATAAACCCCTAGAGGCTGGATTGGTGCCGTCTGTGAAAGGGGTGTCTGTAGGGGGAAGGGGATGTGCTGGCCTGGGGGCGGGCTGTGAGCTGTTGTGACAGACCCCAGCACCCTCGGGCCCCACAGGGTGACGTAGGCGCTCTTCCGGTAGAGGTGCCATCTGCCTTCCTCCGGCTCTGGGCAGGCTTGTGATTATGGCCGAGGTGGTGCTCAGGTGAGGTTGTAAGAGCCACCGTGTAAGCAGTCTGGTTGTCCCCAGGCCACCACGCTGTAGGGAAGGTGGTGACCTGAGCAGAAGTCCAGAGTCGGATGCTTCACCGACGGAGCCCCCCAGGCGCCCCTGTGGTTTTTCTTTTCAACCACAGCTGTTGAGGGGCGCCTGGGGGGCTCCGTCGGTGAAGCGTCTGAATTCGGCTCAGGGCGTGATCTCACGGTCTGTGGGTTCGAGCCCCACGTCCGACTCGGCGCTGACAGCTCGGAGCCTGGAGCCTGTTTCAGATTCCAAGATACAGGACATTTTCGTCACCTCAGAAGGTTCTCTGGTGACCATTTGCAGCCAGTCCTGTCCCAGTTCCTGCCACAGGGCAACCACTTGCTTCTTTCACTATATTAGTTTGGTTTGGCTTGTGTGTGTGTGTGTGTGTGTGTGTGTGTTGTAACTGAGATGTAGTTGACATCTCACGTTGTATTCCTTTTAGGTGTAAAGCATAATGGTCTTGTACATGTACACTTTTGAAATGCTTATCACAGT
Organism: Prionailurus viverrinus; assembly: GCF_022837055.1. Taxonomy (NCBI): domain Eukaryota; kingdom Metazoa; phylum Chordata; class Mammalia; order Carnivora; family Felidae; genus Prionailurus; species Prionailurus viverrinus. The sequence continues at coordinate 2,823,196 of NC_062574.1, read as the reverse complement.
CGGTGATATTGTGACGTCCGTCACCACACAGAATGTAAAAATTTCTTTTCCTGGGGCGCCTGGCTGACTCAGTCCAAAGAGCATGTGACTCTTTATCTCGGGGTCGTGAGTTCAAGCCCCACGTTGGGTGTAGAAACTACTAAATTTTTTTTTTTAATAAACTTCAAAAATGTTTTTTCTTATGGTGAGAAACTTTAAGATCTACTCCTTAGCAACTTGCAAATACACAGCACGGAATTGTTAACTGTAGTGACCAGTCTGCTTTACATCCCTGGGACTGATTTATCTTATAATGGGAAGATTGAATCCTTTGCTCATATTCACCCCCTTTGTCCTTCCCCCACACTCGTCCCCAGCAACAACCAACCTGTTCTCTGTATCTACATCTTTGTGTGTTTTTTTTAAATGTTTATTTATGTTTGATAGAGACAGACAGACAGACAGAGTGTGAGTGGGGCAGGGGCAGAGAGAGAGGGAGACACAGAATCCGAAGCAGGCTCCGGGCTCCAAGCTGTCAGCACGGAGCCCGACGCGAGCCTCGAACTCACGAACTGCAAGATCGTAACCTGAGCCGAATTTGGACTCTTAACTGACTGAGCCACCCAGGAGCCCCTATAACTTTGGGTTTTTTCAGATTCCACAAGTAAGCAAAATCATGCAGTGTTTGCCTTCCTCTGTCTGATTTATGTCACTTAGCATAATTCCCTCCAGGTCCATCTATGTTGTCACAAATGACAAGATTGCATTCTGTTTTATAGCTACGTAATATTTCAGGGTGTGCGTGTGTGTGTGTGTATCGAATTTTGATCCATTCATCCGGGCTATTGTAAATCACGCTGCAATGAACACGGAGGTGCAGAGAACTCTTCAAGATAGCGATTTCATTTTCTTCAGCTAAATACCCAGAAGTGGGAACATTGGATCATATGGTAGTTTTGATTTTCTCAGGAGCCTCCATACCGTTTTCCACAGCGGCTGCACCAGTCTGCGTTCCCACCAGCAGTGTGCGAGGGTCCCCCTTTCTCCACATTTTTACCAACACTTCTTGTCTTTTTGATGACAGTCATCTAACAGGTGTAGCTTTTGACACTTCTCTTTCCTCCTTTCCACTCATCCCACCCCCAACCAGACTCTAAATTCTAGAATTTTAGTTCCGGATTTAAAAATATATGTATTTATCTACTTATAAATATTATATAATTTATATTTATACATATTATATATATATGTCATATATAATATATAGTAATATATTATATAATATGTTATGTATAATATATAGTAATATATTATATGTTATGTGCAATATATAGTAATATATTATACAATATGTTATGTATAATATGTAGTAATATATTATATAATATGTTATGTGTAATATATAGTATATTATATGTTATGTATAATGTTACATATATATGTGTATGTTATATGTATATTATATGTTATGTATAATATATAGTATATATTATATATGATATATTATATAATATGTTATGTGTAATATATAATGTAATAATTATATGTGTGTATACATGTATAATGTATAATTATATATGTGTAATAATATGTTATGTATAATATATAGTAATATATTATATAATATGTTATGTGTAACATGTAGTAATATATTATATAATATGTTATGTGTAACATGTAGTAATATATTATATAACATGTTATGTATAACATGTAGTAATATATAATATATTATGTGTAATATATAATGTAATAATTGTATATGTGTATACATGTATAATGTATAATTATATATGTGTAATAATATGTTATGTATAATATATAGTAATATATTATATAATATGTTATGTGTAACATGTAGTAATATATTATATAACATGTTATGTATAACATGTAGTAATATATTATATAATATGTATGTGTAACATATAGTAATATATTATATAATATGTTATGTATAACATATAGTAATATATTACATAATATGTTATGTATAACATGTAGTAACATATAATATGTTATGTATAACATGTAGTAATATATTATATAATATGTTATGTATAATATATAGTAATATGTAATATGTTATGTATAATATATAGTATTATACGATTTATATAACAAAAACATTATATTATATATTACATTCATATATAAATACATACAATATATAATATATTAAAAAATATATATATCTTTTACGTCTTAATATTAAGTCTTTTCTGTCTTTGTGATTCTAGTCAATTGCATTTTCTCAAATGCTTAAGGAGCAGCAGTTAAGACTTAACCACATGTTTCACTGGTTTCCTTTCCCACCATTGTTCCTGGTTTATCGTGTTCTCAATTCCGATTCGTGTTTATGAAGCCGGGTTGTAAATCTCCACGTGCTCAGATGTGCGTATGATGGAGGCACTTTATGTCTGCCTGGCCTTTCTTCCTTCCTTTCTCACTGCTGGCAGCAGGAGAAAATCCGTTAACGTGATGCTTAGTGGAATCTGTCTCCTCCTGATTAGACGCTCTCTTTGGAGCAAGTACACAGTCATTTCCAAGTTTGCCTTCTCCCCAAGGCTATCCTTCCCCCCTTCTCATCGCCTCTCCCAAGGCGGCATCTGGGCACGGTGGGAGAGCGGTGGCTGTCTCTGTGCCGTCCTCAGCTGTTTCCTGACCCAGGCTGGGCTGGTCTCTGGGCTGGCGTGTGCTGGGGACAACAGGTCCCACCTGGCCTGGGGCAGGTCATGGCGTCCACTGCTGCCCCTCCATGCCCATGGCCATCGATGCCTCCCCTCTTCCACCCCAGGCCTCAACTGGCTTCTCCGCAGACTGGCGTCGCCTCAGTGTCAAGCCCGGAGCCCTGGATCCCCTGTCTCACGCCACATCCTGAGAGTTCTTCCCTGTTCCCTCCTGCCTCTGCCTCTTCTGTGCTCCTTCTCCGATCCCTGTTGGAACAGCGATGTGGGGGGGCTTCTCCTGGTTTGAAACATATCCCTGTCCGTGTCCACGGGCTCCCCCATACCCATCTGGATGGTTCCCCCGCCCCGCCAAGACTCCCCCCCGTTCCAAACCAAGAAGGAAAAAGAAGAACGTTCCGGCCTGAGATCTTTTCTGCACACCTTCCTTCTCCCCCTTCCCTATCCTCCAGCGCCTGAAGACTTAGGCTTTGCTTCCGTAGGAGGAAAAGCTAAGCTCTCGCTCTCTCAGTGGGTTGTCCCATCCTTCCCCTTCCTCCTCTTCGGGACCCTAAGCCTCGGTGAGGTACAAGAGATTCGTTATAACGAATGAGCACTACGCCTTTGCGTTGGTAGGCCTGAGTTTTTTTATACTGGAACCGCAGACTTGTCTGGAAACAGGACTTAACTAAGGATGGAAATAGAAACCCAAAGACAGTTCTCAAGCGGTGCCTGGGTCGTTCAGTCAGTTAAGCATCAGACTCTCCATCTTGGCTCGGGTCACGATGTCGCAGTTCGTGGGTTCGAGCCCCGCATCGGGCTCTGCACTGACAGTGTGGAGCCTGCTTGGGAATCTCTCTCTCTCTCTCTCTCTCTCTTTCTCTCTCTGCTCCTCCCTTGCATGCGCGTGCGCTCTCTCTCAATAAATAAATCAATTTTTAAAAAAAGTCCTCAAAAATGTTCTAAGAGAGTTCCTTGGCTGGCCTTATAAATCACAAGGTTTTTAAAATGATGTCCATGGGGGCGCCTGGGTGGCGCAGTCGGTTAAGCATCCGACATCAGCCAGGTCACGATCTCGCGGTCCGGGAGTTCGAGCCCCGCGTCAGGCTCTGGGCTGATGGCTCGGAGCCTGGAGCCTGTTTCCGATTCTGTGTCTCCCTCTCTCTCTGCCCCTCCCCCGTTCATGCTCTGTCTCTCTCTGTCCCAAAAATAAATAAACGTTGAAAAAAAATTTATAAAAAAATTTAAAAAAAATGATGTCCGTGTATCCCGCTTATTTCATCACTGTGACATTTTCAGGGTGTATTCATGTTCTAGCACATGTCAAAATGGTATTCCTTCTGACGGCTGGATAACACCTCACTGTGTGGGAACACAACAAACCAGGTAGGTCTTTACGAGTGTGGCTTTCTGTTGCAAGCATGTTTGAGGTGTTCACTGGATTATTTTAGGTACATTTGTATTTCCTCCTTTCCACTGGGGACCGATCTTTCCAGCCTGTCCTTCCCCATCCACCTTTTCCAGGACGCGGACCGTCCTTACTCGAAAGGTGGATCTCTGACGTCTGATGACACTTCAGCTTGGCCGTGAAAGCACCTGGGTATTTGCACACATCCGGTTTTGCCTCTTCCATCGGGGGCCGCTCTCCCCTCGCTTAGCAGAGCTGGGGGGGGGGGCAGCAGCCCTCGGTGCTGAGAGCCTAAGGGCTCTAGCGCATTCTAAATCCACTTTGTGGTTTTGGGAAAGCCCCACGAACATGTTTTGTTCAGGATTACGGTTCTCAGCTACAAAGTATTATGGGAAACGTCCGAAATCCAGATTAGAAACAGCAGAAATTACGTACTTTTTGAACTAGGAAAGATGTTCCCAGGTCACCTAGATATAGACAGACTGTGGGGACGCAGTGATTTGAAATGAAGGCCTTGGGTCCAGACGCTGAAAACACAATGTTTTCCACTAGGGGGAGCTGTAGGCCACGTCTGAAGATTTTTAGAAGAATTGTTTCTTTGTGTCTTTCTGATACTTTTAGACCGGATTCTCCTGGTAGGTGCAGGGAGGGCCTGGAGACCAAACAGGCTCCATCAGAAAGCTTCCATGGGTCTTATGACTGAAAACTTGAGGGACGGGGCCCACTCCAGGCACAGCCAGCTGCAGGTGTAGACGACCCGTCTCGGGTTTTGCGGTCCTCTGTGATTGGCTTTATTGTCCCAAGGGCTAGTGGCAAAGTGGCTGCCGCGGGCTCTGGCCCTCCATCCAGCAAGCAAGGACCCCATTCACCCGACAGCTTCGACCAAAGTCCAAGAATTGAGTCTCTTGACTCCCACTGGCCTGACCTTGGTCAGTCGTCCACGCAGTGACGATCGGCAGGGACTCGATCACACGGGGCTGAGGTTGGAGCCAGGCCCTTCTGGAGGACACAGACAGAGGGTGAGGGTGGAGGGGTCTAGGGACAAAAATCAGGCTGTGCTTCTGGGAGCTGCGTGAACAGGTGCTGGGCCGTCCCCAGACACAGAAAACGGAATGGCATCATGCAGACATGGGGACAGACGCTTGCAGGATCTGCTCCAGGCTGGAGGAGAGATTCCCCAGCCCCTGCGATGAGCACTCAGTGCTGGCAATGACCTCAGAGGTGGGGGCGGTCCAGGGAGAGGACTCAGCTGGAGTTTGGTCCCTTGTCACCAAGGACTGGGATGAACAAATGATGTGCTGCTGAAACAGCACTGGGAGTCAGGAAGGCTCCGATCCCCAGACTCCCAACTGATCCCCAGACTCTGGGGTATGTGGAGGCTGGAGGCACCCTCTGAGCAGAGGAGCCCCTGGGTGAAAAAACGAAGTTGAGGGGCGCCTGGGTGGCTCAGTCGGTTAAGTCCGGGGAGAGTGTGGATGATCTCTGATTGATTCGGCAGAGGACAGAGCTAAGCCCAAGTGCTGGTGGGGACCCGCCTCAAGAAAGCAGGATCGGGGCGCCTGGGTGGCGCAGTCGGTTAAGCGTCCGACTTCAGCCAGGTCACGATCTCGCGGTCCGTGAGTTCGAGCCCCGCGTCAGGCTCTGGGCTGATGGCTCAGAGCCTGGAGCCTGTTTCCGATTCTGTGTCTCTCTCTCTCTCTGCCCCTCCCCCATTCATGCTCTGTCTCTCTCTGTCCCAAAAATAAATAAACGTTGAAAAAAAAAAATTTAAAAAAAAAAAAAAAAAAAGAAAGCAGGATCATAAGGGCGCTGGGTGGCTCAGCGAGTTAAGCATCTGGTTCTTGGTTTCCGTCCAGGTCACGATCCCAAGGTTTTGCCGGTTCAAGCCCCGTATCGGGCTCTGCAGTGATGTCGTGGAGCCTCCTTGGGATTCTCTCTCTCTCCTTCTCTCTCTGCCCCTTCCTCACTTGTGCTGTGTCTGTCTCTCTCAAAATAAATAAATAAACTTAAAAAAAAAAATCCTAGGAGCCTCAAGAACTGGAAAGAACAGGTGTTCTCTCTATTGATGGCTAGGTAATAAAATACCCCAATACTTAGCGGCTTGTCTGGTTAGTACAAACAGCCATTGGTAATTCTAGGAATCTGTGGATTGCCCTGGGCAGCTCTCCTGCTCCCCGCGATGCTGGCTGGGCACCCGAGATGGCTCACGGGCACGGCCGGCAGCCGAGGCACCTGTCCAGTAGCTCAGCCGGGCTGTCGGGCGAGGACCTCTGTCCTCCATGTGGCCTCGGCTGCTGGCACCGTAGCTGATGGTTAGCTCAGTCCAGTTCTTCCCCAGACCAGTCATTTCCTGCCCCCCCCCACCATGCATTTGAGTCTTGTTAGCACTGTTATCATAAGACCTGCCTGCATAAGGTATTTGCGTCCTGGCAATGGGGTCAGGGACACGTAACCTGAAAAAAACGGAGCCGAAAGATAATCGGCACACCCACGAGGGCCAGCTTAGTCAGCAGCAGTCAGTCCAGCCCCCCCCCACCCAACCTTCTCTCAGATCAAGGCCAGTCAGGACTGCGGGCTTCTGTTTGACTTGGTTAGGTTCCAGAGAAGGGCTGGTCTCGGAGACGTCTGGCTTCGAGCGTCCAGACGTCCCGTGGAACTGCCCCCAAGAGGCAGGATCACCTCTTGCTCCGAGCTTCTCTCAAAGCATCGAGGTGATGAGGTTTCGGGGTGATGGGGGGTTCAGGGCTGCCGGCCAAGAAAGAGTTCTTGAAGACGTCTTTGGTGCCGAAAGGTGCTTTTATTAAAACCCCAGGGACAGGACCCCGTGGGCAGGGAGAGCTGCTCAGGGACCATGAAGAGACACCGACTGTGTACTTGGCAGCTGGTGGGGGCAGGGGTGGGGAGGTAAAATCCAGGGGAAGGTTCCAAAGGGATCTTTCTGTGCCAAAGACTCACAGGGTCCTGGAGGCCTGGCTGTGGTCAAGCTGAGGTGGTTTTTCCCTCTCGCCGAGCGTCAACGTTAAGACGGTATAGAAATTCTGACACAAAGGTGGTTGTTTTTAATGTTTATTTTTTTTAATGTTTATTTCTTTTCTAGAGAGAGAGCATGAATAGGGGAGGGGCAGAGACAGAGGGAGACACAGAATCCGAAGCAGGCTCCAGGCTCCGAGACATCAGCACAGAGCCCGATGCAGGGCTCGAACCCACGAACCGTGACATCATGACCTGAGCCGAAGTCGGACGCTCAACCGACTGAGCCACTCAGGAGCCCCGAGAAACAGGGCACTCCTTGCAGAGGTAATCTTCTCTTGTCCGCCTGCCCTTCCACTCTGTTTCTAACCGACGACCTGTGTGGGCTCCGGCAATTTTATGGGTTCCCACGGAGCGCGACCAATCGGTATGGGCAGAAGTGCTGATGTACACGTGTTCCGTCTCACTGCGTGAGACGTGTTCCCCTGCCCCCTCACGGGCAGGGGAAGCAGACTGCAGTCAGACACGATGGCCTTCCCCGTCACACGCTCAGGCGAAGGAGACAAGACCACGGCACACGGCGTCTGTTCAGGCGTTGCGATTTGCATCCAAGCTTCCCCCTTTCGTCCTATGATCTGTATCCTGAACCCTCTCGGGCTAACTGTGGCCCCCGTGAGGACTCACCACGGTTTGGGAACGATAGCGTCCGGGGTTTTGATGCCCACGCATCCCAGAAACGTCTCCTCTCTGTGCCCTGAGAGTCTCACCCACTCGTGAGCGTATGGCCTTGACTCCCCAGCCAGGAGTGGGGCCCAGGGACACAGGCCCTTTCCAAAAAAGGTCCTTATCCGATTAGACTGTGGGAGCATGGGCTCAGGCAGTTTGCAGGGAGGCTTTAGTCATCTTTGTCTTCCAGCTTTTTAAGTTTCTCCACACCCTGGCGAATAAAGCAGGTTTGTTTAGGATCTTGTGATGCTGGTGGAACAGAAGAGAAGTTACCTCGTATCCAGGAAAATCCCAAGAATGCTGCACGAAGACCTTTGTTTGGACCTCACCGAGGTCCTTTTCATTCATCTCATTTCTTTTTTTTTTTAATGTTTATTTATTTTTGAGAGAGAGAGAGAGAGAGGGAGGAGGGAGGGAGAAAGAGGGCACGAGTTGGGGAGGGGCAGGGAGGGGAGAGAGAGAGAGGGAATCCCAAGCAGTTTCAATGCTGTCAGGGAGCCCATACAGGGCTCAATCCCACACCCCTGAGCTCATGACCTGAGTGGGAATCGAGAGTCAGACGCTTAGCCAACTGAGCCGCCCAGGCACCCCCTTATTTATAGCTTTAACTCGAATTTCTCTTCGAACCAAGTTTGAGCTTCTTTTCATGTACTTAAAAACTTATTTTATCGTGTGTGTGTGTGTGTGTGTGTGTGAGCTCTTTGCATCCTTTGCTTTGCTCATTCCCCCCCCCCCCTCCATTGGATGTGGTGGTTTTTTTCTTCTTGATTTGTGGAAACTCTTTGTATATGAGTTAGCCCTCGGTCTGTGGCATGAGCTGCACATATTAACCACCGCTTGTGGTGTGTCTTTTGACTTTACTCGCAGAGTTTTAATTACACTTTCTACGTTGAGATCAGTGTAGACTCACATACAGTAGCAAAAAAAATAGCAGATCGCCATCTCCCGTACACTTTACCCCAGTCTCCCCCAAATGGTAACACCTGGCAAAACTACAGTGCCATATACTTCTGATTTTTTTTTTTTTTTTGGTCGCACTAAAGTCTGGGTTTTGTTTTTTTTCCTTCTTTGTGTCTTGAGGTGGTGGAATCTATCCATCTACTGACGGCTCCTGGATTTTGAGGCAACCACAGAGCCCCTCTTATAAGATCTGTGTCACGGCCAGAGGAAGCAGGCACTTCCGTCGGTCTCCTACTTCCGGCCTCCTACTTCCGGCCTCCTACTTCCGTGAGCAGGCTACAGGGTCTCCTAGCGAGCCCCTCTTCCCCAGGAGCTGCCTCCAGTCCCACATCACGACCACGCTCTCCCCGCACAGGCCACTTAGGCAGCCTCAGCCTCTGAAGCCAGCCTGGGGAGTATCGTTTCTGGCCACCTGCCACCACCCTCAGCTCCCACCGAGGGCCCCTGTGCCCGTGACACACTCGGGTCAGCGGCTGGCCGGACAGGCATGGGGGGCAGTGTCATTTTCAGCGCCCCGTCTGTCCTGTGGCCCCTTGGCTTGGGGCAAACCTCTGGACGGTTGGCCTTCGGACTCTGGGAGCCTCCTCCTCTCTCCCCTCTCCCGCCTTTCCTGCCCAGTAGAGATTCAGGGGCTTTGAAGTCAAACTCATCCCCAGGCTACTATTGATCACCTGCCATTTCTGCTGCTTAAGCCACAATTACTGGGCTTCCTACACTTGACCTGTAATTGAATTTCCTTGGGAACTCAATGGCAAGATTGATTCAGCCTAATTGAGTCAAAGATCGACTCTCCAGGCCCTTCGTCTAGTCCCTGTCTGTGCCTGGGGCTCTCTCGGCTGACGCTCTAAGACTCAACACAGCTCCGTGTTAAAAGTCAAGAATCAGCTGACACCTTTTAAGTACTATTTCTTCAAATGATCCTATGGGACGTTACCTTTCGTTGCCTCCCCCAGGGCTCGGCCAGCCGAGAGCAGGGGACACCTCTTCTCAACCTGGCGTCTGTTCTCTCCACACGAATGCTAATATGCAAGTGTCAAGGGAAAAAAAATCTGGTCTGGTTCAAAAGCAGGTTGGGAAATGAGTCAGGCGTGAGCCTAATTTCCTGGGCAGTTCGGGGAATTAGCAATTTGTTCTTTCTAAATTTTCGTGCCAGGACTCCATGATAAAAAGAAAAATAACCCCCTTTTAAGATGGGGGAAAGGATCCAAATAGTCATTTCTCTACAGAAGGGCCTACACATGACCAGCAAGCACGTGGAAAGATGTCGAACACATCACTGGCCACCAGGGACCTGCAAGTCAAAACCACAATGAGGCATCGCCTCACACCCAGAAGGACGGCTAGAATCAGAGAGAGAGAGAGAGAGAGGTGTAGGTGAGGTTGTTGAGAAACGGGAGCCCTCATCTGCTTTGGATGGGGATGTAAATGTTGCAGCCGCTTTGGACACAGTCTGGCCATCCCTCAAAAGGTTAACCACAGAGTTACTCTATACCCAGCAGTTTCAATCCTAGGTGTGCTCCTGAGAAATGAAAACACAGGTCTATGTAAAAACGTACACGCAAATACCCAATCAGTATTTTCGTAAAAAAAATTGTTTTTTACATTTACTTATTTTTGAGAGACAGAGCAGGGAAGGGGCAGAGAGAGAAAGGGAGGCACAGAATCGGAAGCAGGCTCCAGGCTCCGAGCTGTCAGCACAGAGCCCGACGCGGGGCTCAAACTGGTGAACCGTGAGATCACGAGCAGAGCCAAAGTCGGACGCTTCACCGACTGAGCCACCCAGGTACTCCTGTGCTTTGTTCCTTTTGATAGCCAAGTAATACTCCTCTGCATGGATATACCTCATCTGGTTTACACACTCACCAGTGATGGACACTTGGGCGGTTTCTGTTGCTTGGCTTTTCTGAATAATACTGCTTGGGGGTGCCTGGGGGGCTCAGTCAGTTGGGCATCCATCTTTGTCTTCGGCTCAGGTCATGATCTCATGGTTCCTGAGTTCAAGCCCCGCATCGGGCTCTGGGCTGACAGTTCAGAGCCCCGAACCTGCTTCGGATTCTGTGTCTCCCTCTCTCTCTGCTCATGTTGTGTCTCTTTCAAAAATAAATGAGCACTTAAAAAAAATGGGGGGGGGGAACAAAGCAATGATACAAGCTTCAGCGGGAATGGACCTTGAAAACATTATGCTAAGGGACAGAAGCCAGTCACAGAGCACATGGTGTATATATTCCATTAGTACGAAGCATCCAGAACAGGCAAAAAGATAGAGACAGAAAGCAGATTAGTGTTTTTTAGAGCAGCGAGGGATGGGAAGGTTGGGGGCGGTGGCTAAGGGTACAAGGGTTCTTTGTGGGGTGATAAAAATGTCCTAAAATTGATTGTGTCTGTTCTTGTGCAACTCTGTAAATAGAATGAAAACCCATGAATGGTACGCTTCAGATGGGTAAATTATAAGGCATATGAATAACTCAATAAGGCCGTTAGGAAAGGGATGTTAGCACCAGCAGGGGATCTTCCTAAGGCAGAGTCTCCCCCTTCTCCAAAAGCAAACAAACAAAAAAAATCTGGTTGCTGGGACACCTGGGTGGCTCAGTCGGTTAAGCGGCCAACTCTTGATTTCGCCTCAGGTCATGATCTCACGGTTCGTGGGTTCGAGCCCCACATTGGGCTCTGCGGTGACAGTGTGGAGCCTGCTTGGGACTCTCTCTCTCCCTCTCTCTCTCTGTCCCTCCCCTGCTCACATGCTCTCTCTCGCTCTCAAAATAAATAAATAAAACTTAAAAATATTTTTTTACGGACGCCTGAGTGGCCCAGCCAGTTAAGCGTCTGACTTCGGCTCATGTCATGATCTTGTGGTTTGTGGGTTCAAGCCCCACGTCGGGCTCTGTGCTGACAGCTCAGAGCCTGGAGCCTGTTTCAGATTCTGTGTCTCCCTCTCTCTCTGCCCCTCCCCTGCTCATACTCTCTCTCTCTCTCTCTCTCTCAAAAATAAATAAAACATTAAAAAAATCTTTTTAAAGAATAAGAAAAAAGAAATGGATAAATGGAAAGAAATAACAAAGAGGTGGGCATTTGTAAAGATGGAGATTCTCCTGAATTCGTTTGTGTTATATCTTGTTTCTTTGATGCCCTTCATTTATTAGCTCTTGTAATTCTGAGGGGCTTTTCATTTCATTTACAAGACGCGATGGTTTCATTTCCTCCCCTTCTTTATGGAGATCTTTCATTCTCTTCTCAAAGAGCTTTGTCAGAATTTTTAGAGCTAAGTGAAATAGTGCTGATAATGTGCCCTGTCTTGTTCCTGTTTCAAAGAGGAATAATTCATGTTTCTCCATTAAGTATAATTTTGACTTCTGGTTTTCAATAGAGCTTTTGTGATGTTAAAGAGACAACCTCTCATTGCTTTCAGGAAGAGTTTCAATAAAGAATTCCCTTTTGGCGTTTATAGAAATAATTATATGATTTTACCATTTTTTTCCCAATAACATTATTGATCATATTGACGACTTGAGCTTTAGTGGGGGGGAAAAACAGAAATGGCTGAAGTGTATGTTCCTTTTAAAATTATACTATATTCTGATTGTTAAAATTTTATCTAGAATTTTTGCATATCTGTTAATTCATGAGATTACCACATAAGCTTTTTATTTTTTAGATGTTATTCTTTAGATATGGGTGATGATCAAAAATGTCTTTCATCAAAGGGAATAAAACAGAAAGGTGCAATAAATAGCAATAAAAAAATTGTAAAGCTCCAACCTCATTAAGAAAAAAAGAAATGTTAAATAGAACCAAAACAACAAATTGACAATTAAAAAAAATTTTTTTAACGTTTATTTATTTTTGAGAAGAGAGAGACAGAGCACGAGCGGGGGAGGAGAGAGAAAGAGGGAGACACAGAATCTGAAACAGGTTCCAGGCTCCAAGCTGTCAGCACAGAGCCCGACACAGGGCTCGAACTCACAGACCGTGAGATCATGACCTGAGCCGAAGTCGGACACTGAACCGACTGAGCCACCCAGGTGCCCCAACAAATTGACAATCTAAAAAAGAATCCCAGTTCAGAGGAAAAACAAAAAACAAATAAACAAACAAAAAAACCCAGGTGCTTTTCATGTATTGATGGCGGGAATAGGAATCAGGACAGACTTAAAATTGCATGAACACATCCCAAACCCAGGAAAGTCAGTGAAGGAAGAAGATGGGGGGTGGGGGGGGGGCGCGGATACGAATGATTTTCAATTTTTGGTTTCTTTTTTGTACCTTCCAAATTTTCTACAAAGATCTATTTATTTTATTTTTTTAAGTAGGCTCCACACCCAGTGTGGGACTTGAACTCACAACTCTGAGATCAAGAGTCAGTCGTTGGGGCGCCTGGGTGGCTCAGTCGGTTAAGCGTCCGACTTCGGCTCAGGTCATGATCATAGTTCATGAATTCAAGCCCCACATCAGGCTCTGCACTGGTGGCGTGGAGCCTGCTTGGGATTCTCTCTCTCCCTCTCTCTCTGCCCCTTCCCAGCTCTCTCTCTCTCTCTCTCTCTCAAAAATAAAGAGATGCACGCTTACCGACTGAGCCCGTCAGGCACCCCAATACATATATGTAACTATGCTAATAATAAAAATATGCATACGGAAATGAAAACCACAGCGAGATTTCACGACACATCGGCCCGAATGGTTACGATGAAAAAGATCGACCATGTCAAGTGAGAGAGGGGGTAATGGGGACTCTCACACGTTACTAATAGGCGTATAAGCTGGTTCAGCTGCTTTGGAAAACCACCTCTCAGCTGTCAACTAAAACAGACCCGCCAGCATTTCCATTCCTAGGCAAATACTCAACAGAAATAAGGGCACACGTCTACTGAAAACATGTACCAGAACGTTCACCGGTCTTACTGGTAACATCCCCAAACCAAAACACCCCAAATGTCTGAAGAAGGACAACAGACGGGTTTGGTAGATTCCAACAACTGAATTCTCCACTGCGGGGGAGAAAAGACGGAATGGCAAACTGGTATGTGCGACAACACGGATGAATCTTACAGACATTGTTGAGGCAACGAAGTCAGACGCGAGAGAGTGCGTTGATGATTCTCTTTATACGAAGTTCAACGAAGTTCGAGGAGAGGCCCGAATATTCGCTGGTGACCGGTCGCAGTGGCCACTGCTGGGGAGTGGGTGAGCGTTGACTGGGAGGGGGCTAAGGGATGGACACGGAAACACTCTATTTTGGTCTGGACAGCATCCACCTGGGTGTTTCCGTATGTAAGATTTTGTCAAGCTTGACATTTACACACTTTATGCAAGTTACACCTCAATAAAAAGCTAAGTGAAAAAGTATACCCTACTTTAATCCTACTTCTGGGAAATCACCCTAAAGGAAGAACCTAAGATTGGGTGCCTGGGTGGCTCAGTCAGTTGAGCGTCCGACTTCGGCTCAGGTCATGATCTCGCGGTTTGTGGGTTCGAGCCCCACGTCGGGCTCTGTGCTGACAGCTCGGAGCCTGGAGCCTGCTTCCGATTCTGTGTCTCCCTCTCTCTCTGCCCCTCCCCTGCTCGCTCTGTCTCTCAAATATAAAATAAAACATAAAAAAAATTTTTTTTAAAGAATAACCTAGGATCCTAGCACAAAGATTTCTGTACAGAGATGTTCAATGCAACAACAATGTATCACTTCAAGACCTTCCCAGAAACCCTTACTATCCAACTCCAGGGGACTTATTACGCACAGTTACGAGACAGCCATGTGATGTAATATTCTGTAGCCATCAGAATTTAGGAGGTATGAGAATGTTGTGTTTTTTTAATTTTTTTTCAACGTTTTTTATTTATTTTTGGGACAGAGAGAGACAGAGCATGAACGGGGGAGGGGCAGAGAGAGAGGGAGACACAGAATCGGAAACAGGCTCCAGGCTCTGAGCCATCAGCCCAGAGCCTGACGCGGGGCTCGAACTCACGGACCGCGAGATCGTGACCTGGCTGAAGTCCGACGCTTAACCGACTGCGCCACCCAGGCGCCCTGAAAATGTTTAATGGTCTGAAAAAAAAATGGTCACATTCACAATGTGAACTTATACTTAACTAATAAATAAGTTAAAAGTGCAAAACAGTTTGCACACAAGTCTGAGTCCAATTATGTAGAAAACAAAAGTAGATAAGCATAGGAAAAAAATTGGAAAAAGCAGACCTAATACCGCATTGTCTTTGGTCCTGGAAATACAGGGCCTGCATGCAAATGTTTCCCACTAGTGACCTCTTTTTCTAGGATTAATTGAGATCTGCACCGAGGTGGCCTCAGTGCTCCCCAAAACCTCAGGCCTCCTTCGTGACTCTCCTCCCTCAGCTTTAAGCAAGCGTCATCATAATTTTCAAGGGATTTGATAGAAAATGCTCTACGGTGGTGGGTTGTCCAAGATTAGGATTCCTCTGTGGGAGCTGGAGTCCAAATTCTACCTAAAACCCTAAACTCATTACTCATGTTGAGGAGGGGAAAAAAAAAAAAAAAACCTTTCCTCTACCCTCTTAGGTTCAGTGTTGGGGGCCTGTGAATTAATCTGAGGAAAGATAAACCAGCAAGAGAAAAGACCAAGTTTATTCACGTATGCATGCAGGAGTTTGCACAGAAAGTAATTTGGCTCAATAACTGAAGACAGGGGTTTATATACCTAGTAGGGGGAAGGGAGGAAAAGGCTTCTATTCAAAGAACAAATGGGTTTCTTTAGGAACAAATGGGCTTCTCTGGAAACAAAGCGGGAGATAAGATAGTTTGTGATAATGCTTGTGTATGTAGGTTCAGTGGTCTTCTTTATCTCTACCAAAGCCATGCAACTCCTCCCCAGAGGGGATTTATGATAGTTTCACGCTTGATCTCCTTCTCGGGAAGGAAGCCACCCCAAAGAGGGGGTTTATGACAGCATCGCCTCCCAGATAGTCTGGTTTTAGTCAGATAAGGGAGGGTTCAGACGAAGCCCCTTCCCGCATCTGTTAATTCTCAAATGTCTTTGGCTCAAAATAAGTTTTATGGCACCGCGGTATAAGTTGGACCCGTTCTCTTGCATAGAAGGATAATATTTTGAAATAGTACCCACCTTTTCCCCATCTTCCCTGTTAAACACTAGCCCTTTCCTCATTCATTCTCCCGTGTAGTATCTGCATTTACTGCCTCAGGGAAAGAGTGGCACTGTGTGAACGCGGAAAGGGAAAAAGTCTGCTGGCTCGTGACCTTCCAAAGTCAGGGCCCTGCAGGGAATCAGGGAGGATTCTGGCAAATGGGGTGCAGCTGAGCTCTTCTCTCCCAAGACAGGAAGGCGGAGGGGAGAAAGAGAGGCGGTGAGTGTGTGCTGAATGCACTCGGCCCTCACCCCAACACCAGGCTCAACCTCAAGGTGGGGGCGGGGGGGGACAGAATCCGAAATCCCAGAGAAGTCTGGGGGACACCTGGGGTGGAGCCCAAGGTGGAGAAACCCAGAGCAGAAACGGTGGAATGACTTGCTGAGGCCCCGGAACCTGGGGCGGAGGCCTTGCCTGTGACAGAGAGACAAACGTCTTAGGACCCTCCCTCCCCCAGCTTCCCTCAGCCAAAAGGGCCCCAGGAGCAGCTGACTGAATCCCCAGGCCCCAGAGAAGGACGCGGAGATTCCCACCACAATCATCAGCTCCAAAGAAGCCTCTGGGATGTGCGTTAAAAATGGAAAGAAAATGTCAAACGTTATATTCTAGATGTTGTGAACATGTGATTGTCCGGGCGATAGACTTTCAGGCAATTTGTATTTTCTTATAATTTTGTTTTGTATACCTTCTGCAAAGGGCAAGCTTTATAAGAGAAAACAAAAATTTTTAACGTTTATTTATTTTGGAGAGACAGAGAGAGACAGAGTGCAAGCAGGGGAGGGGCAGGGAGAGAGGGAGACACAGAATCCGAAGCAGGCTCCAGGCTCTGAGCTGTCCGCACAGAGCCCGACGCGGGGCTCAAACCCACGAACCGCGAGATCATGACCTGAGCTGAAGCCAGACGCTCAATATAAAAATTTTTAAACTTCCGTCAACAAACCTCAACGGAGCACATAAATACTCTCTGCCGGGCCATGTGCTCTAAGCCTGGAAATCTTTACAAAGCTGAAGGACACAGGCTCTGTTCTCAAGTGGCTTCAGATTGAATGAAAGCAATAGACATAAAAAACGTTATGTTCTGAACTGTGTGCCCACAGACGCACGCTCTTACGCGTCAGCCCGGTGGGAGCCCATGTAAAGCAACGCGTTTGCTTCTTTGGGCCCACTTAATGCTTTCCATGCGGGTCTCAACTGTCTCCTCGGTAAGATCCACAGCTGTGCTTCTCTATTTTCTACCCTTTTTAAACAAAAGGTGATAGGTTATTCGAATATACACACGCCTCTGCATGACTGCTATAGGACAACCTGAAACGCTGGGAGATTTTCTACGGTCGTGAATGAGAACCATCTTTTGGGTCCAGAATCTACGTGAAGGTTAATTTGATGTGTCAACACGGCTAGGCCACAGAACCCAGACAGTGGGTCAGACGTTATTCTAGACGTTGCGGTGAAGGCATTTTTGAGATTAACGTTTAAAGTCTGTAGAGTTTCATGGGGCGCCTGGGTGGCGCAGTCGGTTAAGCGTCCGACTTCAGCCAGGTCACGATCTCGCGGTCCGTGGGTTCGAGCCCCGCGTCGGGCTCTGGGCTGATGGCTCGGAGCCTGGAGCCTGCTTCTGATTCTGTGTCTCCCTCTCTTTCTGCCCCTCCCCTGCTAACGCTCTGTCTCTCCCTGTCTCTGAAAAATGAATAAACGTTACAAAAAAAAAAAAATTAAAGTCTGTAGACTTTGAGGGGCGCCTGGGTGGCTCAGTTGGTTAAGCATCCCACTCTTGATTTCATCATGATCTCACGGTTCAGTCAGTGGGATCGAGCCCCGAGTCGGGCTCTGCTCAGGGCCTGCTTGGGATTCTCTCTCTCCCTCTCTCTCTCTGGCCTCTGCTGTTCTATCTCAAAATAAATAAATAACACATTTAAAGTCTGTACGCTTTGAGTAAAGGGCCTTCCATACAGTAGGTGGGCTCATCCTATCAGACGGAGGCCGGAACAGAAAGGCTGCCTCCTCGGGCAAGGAGGAGCTTTGTCGGTCAGCAGCCTCTGTTCTCGAATGGCGACTGGCTCCTGTCTCCAGCCTGCTGCCCTGCCCTGCCCTGCCCTGCAGAATGGGACTTGCCAAGCCTCTGCCACTGCATGAGCCAATTCCTTCAAATAAATCTCTCTCTTTATATACATACACACGTATTTAGTTACATACACACACACATCCTGTGGGTTCTATTTCTCTGGAGAACCCGGGCTAATACAACCTATAAATATTCATGTTCCATATTTAACCCTCACCAAAGACCTCCCAGTGCAAGAGGAGCCTTAATATTATGCTGCACACAAACACTTAATTTGTGGCTGTTGGTCTTTCTTCCTCAGTCAACCCAAAAGGCAGGGGTGATAAATGATTATCAACGTCGGCAGCACCGACTTCCTGCACTGACGTGGCCCGGCCACAGCCACCAGCGCTGGGTCCGCACCGCGTGGTTAAACCGTGCGGTTAGTCATCCTGGCTTTAGAGCCCAGAGCCAGCCTTAAATCATTTCAGCGCAGACACAATGAGACGTTTTGTTCCCTGACGCTCAACTATTAGATATTATATTCGAATTTTAAAAGAAAATCCACGTACGTGGTAAAAACGGAGTTCAAACGGTAAAAAGCAGTACCGAGTGAAAATTCTCCTAGGGGGAGCATCTCAGAAGACAGGGAGAAACCCAGGCCACCTCCTTTTAAAAAAAAAAAAAAATTTTTTTTTTTTGAGGCTTCTGATACAGCAAAAGAAAACCAATGCCAAAGAGCACTATTGTGAAGTCAGAGACAAATATATGTGGGTCTCGGCCCCCTAGTTCCTGACATAGGGCTCTGGAACCCTTGTAAGCTCCTGGGTGGCGGGGGGGATATTGGGTTCTGTTGAGGTGACCCTGGGTGGGCTCCCGGTGGGGGCCGCTCACCGGGAAGACCAGGCAACGACTGGGAGCTTAGCAAATTAATGGAACCCGACGAGGGGGTCATGGGCACTTCCTACTTACGGCCAAATCAGACGGCAACTGTGGGTAACCTGGGCACCCACTTACTCGCAATTGGTTCTGAACTGGGGGGCAGTCATGTGGGACTGAGCCCTCAGCCTGTGGGATCGGACGGTATCTCCGGACAGAGAGTGTCCGGATTCACCTCGTCCTCTCCCTGATGCAGACCTGGCGCCGGTCATTTCCCCAAGGATCCCTTCCTTTTTAGTACAGAATGGCGTTTAAAAGGCAAGGGCCGGATGCTAGGCGTGCTCATGGTTAACGGGCTTTTTATGGGTTGAATCGGATCCCCCCCAAAGATATGTTTACATCCTAAACCCCAATACCTCTGAACGTGACCTTATTTGGCAAGAAGGTGGATGTGATCAGTGAAGGTGAAGTCATACGGGATTAGGGCGGGCCCTAAATCCAATGACTGGTGGCCTTATAAGAAGGCCAGGTGAAGACACAGGGCGACAGGGAACCCTACGTGACAACAGAGAGTGGCATCGTGTGTCTACAAGCCAAGGGACGCCGAGGATCGCTCCCAAGCAGCAGTGGAAACCAGAAGGAGGTGAGGAAGGACCCTCCCCGAGCGTCTGCCGACGCCTCCAGAGCTGTGAGAACGAATTTCTATTCCGTGATGCCACGGTTTTGTGATAATTAGAACACTCTTGGGAAACTAAGCAGGGGTGGGGTGTGCTGGGGAATATGTGAATGCGTATATAACACACCAATCTACCTGTCTGAATTTCCAGAACCATCTGTACACGTGTGAGGCCGGGAGTCCACACCGACGCACTGAGTCCCAATCCAACACCACAGAATTCTAGTTGTCTCCCTTCCCGCGTTTGTAAACCCTTTCTCCCGTAGTGAAAATCCCAGCCCCCCGCTGTCCACAGCGCAATCCCGGACTTGGTCCCCCTGCTGTATGTGACGATCCGCCAGCACATCCCCTCTGGCAGATGCCCTGCGTCGCCCAGCCGCGCTCCCACGCCTGCCGGCCCCTCACCTCCAGCACCGAGCCAGGCCGCCCCCCGCCCCCCGCCAGGACCCCCACTCACCCCCGTGGGCTCCAACACCCCCACGCCGGATTGGACCGCTTGCTTTCAAACGTGATGTGAACAGCGTACTGTGCACTTTCTTCCGCGACCGGCTTTTCCCGCTCCACGTTTGCAAGATTCATCCACGCCGATGCGCGTGACTGTAGCTCGTCCGTTTGGGCTGCTGCGTGGGGGCCCCCACCGTGGGGGCCACCGCTGCGGCCGGACACCCGGCAGTTGGCAGGTTTCTGCCACCACAGGCTCGTGCTGCTCTCCTGGTGCGTACGGGCACGTCTCCGGGGACAGATTCACCGTGTCCTAGAGCGCGGACGTCCCCACCTTTGCTAGGTAGTGCCAGACTGTCTCCCGGAGGGGTCTGCCAAGTCTCTCCTGGGTCCTCCACCGGGAGAGCGCGGGCAGAGTTTCTGTTGCCCCAAGGCCCCCGCGACGCTTGAGCTCCTTGGTCATTTACCCATGGGGTGAGTGGTTTCCTGATCCGCGCGCGGGGTCAGCGCCGAGGGCTGACACGGCTGTCTCAGCAATTGTTTCCAGTGACCTAGAAGCGATACTGATGTGTGGCATTTCCAAGTACGCGACTTAAAACACCGGGCGTGGCTCTCTGCCCTCCTCGGCAGCTGGGAGTCCCACGGGACCACGATGCGGCTTCAAGCACACAAACGTGGACGCTGACCTGGTGAGAGCGAGGAGACCAAAGAACCGGCGACCCCGGGTGACCACAAGGAGCAGGACCACCCCGCTGCTCCGGGCGGTTACCAGGCAGATACGCTTTGCCCCAGAGCCAGTGCACCCCTGGGTCTGTTGGGGTAGCTCAGTCTTCACCCCGGCCTGTTCCACCAGAAACCCCGCCCCACCCTCACGGGGCCGTGGGAGTTCTCAGGAGACAAAGTCCCACGTCACACGCCGTCCACACTAAGCGAAACCTGAGTGAGAGGCTGCACCCGCCTCCCCTGCACGTGGGCTTTTCTAGAACTTGCAGAGTCTCTCATTTTCCGCGTCTCGGAATATTCCTGAGATGATTATGGAAGGAAAAGGTGGGGGGCTGCCTGTCTGTGGGTCTTCTCCTCCCCGGCCTCCTTGCTGGCCTTCAGTGAAGGGATAGGCTTTTAATGTGGGTCCGACATAGCTTTTTAAAAACGGAAGTGGTCTTTCCTAGATTTAGCTCACAAAATGGTTATGTCAGCACTGTGCTGGCTTCATTTTGTTCCGGAGAGTTGGGCAACATTCTCCACACCGTCCCTCACGTCAAGAAAAATGTGGGGCACGTTGACTGATGGTGGCAGGTCAGAACCCAGGAGATAACGAGGTGAGGCTCGGCATTCATTCCACCAGCTTTGAAAAATGGCACAGAACCACCTCCTCCCAGTGGCGACGGTGTGCCACAAATCACAGTTTGTTCAAATTGGTTTTATGCACTTGGGGTAAAAAAACAGCGGAGTGAACATTCCCCGGGGGGGCAGAGACGGGGCTTGGGAAGGGCGGGGCGAGGACCACTGTCTGTCTTCCTTTCCCCTCCCCTGGGGGCTACGGTGACTTCGTGGTGGCGGCGGGGACAAGACCCACACGTTGACCGACACCGTGAATCGTGTGCGCTCACGTCGGTTCTGCAGCCAAGCAAGTGACGCGGGGGCCGAGGGAAGGGCCTTGCGCCCCTCAGGCCTGGTGAGCGCTGCCCTCCACACGCAGGGGGCACGGCCAGCCCCGCAGGGCCGCAACTGCTGTCCTCGCTGCCCTCAGCCGGGTCCCTGGGTGTCGTCCTGCAGTTTGAGCTCAACTCTACTCCGTGCCCTTAAGGGTTTGTGCTGTGAGGCCGGGGCCTCCCAGGTGCACGTACCTGTCGTTTTTTTTTCTTCAATATTGTTTCTTTCCTCGCTTTGGGGAGTGCGAGGCGGCAGGTCTTGCAAGAGTGGCTTTTCCTTCCGGCCTGCGGTCTAGTCTGTAACCCGCCTCCTGGAGCCGGAGCGCACGGTCAGTCTGCACCCTGCTAACGCAGTCCGCAAGGGTCACGGCTCCTCAAAGCCAAAAGCCTCCCCACGAATCGAATTTTTACTCAAACTCTTCATACAATTAACTTACTCTTTTATTAAAAGTTTGTCTGTTCTGATTATTAATACAAACTTGCTTTAGAAAATGTGGAAAATATATAGAAATGTCTGAAGAAGAAAATTAGAATCATCCATAATTCCACTCCCAACCACAGCCAGTCACCCCGTATGCTCCGCTCGTGACACGCCGGGCCTAAGCTCACTGAGTGTTCTCAAAGCCAGCCAGAGGCGGGCTTTCTTCGAAGCGTTCGTGTCTTTTCCCCCGAAGAGAAAACAAACGTGTAACATGTAAAAAACATACTCAAATAGAATGAGGTTTCTTTACAAAGTAGCTTCTTATAAAATCTCCATTTTGTCAAATTCCGAGGAGTCAGAGACCCGAATACAGACTCTGGAACATTTATCAGGAGAAGAGCAGACAGGGCGAGGGGCTCATCTCCAGATGCCCCCCCGACTCCTCGTGCTGCTGGGGGCCAGGTGCCCGCCCTTCCTGCGTGCGGGAGGCTTGTCCGTCCTAGGGGCTGCAGCAGCCAGGCGGCGGGGGAGAGCCTGGGAGGGGACCTGGGAGGGGAGGGAGGAGGGAAGGGGGTCAGCCTCCCCACCACCCCAGAAAGGCACCGTGCATGGAGAGGGCCACAGTCAGCCAGCCAAGGGGAGACCACACACTACAGAAGACAGACGGAAACAGAGGTGAGGCAACAGACAAGGAGCCGGCCGGGGAGGAACCAGTCGGTGAGGGCCCTTGCACGCCCCTCGCCCCCGCCTCACTTTCCCTCACCTCTTTCCGGGGGATCTCACCCAAGCGGGAGTCCGTGTTCCTTCTGGGGGCATTATCCCCTCGGCTGTCCGTCCTGCCACACAAATGGAGGGTGAGGACGGGGGCTCCCCGACATCGGAGGGAAAGCTATTCCCCAGTCTCTCGGGAAGAAGAACAAACAGTGGCGGGAGCAGCAAGTCGCAGAGGAAGAGAGGGGACGGCTGGGCCTCCGCTTGCCCGCACCGGCTGCCCGGAAGAGAACAGATGCCTCTCGGTGGACAGCACCCAACCCTCCCTCCCCTGCCTGGGCCGTCTCCCACGGGTCCAGGCTCCATCCGTCTGACCCTCCTCCCCTCCCTCCAGGCTGGTACCTGCCGTGTTCCTGCCTCTTCAGGTAGAGCAGCAGGTCCTCAGCGGGCAGAGCCCCCCAGCCCCGAGCTTGGTACAGTCGTAGCAGCTGCGACACGTCCATCAGCTGCCGCGCGGGTGCGAGCCCGTCCCCACCTGAGGCGCAATGGTGACGCTCGTCACGCCAGGGCCCTCGCTCCGCCTCCCCAGGCCCCGCAGCCAGCACCTTCCCTCCTCACCTCCCGGCCGCTCATCGCGCTCTGGGGAGCCCGCCCGGAGGCCGCTGCTCTGTGAATGGCTTGAGGGAAGCTCGTGAGCCCGGAAGAGACTGGATGCCATGGCCAGGGGCACTTTAGTCTTATGAACAGGGGGCGGGAGGTGTGGCACCTGCGGGGCCTCCTCCCAAGACGGGACGGTCAGGGGGCCTAGCGAAAGGCAAGAGGCGCAGGGCTCGGGAAACAGAGCAGGAGCCGAGAAAGCCCTATCGCCTCACCTCCGTTAGGCTCTCGCACCTCCGCGGCTCCCACCTTCCCCACTCACCAGACTTCGGGGGCAACAGCTCAACAGAGGGGGCCTCGCTGCTCTGCGGTACTATCTCCAGCAGCTGGGGGGACAAGACAGTGAGGCTCCCTGAGGACCAGTGAAGAAAGAGCCCTGGGAATGTGAGGGAGGCAGAGGAAAGAAAGGGCCAGGGATGGCCGCCTTCCAGAACTCGGGCGATGGGAATCTAGACAGACCTCGAGAGAAGCTGTCAGTCCCGAAAGGCGGCTGCAGCCACAGTCCTGGACTCCTGGAGGGGAGAGAGAATGAGGAAGGGGAGAAGGAAACGAGGTAGGATGGGTGGGCCCTCGCTTACCTGGTGCAAAAAATGTTTGAGGCCGTCCAGCTGGGAAGGGGGCTGCAGCCCCGGCTTTAGGAAGCCGTCCCCGTCGGATCCAGGATCTTCCTCAGGGAACGGCCGCTCTGGGCGGTGATCAGGGTGGAAGGCGCCAGCGGTAGAGAAAGCCCCGGCTGGAAAGCGAACCCGCCCAGCGTGTGTTGTGCGGGGAGGGGACTCCTCCACAAATCAACCCTCCAAATGCCCCCAAGGAAAGAGGCCCAGTAACGTAAGAGGGCACCACAGCTGGGGGAGGACAACCAACGTTTAGAACAGCTGGAGAGAGGTTGGGGGGCGACTGGCAGGTGGCACAGCTGAGTTCCACAAAGTGTGGACACAGGAGAGAGGTGTGGGGCTCAGGCTCTAAATAAATTAATCCCACCATCAACTCCTCGAAGTAGAGAAACCAATACTCAGAATGGCTCACGATTAACAGACATGTTCTGGTCCCCCTCACCAGAACACGCCCGCATTCTTTTTAATTATGGTTACACAATTTTTGGATTTAAAATCCTGATGTAACTCAGCCCTCATTCTTCACTCGACCTGGTGGTCGTGTTTGCACCACGCAGAGCGTCCCCATCCACCCAAGTCGCAGCTGACTGAGCCAGGGAGAGCCACATTCAAGGTCAGCCAGTCCAAGAAGCGGTCACCAACCCATCAGATCGCCTCTCCTTGAACTGGACCCAAGAAACAGAGACACCGAGGTCTCTAGAAGGTTGTCTAGGGCCCCACGGGTGGCTCAGTTGGTTGTGCCTGACTCTTGATATCGGCTCAGGTCATGATCTCATAGTGTGTGGGTTCGAGCCCCACATCAGGATCTGTGCTGACAGTGCAGAGCCTGCTTCGGATTCTCTCTCTTGCTCTCTCTGACCTCCCCCCCCCCCCACTCACTCACACGCATACGCACACACTCTATCTCCAAATAAACATTTAAAAATTAAAAAAAAAAAAAAAAAAGATGGTCTAGAGTATCGGCTGGAGTGTCACAGCTGGTCAAACCCACATGCGAACCAACGTCATGAGAGCAAGACCTGAGAGAGAGTGCTGGTCTACCAGCGGAAGATGTGCGGGGAGAGGCAGAGTCAAGGGCCCGGATGGCCCCAAATCAGCCTGGAGAACGCCCCTGGTCCCGACGCCAGCTCTCCTGAAGTCCAGTGACATCCGATCCCCGCGAGTTCCCACTCCCTTTATTTGAGCCAACTTGAGTGGATTTCGGCTCCTTGCACCTTATGGTCCCCGAGACGTCTGGGGAACCAAGCACTCAAGCCCCGCCCAGACAGACAGGGAGCTGGGTCAGAGGAGCCAGTCAGGCAGTGCATGTACAGGGGGCACCCCAGTGACTCTGTCCCCCGTTACCAGAGGTAACAGACGAAGTGAGGCCCGGCTTTGGCTCCAGGGGCTGGAAGGAATGCTGGCTCTGGAAAGGGGGGCCCAGCAGGGGGCTCAGGTCTGGGGAGGGGCTGCGGAGAACCCGCGGTGGCTGTTCTGCCCCAGCTTCCCGGCTCTGCTGCAACACGGGCTTCAGGGCCACGGCCACGGGAGGCCGAGTCCAGAGCCTCCTCTCGCCCTTCTCTGGCTCCTGAGGCCCAGGGCTGGAGGGGCTGGTGGTGTGGACCTGGGCACAAGACAGACACAGAACAAGGATCAACGCCCTGTGCATTTAAGGAGACAAGATGTGGCCCAGACGCTTTGATTACAAACTTAAGATTCCAAATAAGAGGAGGTTTGGTAATGTCTATCAAATTTCTATCAAAGTTAAAATAAATGTGTATTTTCGACCTTAAACTTCCATTTCTAGAGACTTTAGAGAGATGCCTGCACAAAGGCATGGATGAACGGTATTTGAGAACTGCTGAGTAGAAACAGAACACAGGAAACGACTTTGATGTTCACGACAAACACGTGGTCAAATGAAAAGTCGCACAGCCACGTGGGGAAGGCCCCCCACTGAGGGCGGGGTGTGCACACAAGTCAGGAGCAGAGGCTGCTTCTGGGAAGAGCGGAGCGTGCCCAGAGACCGCGGTGCAGGGCAGGATGGAGATTACGTTTCACCGTGCACCTCCTTGAACTGTTTGGATTTCTGTTTTTGCCACGTGCATATTATTGTCTATTCCAAAAAATATTCGCTTAAAGATAAAAATCTCGTAATTATGAGAAGGAAGTAGGAGACGTCAACATAAGAAGGCTTGGGGTGAGGGGCGCCTGGGTGGCTCCGTCGGTTAAGCGTCCGATTTCGATTTCGGCTCAGGTCATGGTCTCACGGTTTGTGAGTTCGAGCCCCATGCCAGGCTCTGTGCTGACAGCTCGGAGCCTGGAGCCTGCTTCAGATTCTCCCTCTCTCTGCCCCCCTCCCCTGCTCACACTCTCTCTCTCAAAAATAAATAAACATTAAAAAAAATTAAAAAAAAAAAAAAAAGAAAGAAAAGAAAGAAGGGCTGGGGTGAGACCCCCCCTCCCCTACTCTGGGGCAAGACTGGGCGACAATTCTCGGCCCTTCGCGTCATAACTCAGCGGCCACCC
Organism: Prionailurus viverrinus; assembly: GCF_022837055.1. Lineage (NCBI taxonomy): Eukaryota > Metazoa > Chordata > Mammalia > Carnivora > Felidae > Prionailurus > Prionailurus viverrinus. Next base: position 2,796,777 of record NC_062574.1, on the reverse strand, counting down.
GGCAGGACTGGTAGCAGGTACCACTTACCACCCCCCCGCCCCTGCCCCGGGCTGGGGGGAGACAGCCGTGCCCAAGGCGAGGGGCCAGTAGGGGCGAGCCGTGACCGCGGCAAAAAGACCTCTGAGGAGGCAGTTCCTCTTCGAGAAGGTACACAGGCGGGTCCCCCTCCCCCCAGGCAGGCCCTAGGACAGAACTTAGCAGCGGGAGGGCGGGCCGTGCGTACCGGGAGGTCCGGGGGCAGGGTGGTGGCGCCGAGCAGCTGGCTGGCCTCTGCCCAGTGGGCCTGCAGCATGGCCTGGAGCCGCTCCACCAGCTCAGCGCGCTGCTCCTCCAGCCGCCGCTGGCCGCTCTGCAGCTCCCGCACCCGCGCCTGCTCCCGGGCCAGCCTGACGAGAGACGGGACGGGGGGCACGCGGCCTCTGAGACGGCAGGCCAGGCGGCGGGGGTCCGGTGGCGGCGCGCACAGGCCTGCAGGGGCGGGGCGGGGGGAGCGGGCTCCGGGCTGGCAGGGACCCGGCGGGGACGGTACCTGAGCTCGTAGTCCTGCGCCACCTGCTGCTGCCTCTCCTCGCGCTCTGCCATTTCCACCTTGAACTGAGCCAGCTGGGCGGACAACTCCTGCTCGTGCTGTCCACTCAGGTCCTGCAGCTGCTTCCTGGGGGGACGAGGGGGAGGAAGGAGGACTGAGTCTGGAGACGAACGCCATCAAGGGAGAAAAGGCGGAAGGCGTGCGTGTGACAGGCCTAGAGCCGGCCGGCCCGGCCGAGGCATGGTGGGTTCGGGAAAGGGGGAAGGACAGAGCTGGTGTGTTGGGACGGGGACCCCGGGAGCAGACGCCGCGGCGAAGATTTTTACGGGACGGTGATTCACTGAAGAGGCATTTCCAGAAAAATCCAGGAGGGGAGAAGGGATCTGGCACAGGAGGAGGTTCGAGGCCTCGGGGCAGCTCTGGAGACGGCACAGGTCACAGCTCGGCACTGTCCCCACCCAGGCCAGGGGGCTGGAGATCTGCCGCACCCGTCAGTTATGGGCCCCCGCGCCCTCCCCGCACACCCCACGGCAGCTCTGCCCCGGACACACGCGGTCCGGGCCCGACGGCAGCCAGCAGGCTCGGAGCCAGCAGAGGGACCGCAGGGGACATGGACGTGTGACGTCGCCCACCAGGGGCCCCGGTGAGGGCCGCGCACCTGTGATGTTCCCGCAGAGAGGCCACCTGCCGCAGGCTGCTCTCCTGGGCCTGAGCCAGCCGCTCCGTCACCCGCTGCTCCAGCCGCACGGCCAGGTCCGACTCCAGCTGGACCCGCTGGCTCTCGTACCGGGCCTGGTGGTGAAGGAGGGTGAGGCAAGGGCTCGGTTCCCGGGACGGAGGGCGCCAGGCGACAGAAAGCCCACCGACCGGCACCCCCCTCACATGCCTAAGGGCCAAAGAACAAGACTTCTGTCACGAGGACTCAAAGAGGACCCCTTTCCTCCCGGGGCCACGAGGTCCTCCCACACCACGCGCGTGGCACACACAAGTCAAGAGGGCCGCGGGCAGAAAAATCTACACGTAGCGAAAAGAAAGGTCGGCCAGGATGGCGAGACCTCTCGTGTGTCTGAGGCGGCCCAGGGCCTGACGCTCAGCGGGCGCCCGGCAGGAGGCACCGTCCCCTCCTCCTGAAGCACAATCAGGCTGCGGCGTGCTCTCTGGTTTGTCACCTCACAGTCCTCCTCCCGCTCGCTGAAACCTCGTTTCCGCTCACAGCTGTTCACGACGAGGAACCTAATTCCGAAGTCCCACAGAGGTTGGGTCTCAGCCCATCCGGTGGTATCTCCGGAACACCTACCACCCACGTCCACCTTTCCTTCCGAAGCCACGCTCCCGACGCCACGGCTCCGTGACCCCGTTCTGACTGCTCCTCGGCCCCAGCTGCCCAGAAGGGTCCTCAGTCTTCTTCCTGGCCACACAGCAGCTGCCGCTCCGGGTCACATGTCAATAATAAACACGTGGCCTCTAGGCCACGTTTTTTGCTACTGTTTCTACCCTAGAACACTTCCTAATCTGTCTTGGGCCTTTCTTCCAGGCTTTAAGCCCACTCACACAGAGGCCTACTGAATATGTGTATTTGGATACACCCCAAATAAAACATGCGAAGTGTAGCTCGCTTGGTTTTCCACTCTCGGTCCTTTCCCTCCTGGGATGTATTTCGTGCCTTAGTTCGCGGCACGGCTCTCCACCGAAACAACCAAGCCATCTCAACCCACAGTCATCCCAGACCCCTTCCTGCTTCTTTCCGCCTCCAACCGGCTCGTTCCGTTCCACTTCCTAAACGCTAGCAAATTTACTCCTCACTCGCTACTACAGTAATTCAGTAGGATTTCACGTCTCGCTGATCTCCTCACGTCTATTCTACCCTCTACCCTCAGTCACGTCGGCCCCAGCAGATCCCCCACTTTGTGCCTGAGTGAACATTCTAGAATACAGACGGGCTCCATTTATCTCCTTGTTTGACACCGTCCAAGTGCCCCCCACGGCCTGGAGAATAAAGTTCTGGCTGCTTGAAATGGCTTACACGGCCCTTCGCGTCTTCCTACCGCCCACCCACCTCCCCTCTCCCAGGCAGTTTCCAATTCCGCATCAGCCCTTCGCAACAACACACGTTCTTTTCTGTGTTTGGTTTTTAAAAATTGCGGGGAAGAAAGCCCCACATCGTATACAACTTACCTTCTTACGAGCTGATTTTTATTTTTGTTTTAGAGAGAGACAAAGCGAGTGCAAGAAGGGGAGAGGGACAGAATCTCGAGCAGGCTTCACGCTCGGCGCGGAGCCTGGCTCAGGGCTCGATCCCACAACCCTGAGACCATGACCTGAGCCAAAATCAAGAGTCGGACGCCCAACCGACTGAGCCACCCAGGTGCCCCCCCTAAATTCTTCTATTGGACAGTTTGATATATACTGCCTGTGGGCCGACAATTCCACTTTAAGGAATCTATCCTCCAGACGGGGTGCCAAACATCTACTTGCAATAATGTTCACTGCAGTGCTGCTCTTAATAGTGAAAAAACCAGGGGCGCCTGGGTGGCACAGTCGGTTAAGCGTCCGACTTCAGCCAGGTCACGGTCTCGCGGTCCGTGAGTTCGAGCCCCGCGTCGGGCTCTGGGCTGATGGCTCAGAGCCTGGAGCCTGTTTCCGATTCTGTGTCTCCCTCTCTCTCTGCCCCTCCCCCGTTCATGCTCTGTCTCTCTCTGTCCAAAAAATAAAAATAAACGTTGAAAAAAAAAAATTTTTTTTTAAAAATAGTGAAAAAACCAGAGTCGATGTAGACTTCTCGGAGAAAGGAAAATGCTTAATAAAACTGTGATTCACCCATTCATTGAGACGTTATAAAACTCTTAAAAATCACAGTGTCTATCTATCTGTGCCAACATATTCCCTCATGTCTACAACAAACTCTCCAGTGCTGGGGTGGAGGAAGGGAGAGAGAGGGACAGTGAACCAGACAACAGACAAACATCGTAAAAGGTCAATGGGTGAATCTAAGTGCCATTCGTTATACCATTCACGCAACATTTCGTTGAGACAGAAATATTCCAAAACAAAAAGCCGTGTGGAATACACATATGTAATTTATTAAAAAGACCATGCTCTCTAATCACAAAGTTAAGCTATAAATCAACAATAAAATATAAAAAGAAAAAGCCTGTATGTTTGGAAATAACCCAGGAGGTCAAAAATCAATCATATTTAAAAATCTGAATATCATTCAGAACCAAACAGTAAGGAAAATACCATGTAGGATAAGTTGTAGGATGCACTTAAATGAATACTCATAGAGAAACTTAGAAAAGACTGGAAAAGAATAAGCAAGCATCCATCTTAACAAGATTTTTAAAACAACAACAGAATAAAACCAAAGAAAAAAGTTAATTCTCTGAAAACTCATCCAATTCAACTACAACAAAGATGATTTTAAAAAGAAAGGATGAGAGAAATGACACAAGAGAGCAGTATCAGGAAAGAAAGAGTAGAAAAGATGCCAAGGACGTTAAAAAAATAAAATTAAGTACAACTTTAAGTCGATAAATTAGAAAGTTTAGACTAGGTGGATATACAGAAAGAGAAAGCCAAAAATAATTCAAGAAACAGAAAGCTTAAATATTTCCATAAACGTTAAAGAAACGACATTGGCCGTCAAATATCAAATATTCAGGAAACACATATGAGGGCAGCCGGCTGGCTCAGTTGGTTGGGCATCTGACTTCAGCTCAGGTCATGATCTCACGGTCTGTGAGTTCGAGCCCCACGTCGGGCTCTGTATGGACAGCTCAGAGCCTGGAGCCTGCTTCAGATTCTGTGTGTCTCTCTCTCTGCCCCTCCCCTGCTTGCATTCTGTCTGTCTCTGTCTCTCAAAAATGAGCACTAAAAAAAATTTTTTTTTAATGTGTAAGAATTTACAAACAGCGGCGCCTGGGTGGCTCAGTCAGTTGAACATCCAACTTCAGCTCAGGTCATGATCTCAGGGTTCGTGGATTCCAGCCCTATGTGGGGCTCTGTGCTGACAGCTCAGAACCTAGAACATGCTTTGGATTCTATGTCTCCCTCTCTCTCTGCCCCTCCCCCAAACACGCTCTGTCGGTCTCTCAAAAGTAAATAAACATTAAAAAAAAAGAAGAAAAGAAAAGAAACACATATGAAATCGAACCTTACAAGCTACTTTAGAGTACAAGACAGGCACGAGATCTTCACATTCCTAATACTGGCAGGGGAAGTTGTTCAAGAGAGTGTGTGTATATGTATGTATACTCACACACACACACACACACACAGATATACATATACATATGTATACATATATATGTACATATTCACACGTATACATATATATGTATATGGGTACATGTATCTGTATATATACATATACATGTGTGTACATATATGTGTGTATATGTATATATGTATGTGTGTGTATGTATATATAAAAAGCACCAAAGATGTACCAGCATGGAATTACTAGGCCAAAGCAAAGGGAAATGGGCACCTAGCCAGGTTAACCAGCAGGGTAGACAGTCACTTTTGCCCTGAAGGTATCTGCCTATCCGGTCTGGACTGTCTTTCAAGAGCACATGAACAGAAATCAAAAGCCAAGGCCCATATAAGTTGATATCTAAGTGGAGACCCTCCCCACAATAAATTGAGACTCCAGTATGTATCATCCTCAGGATGAAGGTGAACAGAAGTGGAACAGCCTATATGAAAGTAAAGCTCAGCTTTAATCATAGAGCAATCCCAACCTTTAAAATGTGGTTTAAATCCTGGTTTTGTAGTGTCTTTCAGGTAGAAGCAAATGCAAATCTTCACTGCAGGCCTCAACTTATCCCCACAATCTTTCAAATACAAAGTTCCAACATACGATCAGAAATAAAGAGAACCCAGGGCACCTGGATGGCTCAGTCGGTAGAGGGTCCATCTCTTGATCTCAGGGTCATGAGTTCAAGCCCCACACTGGGGGTGGAGCCTACTTAAAATTAAACTAAAAATGGAAGGAAGGAAGGAAGGAAGGAAGGAAGGAAGGAAGGACCCGAGGAAATTCCATGGGAACCAGCAAGAACAAGAAACAACAGAAAAGGATCCTCAAACATTTCAGATACTGAAATTATTATCTACAGATAATAAAACTATTTAAAGTAATCAAAGACAAATGTGAAAATATCAGAAACCAAGAAACTATGAGACAGTAAAATTTGAAGATAAAAAGAGAACTTTGTAAAATGAAAAAGTACGATACATACAATTAAAACCTCAGTCAGTAAATTAGACAAGGTTGAACAGAGAATTAGTGAACTGGAAGATAGGAAATTATCCAGAGTGAGCATGAAACACAAAAGATGGGAAATATAAACCGAACAACAAGATCTAGAAGAAGAGCTAAGGTACATTAGGTTTCATCAGGTTCCAGAAACAGATGACAGAGACAATGGAGCAGAGGCAATGCAAAGATAATGACTGAGAATTTTCCAGAACTGATGAAAGACACCATACTGATTCAAGAAGCCAAATGAATCCCTAAAAAGATGCGCATATATATATATATATATATATATGTACATATATGCATGCACCCAGGTAAAACATACAAACTACAAAGAGAAAATTTTAAAAGCAACAGTGGTCAACTGGTAGCTGACTTCTCAACAGCAATAATGAAAGTCAGGATGGTATTTTCTATATGTTGAAATAACTACCAACCTAGAATTCTACATCCAGGAATTCCTTCAAAAATGAATGTGAAATAAAGACGTTTTCAAACTAAAATAACTAACCGAAAACACACACATACACATACACACGAGAGATTTTTTCCACCAAGAAAAAGATCCAGATAGGAAGTCCGAGTTCAAAGAAAGTTAGAACAGCAAAGAAAATAGTAAATAACATGAACCCCTCTAAATGACTGTTGACTTTAGAGAACATTAATAATGTTGTATGGTGTTTTTTTTTTTTTTTACTTGAAACAGAATTTAAAAACAGTGATGTCCCAGAAAACAGCAGGGTAGGAAAATGCAGGGGTCGGTCCTTCCGCTGAAACATCTTCAATAAGCTGAGAAAAAAAAAATGATCAAAATCCACTATTTGGGAATTCTGGAACCAGATCAGACACTTAAGCAACCAGGAGAGTGCTTGACGAAAGCAGAGGCTGCTGAACTCTGGTACCAGAGCTGATATGCCAACCTGCTACCATCCCCCAGCGCTCAGCCCCTCCGCAGCCAGGGAAACTGTAGTCTGGGAAACTAGAGTGGCTGGCTGAAGCGCGGGGGGCGGGGGGAGTAAGGACCCTGTCCTCCAAAAATGTGGGGTGGTGTGTTTTGATCAGTTTGACGGCTCCCTGAGGAACCAGACCAAACAAACACCTTTCTTTTGCGTGCCTTGGGCTGCAGAGGCCTCCCTGGTGGCATCAATTATAAGACTCAAAGAGGGGCGCCTGGTGGCTCAGTCAGTTAAGCGTCCAACTTCGGCTCAGTGATCTCACAGTTCATGAGTTCAAGCTCCGAGTCGGGCTCTGTGCTGACAGCTGGAGCCCGGAGCCTGCTTCAGATTCTGTGTCTCCTCTCTGCCCCTCCCCGCCCCAATAAATAAACGTTAAAAATTTTTTTTAAAAAAGATTTAAAGAGACATATATACTTATTTGGGAGAGGAATCCAGACATTTAAGAAAATCTGTCAAGTCACAGGCTAATCACACAGATAACAGAACAGAATTGTCAGTCACCACACATAACAAGAAATACAGACTTTGCAAAAATAATTTGAAAAAGTCACTAAACAAATGAACGGCTGTAGCCATCAAAAGAAATCCAGGGAGAGAGAGAATATGACTTCATAATTACATTATAATATTCAAAATGTCTAGTTCTTGGGGCGCCTGGGTGGCTCAGTCGGTTGAGCCTCCGATACGGCTCAGGTCATGATCTCGCGGTCAGTGGGTTCAAGCCCCACACTGGGCTCTGTCCTGACAGCTCAGAGCCTGGAGCTGGTTCAGCTTCTGTGTCTCCCTCTCTCTCTGCCCCTCCCCCACTCATGCTCGGTTTCTCTCTCTCCTTCAAAAATAAAAACATTAAAAAAAAAAAGTCTAGTTCTCAACAACAAATTACAAGATGTAGAAAGAAACAGGAAAATATGACTCATTCAAAGGAAAAAAAGAATTAGAGGCACCTGGCTGCTCAGTTGGTAGAGGAGGTAACTTTTTCTTTTTATTTATTTTGAGAGAGAGGGAGAGTGCACACAGGTGGGACAAGGGCAGAGAGAGAGAGAGAGAGAGAGAGGGAGAATCTCAAGCAGGCTCCATGCTGTCAGTGCAGAGCCCAATGCAGGGCTCAAACCCCACGAACAATGAGATCATGACCCGAGCCAAAATCAGGCGCTTAACCGACTGAGCCACCCAAGGTACCCTGAGCATGCGACTCTTGATCTCAGGGTTGTGAGTTTGAGCCCCATGTTGGGTGTGGAGATTGCTTAAAAATAAAAATTTTAAAAATAAAACACAGGGGCGCCTGGGTGGCGCAGTCGGTTAAGCGTCCGACTTCAGCCAGGTCACGGTCTCGCGGTCCGTGAGTTCGAGCCCCGCGTCAGGCTCTGGGCTGATGGCTCGGAGCCGGGAGCCTGTTTCTGATTCTGTGTCTCCCTCTCTCTCTGCCCCTCCCCCGTTTATGCTCTGTCTCTCTTTGTCCCAAAAATAAATAAACATTGAAAAAAAATTTTTTTTAAATAAAAAATAAAACACAAAGGAAGAAGAGACTCTGACAGGAACATTTCCTGGAGAAGCCCAGACACTGGAATTATTAATCAAAGACATTAAGTCAACAGTCTTAAATATGCTCCATGAACTATTTGGACAACAAACTGAAATCGGAATGATACAGGAGCAAATAGAAAACCTCACTAAAAAGACATAAGTTATAAAAAAGAACCAAACAGAAACCCGGGGAGCTGCGAAGTACAACTGATGATACGAAAATTTCCTTAGATGCCACTACATACGCTTACTGAAATGACCAAAACCCACTGAGCACAACCTATGTTGGAGAGAGTGTGGAGCAACAGGAACGCTCACTCAGCGCGAGGGCAAAAGGGTACCGCCCCTCCGGAGACAGTGCGGTGGTCTCTTACATACTCTTAGCGTATGATGTAGCAACCACGGTCCTTGGGATTTACCCAGAGGAGCTAAAAACTTAGGCCCGTGCCCAAACCTGCACATGGATGTTTACAGCAGCTTTATTTTTTTTTTTTTAATTCTTTTTTTTTTTTTAACATTTTATTTATTTTTGAGAGAGACAGAGACAGAGTGCGAGTAGGGGGAGGGGCAGAGAGAGAGAGAGTCACAGAATCCGAAGCAGGCTCCAGGCTCCGAGCGGTCAGCACAGAGCCCGACGCGGGACTCGAACCCACGAACCGTGAGATCACGACCCGAGCCGAAGTCAGATGCTTAACCGACTGAGCCACCCAGGCGCCCCTACAGCAGCTTTATTTGCGGTCAGATGTCCTCCAGCAGGTGCATGGATAAATGAGCTGTGGTCCAGCCAGACAGCGGAATATTATCCAGCACTAAAAAGGAACGAGCTCTCAAGCCTTGAAGAGACGCAGAGGAAACCTCAATGCATAGCACTAAGTGAAGCCAGTCTGAAAAGGCTACAAGCCATTTGATTCCAACTGTTTAGCATTTTGGGAAAGGCAAAACTATGGAGACAGTAAATAGGTCAGTGGTTGCCAGGGGTCGGACGGAAGATGGGATGAACAGGCAGTGCGCAAAGGATTTTTAAGGCAGTGAAACTACCAACTACGATACTGTAAAGGTGGATACGTGTCATTATAAATTTGTCCAAACCTATAAAATGCACAACACCAAGAGAAAACCCTAATGTCAACTATGGACTCTGTGTGATAATGACGTGTCAGTGTAGATTCATGGATTGTAACAAACGCGCTACTCTAGCGGGGATGTTGACCATGTACAGACACAGCTATGTCCCTGCGGAGGTAGGGGGGATGTGGGAAGTCTCTGTGCCTTCTGCTCAACATTGCCTGGAACATAAAACCGCTCTCAAAAATAAAAGCTATTAAAAATTCACTGAAGGGGCTCAATGGCCGATTTCAACAAGAAGGAGAAAGGGCCACTGAACTTGAGGATAAGCAGTTGAAGTTACCCAAACTAATGAGCAGAAAGAAAAAAACAACTGAGAAAAATGAACAGAGCCCGAGGGACCCGAGGGACATCATACCAACATCTGCAACAGCGACGTCCCAGAATGATGAGAGAGAGGAAAGGGAACAGAAAAACATTTTTTTGAAGAAATGGCCAAAAACTTCCCAAATTTGATAAGAGACATAAATCCACCCACTCCAGAAACTCAACAGTCTCCAAGCACAATGAACTCAAAGAGATCTGCACTACCACACATCACAGTCATACTGTCAAGAGTCAAACGGAGCAAGTGCGAGAGGGACCTTGTCACTTACAAAAGCACTTCAGTAACACAGCTGAGGTCTTGTAAGAAGCGAGAGAGCCCAGAAGGTAGTGGAATGACATATTTAAAATGCTGAAAGAAAATCACATCAACCGTCAACTAAAAAAAATCCTTCAAGGGGCTCCTGGGGGGCTCAGTCAGTTGAGCATCTTGACTCTTGCTATCGGCTCAGGTCACGATCCCAGGGTTGTGGGATCAAGCCCGGTGTCAGGCTCCACGCTGAGTGTGGAGCCTGCTTGGGATTCTCTCTCTCTCCCTCTCTCTCTCTCTCCCTCTGCCCCCTTATCCCTGCTCGCTCACATGCTCTCTCTCCCTCTCTCTCCTAAGTAAACATTTTAAAAAATCCTTCAAGAATGAAGGAGAAATTAAGGCATTCTCAGATAAACAAAAGCTAAGAGCACTCATTACTAGCAAACCTGACCTATAGAAACATGCTGAAGGGAGTCCCGTAGACTAAAATGAAATGAAATTCAACAGTAACTTGAAGCCATATGAATAAATAAAGAAAAGTGGTAAAGGTTACTACGTAGGTAAATGCAAAAGTCTGTATTACTGTACTTTCTTTGAAAAAAAAATGTTTTTTTAATGTTTATTTTTGAGAGCGGGGGAGGGGCAGAGAGAAGGGGGGAGACACAGAATCCGAAGCAGGCTCCAGGCTCTGAGCTGTCAGCACAGAACCATGAACGGTGAGATCATGACCTGAGCCAAAGTCGGACACTTAACCGACTGAGCCATCCAGGCGCCCCGTGTATTACTGTACTTTCAGTTTGGAACTTTTTTCCCCTATGTGATATAAAAGGCGGATGCATAAAACCGTAATTATAAATCTGTGTCAATGACACCACGAAAGCAGAGGGACACAGATGTGTAGCAACAGTGATCACTGACTCTGGAAACTAAAGCTAGTATTATTCAAACTGGGTTACTGTTAAGATGCTAATTGTAATCCCAAGGTAATGATTAAGAAAACTTCTAAAATGTACAGAAAAGGAAAAGTGAAGAGAATCAAAACGGTACACAAAATATCAATGTACCTTAGAAAGGCAGTAATGGAGGAACTGAAAAAACAAAAACCAAGCAGGACATACACAAAACAAATAGTTAAATGGCAGAAATAAGTGGTTCTTTTCCAGTAATTACTTCAAATGGAAATGGATTAAACTTTCCAATTAAAAGGCAGAAACTGGCAGAATGGATTAAAAAACAAAACGTAATCCACCCGTATGTTGTCTGGATTACAAACTCACTTTAGATACAAAGACACAAAGAGGTTGTAAATAAAAAGAAGAGAAAAGATAGTCCATGCAAATAGCAACCAAGCGAGCTAGGGTGGGGCTATGTTATCATTAGACAAAAATTTAAGCCAAAAAACCAGTTACATCAAGAAGACATAACCATATAAACATATAGGCACTTAACAGAACCCCAAATTATATAAAGAAAAAATTGACAGACTTGATGGAAAACATGGACAGTTCTACATTAATAGCTAGAAACGTCAACACCTCCCTTTCAATGATGGGTAGAACAGAGGCACGTGGGTGGCTTAGTCAATTAAGAATCCAACTCTCGGGGCTCCTGGGTGGCTCAGTTGGTTAAGTGTCCAACTTCGGCTCAGGTCACGATCTCGCGGTCTGTGCGTTCGAGCCCCACACCAAGCTCTGCACTGGTGGCTCGGAGCCCAGAGCCTGCTTCGGATTCTGTGTCTCCCTCCCTCTCTCTCTGCCCCGCCCCGGCTTGCGCTTGCTCGATCTCTCTCACACAAAAATAAATAAATAAACATAAAAAAAAAAAAAAAAGAATCCAACTCTTGATTTTGGCTCAGGTCATGATCTCATGGTTTGTGGTATTGAGCCCCACACCAGGCTCTGCGTGGAGCCTGCTTGGGATTCTGTCTCTCCCTCTCTCTGTCTCTCTCTCTCTCTCAAAACAAATAAATAAACCTAAAAAAAAATGGATAGAAGAATATGAAATCAAGGGCTTGAACAGTACTAGAGCCAGGCACTATTCTGGGATTCAACAACAAAGACACAAAAACGCTTGCCTTCAAAAAATACACAAGATTTTAAAGTACAGTATGTAGTGTATCAGAAGAAAGATCAAGCAGGGAAGGGGAACAGGACGGTGAGAGGTTGCACGTTTCACTCAGCGTGGTTGGGGAAGACCTCACTAACGAGACGACATCCGAGTGACGAGTAGTTCTCCTGTCCCTCAACTATCACTTAGCATGCTACTTCGAGAATTGTGTGCCCGACAGACTCCCGCTCTAGCTGGCGAGCTCCCGTGGGCCCGGACTGCTCCCAGCTCCCAGCACGGAGCTTGCGCAGGGGCCGTTCGGCAGGCTCAGTGAACACACACCCGCCAGGTCAGAAAGGTGACAGCAGCTTACAAACAGCCACAGAGCGGAACTAACACCCTTGGTCGTTCATGACATTGGTTTCCATGCGGTCAGTCCGCCAACTCAAGCGGCTGGGTGCAAAGTGAAAGGAGTTTGTTTTTCCAAACACAGGTCTCGCTGACCGAGGAACCGGGTGTATCCCCTTAGGTCAACTGTTAATAAGGAAAACCCTGCAGACTGACCTGGTCTCAGATCCTCATTAATCTTCCCCTAACACACATTTTACACACACAGTGGTCTCCTCTCATCCATGGTTTCCCTTTCGGCGGTTTCAGTCACCCGCGGTCGGGAAGCAGGTGATCCCCCTTCGGACAGTATCGTCAGGTCAACAGAGGCCTCACGCTGTGTCACAACGCCTGTGCCATCCACCTCCTTCACCCCATCCCGGGGCATTTTGTCATTCCCCCATCCTCACAAGAAGGGTGAGGGGCGCCTGCGTGGCTCAGTTGGGTAAGCACCAACTTTGGCTCAGGTCACGATCTCGCAGTTCACGGGTTCGAGCCCCGCGTCGGGCTCTGTGCTGACAGCTCAGAGCCTGGAGCCTGCTTCCGATTCTGTGTCTCCCTCTCTCTCTGACCCTCCCCTGCTTATGCTCTCTCAAAGGTAAACAAACTTTTTTAAAAAATTAAAAAAAAAAAAAAGGAGAAGGGTGAGTGTAGGACATTAAGATACTTTGAGAAAGTGAGAGACGACATTCACATGACTTTATTACAGTACGTACTTAGAAGTGTTCAATTTAAAAAAATTTTTTTTATTTTGGAGAGGCAGAGAGAGAGAATCCCAAGCAGGCTCCACACTATCAGCCAGAGCCCGAGTCGGGGCTCGAACTCCCCGAACCCCGAGATCCTGACCTGAGCCAAAATCGAGAGTCAGACGCTCACCCGACTGAGCTGCCCGGGTGCCCCATGAGCATTCAACTTTATAATGAGTTACTGTTGTTCGTCTCTTACTGTGACTACTCTGTAAAGGAACCCCCCTCGCAGGTGCGTGTGGGCAAGAAACCCGGGGCACACACGGGCTTTAGTACCACCTGGGGTTCCAGGCACTGCATCCTGTGATTGGGGGTGGGGGGAGCTGCTGTAAAAGCAGAAGCCGAGGCCAAAATTCTAGTTAAAACCGGGAGGAGCGTTCGCCAGGACTCCTCTTGGGAGTCGTGAGTCCCTGTGCCTCAGATCCTCCTCCCCTAAGCAGGAAACCCGCCCCAGACGCCCCGCCCCCTGACCTGTACCAGGCTCATCTCCAGCTGCAGCGCGTCCCTCTCCCTCCGGGCCGTGTCCAGCTCGCCCTCCAAGCGCCGCACCTCGGACTGCGCCAGCGCCAGCTGCTGCTGGGCCTCCCGCGCTGCCTGGGCCTCCCTCTGTGTGTTCCCCTGCGGGAAGACATCAGACCTAAGGACGCGCCGCGTGTCCCTGCGCCCCGTTACCCCTGGCCCCGCGTCAGCCTCCCCCACCCTAAAACCCAAGCTGCTTCTCTCCCTTTCACATGTGACTACTTCCTCATCTGGTCCAGCTCACTCTTCTGCCTTCCGCGTGGTGGCCGCCCCCCAGCCCTTCGTGTCGGCCTAACACCCTCAGCCTTGTCCCGCGGCGACAGCCCTGCGCTCTCCGTGCCAGTCCCCTACACGCCACGTTCCGACATCACGTCTCATTCCGCTATCTTGCCCCGCACCTGCTCCCTCTTCCCCGCCTGCCACTCTTACCTTCTCCTGCTCCAGCTGGGCCTGCACGTCGTCCCGCAGCGCCCGGTGGCGCTCCTCCAGCTGGCGCTCCTGCTCGGCCCACGCCTGCCGTTCCCCTTCCAGGGCCACCTTCAGTGTCTCCAGCTGCCGGTGCTCACTGAGCTGCCCGGCCCGGGCCTCGTCCCGCTCTTCCTGCAGAGCCCGGCACCGCTGCTGTTCCAGCTCCAAGCTCAGGGTCAGAGCCTGCCTCTCCTCCTCCTATGGCCCCAGGGGAAACCAAGCTCCTTATGAGCCCGTCCGACGCCAGCAATCTGTCCCCTCGCCCCACACAGAGGACCAGCGCCCTGAGAATTACGTCCACGAGAAACACAGCAGTTGGCCAGCCCACGGGATTAGGATATAGTAAATAAGAGCTTCTGTTCCGGAATTAGGTACATCTGGATTCAAATCTGTCCCTTCCTATGCGTTCTGAGGCACGCGTCTCAATCTGCAAAACGGCATCATGCCAGGGTCTACCTCGCGAGGATTACGGTGCAAAGCGCACAGGAAGTAATTAGCACGGGGGCCCGGCACACGGTGAGCACTCCGTACACAACAGCCATCACTATCATCATCAAGAGAAGTTCCACGGAGACCAGAAAATCCAGCCCGCAAAGTCACGTCCTAGCCAACCAGCACCCATCACCCATACTGTTGGACAAAGCCTGTTAAGATGAGAAGTACCAAGGGCGCCTGGGTGGCTCGGTCGGTTAAGTGGCCGACTTCGGCTCAGGTCATGATCTCGCGGTCCAAGAGTTCGAGCCCGCGTCGGGCTCCGGGCTGACAGCTGGGAGCTCAGAGCCTGGAGCCTGTTTTGGATTCTTTGTCTCCCTCTCTCTCTGTCCCTCCCCCACTCATGTTCTCTCTGTCTCTCTCACAAATAAAACATTAAAAAAAGTAATAAAAAAACTAAAAGATGACAAGTACCAGCCTGCACGCAGCAGGCACATGTCGTGCACACGGTGAGTTCCAAACCCGGCTGCTCGTTCACGTGGGTAATCCTCTTGTCCCTTCAGCAGTAAGAAACCTGACGGAGTCTTGTCCCACACCCGGCTTCGCCATGCCCTACCCTACAGTTCCCAAGCCTGGCTGAACAAAATCAGCTAGGAAACTGCTGAAAACATTTAGGCTCCCAGCCCCACCGTATGCCTACTGAATCAAAACCCCTGGCAGTGGGTCCCAGAAATCTACATTTTATTTATTTTTGGGACAGAGAGAGACAGAGCATGAACGGGGGAGGGGCAGAGAGAGAGGGAAACACAGAATCGGAAACAGGCTCCAGGCTCTGAGCCATCAGCCCAGAGCCTGACGCGGGGCTTGAGCTCACGGACCGCGAGATCGTGACCTGGCTGAGGTCGGACGCTTAACCGACTGCGCCACCCAGGCGCCCCTAGAAATCTACATTTTAAAGTAATCCCCCAGGTAATTCTAATGAGGAAATAATTTGCCGAGTCTCTTAAGCTGACTTGGTGGCAGAGCCCTGTTTGCAGAACAAGTGTTCTAAGATCAGTCTTTGGGAAACACTCCCCCAGTGCAGCTCCCACAACCCGCCAACGGCAAGCACCCCTCCAGAAGTAATTAGCGGCTCCCACCGGAATGAACCCAGTCCAGCGTTCTCACCAGCGTCTCTCTTTCCCGTTGCTGCAGTCTGGCGCCTTCCTGCTCACGACTCAGGGCCTCCATGGCCTCAGAAAGGCTTTGCTCCAGGTGGGTTACTGTCTTTCAGGGACAGGGGGACACAAGACAGGGGAACTGACGAACTCATAGTTCAAAAAGCGTCAATGAGATAGACTTTAAAAGTAAGACCTGGGGCACCTGGGTGGCCCAGTCGGTTGGGCATCGGACTTCGGCTTGGGTCACGATCTCGCGGTTCATGGGTTCGAGCCCTGTGTCGGGCTCTGTGCTGACAGCTCAGAGCCTGGAGCCTGCTTCAGATTCTGTGTCTCCCTCTCTCTCTGCCCCTCCCCCCACTTGCGCATGCTCTCTCTCTCTTTCAAAAAATGAATAAACATTAAAAAAAATTTTTTAATAAAAAAAAGAAAAAGAAGACCTAACTAAATGACTTGGGGGCCAAAGAGAAGACCACAGGGTGTGGGGAAAGCCGGGAAGACACAGATGAGGCAATTCTGACAGTAAAAATGGTGAAAAGAGAGCAGGTCGGTTTCTGCAACCCTGGCTCAATCGGTCAGGAACCCTGCTTCGGAGCTACTTCAACCCCCTTCCACCTGCCAATCTGTGACCCCGGTTCTAATGCCATCTGATCCAGGTTGCCCACCTCCTGCTGCTTGCTTCTGGTGAGTTCGGCTGCCTGGCGTTCCTCCTGGAGCCCCCGAAGGACCTCTGCCCGCTCGGCTTCGTGCCGGTTCCAGCCCTCCACCACGCGGGCCAGGGTCTCAGGAGAGGAGAGTCAGATGGCATTTCAAAATCATTGTTTTGCCCTCTTTCTGCCCGCAGGAGCGGGGTCAACAGCCACCTTCTCCCAGGATCGGGAAATCCACACCGGGCCCCAGCTCCCAGAGTGAGCACAGAAATGCCGGCCGGCCACCCCGTTTACTCTTCCCCCCGTGGAGAGCCCCGCCCGCATCCTGCTCCCCTGGCACCTTGTCCAACTGCTCGATCATAACATCTTTCTTGCGGTCGGCAGTCACAGCCACAGCTAACTGTTGCTGAAGCTCCAGCACTCGGGTCTGGAGGCTCTGAATATGGCGCTCGCAATGCTGGGAAGAAGGGTGACAAGTGGGGGGTGACCGTCCCTAAGCTGACCAAAGCATCAAACTTCCCAGGTCTTCTCGGTGAAAACGGGCTGGACACAGGGAGCTTGGGTCCCCAGAACAGAGGAGGTTTGGAGAAGAAGAATCAGGAATTCTGGAGCAGGAAACTTGAAGCCTCCAACGCCTTCCCCTACCATCTCAGGAGACAGGGGCTTAGCTTCCAGGCTCTTCCCTTTCCTGGCTCTCCCGAGAAGAATTCCCATGAACCCTCTGGTAGCAGTGTGACAGCCCACACGGCAAGGAGTGGGAGGTCACTCCTGCCTCAAGAAGTTCATCGGGCACAGTGATGAAACACGGCAAAGACAGGAGAAAGCCTTTCATCCATGCCCAGGTGACTTAAGATCAAGGAAGAGACAACACAACCAGTGATTCTGACGCTTCCTCTGCCTAGTCCCTCTCTCTGCCCACCTCAGAGAGGCTGGAGATAAAGCTTGCTAGGTCACCGATAACTGCAAAGCCTTCGCACAAGCTAGCGAGGCTTGTTCATTCACCACGCGCTATTGGGACATTGCTTTGCTTTGCGTCAGGCATGTTCTAGACCTTAGGAAGACAGGGCGGAACGAGATAAGGTATGGCCCTCGTGGAGCTTAGATTTCAGAGGGGAGAAATGAGATATATCAGGCTGTGGTAAGCAGCTATATGAAGGAAAGAACAGAGCAACCCGACTGAACGCCGGGAGGAGGAATGTGCCATTTTAGGTCAGATGGTCAAAGACGACCACCCTGAAGGGCCATTTGAGCAAAGTCTCGGCTTGCAGGCCCTTAACCCTCAGCCCTGTTCAGCACCCGGCCTATTTCTAATTGTTGCTGCTTTCAAAAGGAAGCCTCGGTAACTCACCTTGCGACGGGTATGCTCTGAATCCAGGGCATCCCTCAGGCCCTGGAAATCCGGGGGATTGAGCGGGGGTCCTGGCCGAAGACTGGCATAGCGGGGAAACAGCTCCTCCAGGGCTTGGGCCGAGCTGGACGGAGATAAGTCTTGCAGGGGCCGGGTGCTGAGCAAACCAGGTAGAGAATGTCAGGGTGGGGAAAGCTTTTGAGATCCCCTAGTCCAACTGTGACGTTTTACAAACGTGGAAACTGGAACTCAGAAAGGGCCAGAGACTTGCCCAAAGTCACGGAGCTAGACAGTGACAGGGCCCTCAACAGCACTTAGGTCCTGTGATTCACTCTCTAGAGCTCCTTCCTGCACACCACGCTCCCCGCAGTAACAGTCTTAGCAGAAACAAGCCAACTCTTCCGGGGGAAGAAGATACCTGGGAGAAAGCCAGGTACCAGGCAGGAGATGCCCACGTTCCTGAAGTAAGGGAGTTAGAAGCCAGGAGAGAAAGGATGAAAACTGAAAGGTAAGGGACAAGCATCTTAGGGCCTTAAGAGGTTCAGAAGCAGGAAGGAGAGAATTATGGAACGGAACACTTGGCTTTCCAGGCAAGCAAGTGAGCAGAACCCAAGGGGGACTCACTTCAGCAAGGTGGCTGTGCTGTCACTGTCAAAGGAGTCCTCTTCTCGTCTCTCTGAGCCAGCACCTGGAGTGAGGGGGTCCCCTGCAGGCAGCCAGAGGGACCCCAGAGCCAGGGTCAGGTAAGACTTTGGAACAGGGACCACTTGAAGGAGAAGAGAGGAGAGGGCCTTCCTTTCTACTGCACCCACCCCTCTGGCCCCTCTCCCAAAGAACCGGAGCCTCTCCTGAAACCTGAGTCTTCCTTTCTCCACCTTCTCCCGCCCCTTACGTCTGTGCACTTCTTCATGGTCAAGGGGTTTACTCACGATGGGCTGTATCACGGGAGGTCTGGAGCAAGCTCTGAAGTTGACCCCGAACACTTTCCATCTCAAAGATATGCTTCGAACCATCCTAGGGAAAAAAAAAAAAAAAAAAAAAAAAAGGCAACATGAAAATCAGATGCACACTGAAAAACCTATGTTCGACCTACCGCCAGGGCAGATGGCATCCGGTACCCCCCGCCCCCCCGCCCTGCCAACCCAAGAATTTTTACTACGGCACCTGGGAGACCTAAGAAAAACAGAACTGACTCAACTCAAACGTCTGCAGAAGCCAGACAGGTAGTGGGAATGAATTAACTAGGCACATTAAGACAAGACTGGTGAGGACGCTTGTCAGCTAGAGAGCAAACCTCTTCTCCGAAGACCGTACAGCCCTTGGCGAGAGACCCACCTGGTCTGCAAATTGTTTACGACACTTTTTCTAGCCAACACGCGTAACTACCCTTTCTGTAGCATGTGTGATTGATCAGGCTGTGTTTTAATGATTTAGATGCCAAACTTTACACCATACAATCAAAATAGCTTTGAGCTGGGAGGAGCTTAGCACGTTTTGCTGTCCTTATCCTCACTCTTAGTGCCCGGGTGCCAATCAAAGCACAGTGCAGGTGTCTCTGACCAAAAAACACTAGTTAAGTTTCATAATTTCCCCAAGTATGGTGTCCCTGGGCCACTCTCTGCCTCATAAACATTTGCTCCCAGGAACGAGCATAAAGGACTCTAGTTAAAAGCAATGTGAGGGGCGCCTGGGTGGCGCAGTCGGTTGAGCGTCCGACTTCAGCCAGGTCACGATCTCGCGGTCCGCGAGTTCGAGCCCCGCGTCGGGCTCTGGGCTGATGGCTCGGAGCCTGGAGCCTGTTTCCGATTCTGTGTCTCCCTCTCTCTCTGCCCCTCCCCCGTTCATGCTCTGTCTCTCTCTGTCCCCAAAAAAATAAATGTTGAAAAAAAAAAAGCAATGTGAAATCCAACAAGAGGGGTTCAAATCTCAGCAAAGCCATTTTTTTTTAACCACCTCCAATTCCAAGACCCTGGAGGTCCCCAAGACACACCTCTCTCACCTTTTTCTTCAAGTTGTTCTCCAATCCAACTGACAAGCTGCGACTCAGCTCTTGGGCCAAGCCATCTAACATCTCATGAGGAGGTGGGGAGGAGGAGGGCAGATACAGCTGGGCTCGGGCTGTGGCCTCTGCCTGGCGACTGAGGTGCAAAGAAGCATAGAGCTGGGAGGTCACCTCAGAGGACATTTGGTTCAGCCCAGGGGCTTCTGATGAATCACTCAGGAGATCCTCAGCCCGGAGGGGTGAACTGGGAACCGTAGCTGATGTCGCCATGGGTACAAGGAAGAGAAAACTGCAGACAGTACAGCTGGGAACTTCTGGTCCTGCTGTAGGACAGGCCAGGGGGGAAAGTACACGGAAGAAGAAGATTTGGGAGAAAGGAGGAAGGCTCCAAGCCAAGGATCCTTGGTGACTAACGGTATGGAGGCTTTCTGGTTAGAGGAAAGGTTTCTGGCGGTTTCAGAGGCCATGGGAGAGGGCAAAAGCATTTCCTTCCACAGCTCCTGGGAACGGTGGAAAAGGAGGGTGCAGCAAGGAGTGGGTGGGGACAGAAGACGGAGGAGCGACAGCACCCCTGCAGTTCCCTGGAGGGCTGAAAGCTGTAGATCAACTTCTGGCACCGGCCATCACCGGTCAACTGAACTCAACGTGCAAACTGAAATGGGCGCAAACCCAGTAAGTGCCTAACTTCCCTCCAGCCGCCTTATGTGCCCCTCACCTGGTCCCGGTCTCAGAGAGGCAGGAACCTCAGGCTCCCCACCGGCTCACACCCCTCCGCCATGCACCTGTTCCACCCACAGTCAACCCTCTTGTATATCCCCTCCGACCCCTTCTGGCAAGAAAACCATAGTAAGTTTCCCTAGCCTCCCTCCCTTCTCGCCCTTGCGAGAGAAACTTCGTAAACACTCAGTCACCTCCTCAGACGTCTCTAAAAGGTACGCCGCCCTCAAGCCTAGCCTGCGATCCTCTACCCCGACCACCCCTCGCGACTCCTCGCCACACCGCCGGACCTCAGCCCCCTCAGTGTGCCACGGTGTCGACAAGGGGCTGTCCCCCTCCCCTGAGCCCCGGTCCGGGAGACCAAGGACGCCTCCACACCCACCCTCACCGCCCTCCCTGCGCTCAAAACCGTTGGCAGCCTCCCGCCCACCGTCCGCAGCCCCGCCTCGCACGGCTTGATGACGTCACCAGCCCAGAGCTCTTCCTCGCAGCGGCTTGAACGGCTTCTGGAGCCCGGGAGCCCAAGACGCGCGTGCGCGGCTCCCGCGGCACGGATTGGCTGGGGGAAGTATGGGGCGGAGTTAGCGCCCCGCCACTGCTGTGGCGGAGCGGGTTGGGCGGGGCGCCGCAAAAAACCGGAAGTATCTAGTGACGGGCACTGGGAGCAGTTCCGGTGAGTCCGGGGGAGGGGTTCCCGCCAGCTGGGGGAGTCAGGGGCCGAAAGCTGGAGCACCGGGGCTGTGGGCGGTCTCGGAGCGAGGCTTACATTCCCTGCCCTGCAGATGACTGTTCACAACCTGTACCTGTTTGACCGGAATGGAGTGTGTCTGCACTACAGCGAGTGGCACCGCAAGAAGCAAGCGGGGATCCCCAAAGAGGAGGTGACGAGAGGGCCCCGCACAATCCGGGTGACCTCGCATCTCCAAACGCACACAGTCCCAGCCCAGCCCTTCCTCTCCAAACCCCGGCTGGTTCCCACCCCTACGCCGTCTCCTTCAACAACCGAGAGCTAACTAACTCTGTCCCTCTCCCCTAGGAGTACAAGCTGATGTACGGCATGCTCTTCTCTATCCGCTCCTTTGTCAGCAAGATGTCCCCGCTAGACATGTACGCTGAGTCAAAAGGGATGTTGAGGGAAGGACGGCCAGTCTTGGAAATTTGGGAGTGCGGGAGACTTTGTGGACTGGAAGAGACATTGGACCCCAAGAGAGGGGAAGGAGACAGAGAGAGAGGGGCTGAGTCTGGAGCGAGAGTGCTAGGGCTGGCCAGAACGGGGGGGGGGGGGGGGGGGAATGATCTGAAGGTAGAGAGGTTGCATGCGGGGGCCGAATTGAGGGGTGAAATGGGAGGTGTCTTTACCAAATGAGGCTCCTACAAATGAGGTGTTTAGAGAGTTCACCTAGACGGGATCTAAAGTATCTCTTTGGGAGGGATTATGCTCCCATTCCTTAACGTCCTCATCATCTCTGCAGGAAGGACGGCTTCCTGGCCTTCCAAACTAGCCGTTACAAACTTCATTACTACGAGACACCCACTGGGATCAAGGTTGTCATGAATACTGACTTGGGCGTCGGACCCATCCGAGATGTACTGCATCACATCTACAGTGCGGTCAGTGCCAGCCCCCAGGACCCTTCCTTCCCCTAAAGCTCCTCAACAGCCAGGGCCACTTAGAACCTCAAGACTCCTTCCGCTTCCCTGCCCTAATCTCACTGTATCATAGCTCTGTTGAAGTCAGGAGTTTCCTGGGGACTCTTTATGTCCTTAAACACCACTGCTTTCTCCTCAGGAAGGGCCTGACTCCCAGCCCTTAATCCTTTTGCATTCACACACCCCTGAGGTTATATACTAGGTTTGGGGTTGAAAATAAGAAATTACAAAGCCTGGCTCTAACACCCTTCCCCTCCATAGCTGTATGTGGAGCTGGTGGTGAAGAATCCCCTGTGCCCGCTGGGCCAGACTGTGCAAAGTGAGCTCTTCCGCTCCCGACTGGACTCCTACGTCCGCTCTCTGCCTTTCTTCTCTGCCCGGGCTGGCTGAAGGAAGCACTCTACCTCACCCGCCAGGAGAATCGCTGTCTGCCTGGGGCGCTGCCTAACTGTTTGACGTGAGGGCTCCCACTGCATGCCCCTCTACCCCCTCAAGCTCCCCAGCAGCCCTCCCAGGACAACAGCCTAAAGCCCTCCCTGGTGCCCTCCCGGCCCAGGCAGGAAGCCCGCAGGAATCCTCACACCTCCGAACCAGGCCCTCTCCAGTTTTATCTCCTACCTGATGCTGCAAAAGTACAGAATAAACTTTTGGTAACCCTTTGCAGCCTAAGCGTGTCAGTTTGAGTGGTTGATTGGGGTCCTGCCCCACTCACGAAGGCATTAACCAGGGTGGCCACATCCCCTGAGCCTGTAAAGAGGCTTTGTCATGGGTTATGTCCAGATAAACCCGTTGTAAGTTTAAAATGTCCTAAGTCGAAAATGCATGTAATACACCTACCAAACATCATAACATAGCCTAGCCTACCTCACATGTGCTCAGAACACTTACATTAGTCTATGGTTGGGCAAAATTATCTAACACAAAGCCTATTTTATAATAGTGTTGAGTAGGTCACGTGATTTATTTATGTTTTTTATTTTATTTTTTTTATTTATGTTTTTATTTTAGAGAGAGAGTGTAGGGGAGAGGGGGCAGAGGGAGAGAAAGAGAGACTCTTAAGCAGGCTCCACGCAGAGCGTGGAGCTTGGCACGGAGCTCAATCCCACGACCCTGGGACCATGACCCGAGGTGAAATGGAGAGTTGGACTGCCGCTCAACAGACTGAACCACCCAGGTGCCTCTCATGTGATTTTCTGAATACTATACTGAAAGTAAAAAACAGCATGATGTAAGTGTATCAGTGGTTTACCCTTGTGATCCAGTGGCTGACTGGGAGCTGAGGCTTCCTGCCACAGCCCTGCATCAGGAGAGAGGTATCGTACAGTATATTACTAGCCCAGAAAGATCAAAATTCAGAGTATGACTTCTACTGAATGCCTATTGCTTTTGCACCATCATAAATTTAAAAAAATGTAAGTCAAACCAGAAGTGGGGACCATATGCGTTGACATTTTGGACTGGATAAACCCTTGTTAGGGGCAAAGGGGCTGTCCTGCGTTTTGTCCTGGCCGCCACTCACTAGCTGCTGATAGCACATCCCCACCCCCCAGCCCCAGGGGTGACAGTCAAAACTGTCTCCAGACCTTGCCACACGACCCCTAGGGGTAAAATCGCCCCCGACTGAGACCCACTGTGCCGAGGAAGGCCGACCTGCTGCGGGTCCCAGGGGCTCCGATAACCAGCCCCCCTCCTCCCGGCTTCCACCCTCCTCCCGGCTTCGCTAAGCACACAGAATATTCAAGCTGCGGAGCCTCCGGAGGAGGGGCTTATGCAGATGAGCGGCGGGCTTGGCTGGGAGGCGGGCGGCTTTATGCAGATGAGGGGGCGGTGCCTGCATGTTGATTATCCGGGCCCGCTGCCGACGCTACTGGGAGCCTAGCGGTCCCGCTGCGGTTTGGGCTGGGGTGGCATCTCTCTTACACCGCCACCCCTCGTCCCTAGGTCCCCATCCTCCGAGGACCGCCCTCGACCTTTACCCTCACCCATTTCCCCCTCCTCCCCGCACCAGGGCCCCCGTATCTGAGTATCTGCACTCGTGCCGCCCCCCGCGTCTCTCCCCTCCCGCCGCAAACCCCGCGACCTCCAGCAGCCCGCCCCCGTGGGCCCGATCCCGCCCCGCGGCTCCCGCCGCAGCCTCCTCCGCCTTCCCGCTCTCCCAGGGCTCGCGCCACTACACCCCCCGGCCGTCCGCGCGCGGGCTTCCCTGTTCCCTCCTCCTCCCGCCCCCTCGGAGCCCCCTCCCCCGCCTGGGCCAGCAGACATGCAGGTGTCTATCGCTTGTACCGAGCAGAACCTTCGCAGCCGGAGCAGTGAGGACCGTCTGTGTGGACCCCGGCCGGGCCCCGGGGGCGGTAACGGCGGGCCGGTCGGCGGGGGGCATGGGA
This sequence comes from Prionailurus viverrinus, assembly GCF_022837055.1. Lineage (NCBI taxonomy): Eukaryota > Metazoa > Chordata > Mammalia > Carnivora > Felidae > Prionailurus > Prionailurus viverrinus. The sequence continues at coordinate 2,772,302 of NC_062574.1, read as the reverse complement.
ATCCTCCAGGGGGAGGAGGGTCGGTCCCTAAGGCCCGGGCCGCACTGGTGCCCCGACCCCCAGCGCCCGCGGGGGCCCTCCGAGAGAGCACCGGCCGAGGCACTGGCATGAAATACAGGTATGGGGGTGGCCGAGCAGCCCACCCCATCTGCTCCCCTTTCCGGACCCCTGAGGTTTCCTGGGATGCCTCCAGGACCCGTCAATCTTCGCTAAGAAGATCCCAGTTCACTCCACCTCTTCTTCCCTTCACCGGGGCTCTCCCTTACTCGGTCCCTCTCTCTTTGTCTTCGTCGATCCCCTGAGTAGGAGAAAACCAACTTTACCAAGGCTGACCGGTCCTGTCAGAGCCAAGGGATGCCCCTGAACTCCCCTCCATACCCCCCAGGAAGTCCAGGGATGCACGGATCTCCAGGCTGGGCCCCCTCTGGGATGGAGTGTCCTTGGGTCCGTGTCCTGGGAAGAGGGGGGAAGGAAACGGCTTCTCACTCTGGCCTGCTCAGGATGCCTGACCCAGATACTACCCCCCTTCCCTGCCCCAAGGGCTGGGTCTCCTGCCACCTTCCTTGGTGGGGAGGGGAGTGGGGCTCTTGGAAGCATGGGGCACATCTCAACCCCTTGCTGAGGGACAGGGGCTTGGTGGAGAAGGTGGACTGAATCATAACCGACTTTCTCGGAGTCCCACTGAGCTCTCAGAACTTGCATTAGGGCAGAAGGGAGGGGCTCCCGCCTGGGAGTGAGCAGAGGTCACTGATCTGACCTGACTTTGTCACTTGAGCAATCTGATCTCCTCCATGTGTTGGCTTTGAGTGAGGCGGCCTTGGGAGGATGGGGCTCTCTGGTTCAGAGACAAAACTCCACAAGCCAACAGCAGTGGAGGGAGGAAGAGACAGAGCTGGCCTTTCCTGTCATAGTCCACTCAGGTGGTCCCAGCTGCGTTTTGGGGGGCCATCAGCCTAGCCTGTCCAAGGACCCTTGCCTGCCTGAGTGCCTGAACTTGACTTGGTTTACCCCCTTCCACCTCAGTGTCTGCCCTGTGGTATAGCACCCTCTATCGAAAGGTCTGATTTCACCAACTGACCACAATCAGCCTGTCACATTCCTCCCAGCCTTGAACTCCACACATCCCAGAGATGCCTGGAACGCAGACAAGACCCCAGCAGAAGAAATACAAACCGGGCAGCACACCTCCCATGTGCTAGGAGGGACAGGGGCACTGGACATCGGCTCCAGGGTCATTTATTTGTTCACTTAGGCTTTGGCCATAGCACTGCCCATTGCGGTAGGCCCACTGGATCTAGTTCCTTTGGACTGAGATACCCTGAGGGCTTCTGATTCTGGAAGGAGAGGAGCTGGGGGCTGAGAATATATGCCCTTAATGGAGGCTCCACCCCTTCCTGCCACTTCTGTATCCTGCAGGAACCTGGGAAAGTCTGGTCTTCGAGTATCCTGTCTTGGCCTAGGTGAGTTCGAAAGAAGAGGAATGAAGGGAGGGGGCCTTCGTGGCTTGCCTCCCACCTGACTTCTCTCTTGCAGGCACCTGGGTCACATTTGGTTCTCAAATCTCGGATGAGGTATCAGTGATGGGACCTGGAAGCAGGGCCAGGGGCTGTGAGGGAGCCAGAAAAGAGGGATGTGGACGTGGAGAGCAGTCTGGACAACAAACAGGGAGAATGGTGGACCTGAGGCTGGGGACGGGGGGAGGATGTGGAGGCCAGGGCTGAGCTGCCGTGGGCGGGAGTGCAGTGAGGGGGGTCCCTGAGGGCCAGTGGTTGGTCTTCATCTCTTTCTCTCACCTCCCTAGACAGCAGAGGACGTGCTGACAGTAGCCTATGAGCATGGTGTAAACCTGTTTGACACGGCTGAAGTGTACGCAGCGGGAAAGTAAGGACTGGGGTGAAAAAGCCAAGTTACCCTTGAAAGGCTAAGAGAACCTCGGGGCTTCTTGTTTTCCCTCTGGGGGACCTTGGGAATTCTGTAACCGCGAACTTCCAACCTTTCAGCCAAGGGGCCCCCAAAGCACTATGGGAATTGTAGTCCCAACAACTTCATCTTCAGCTTAGAGGGCGAAGGGTGTCCTGTGCAATAAAACTGAAATAAAACCAACACCTATATCCTGGGCATCCGTTATATGCAACGATTTGAGGATTACAAAGCTGAATTTTCAAACATGCCAGGCCACGCGTCACATACCCATGGCTTCACGCTGGGAGTAGCTAAACCCTAGATGAGCTCCCTCACCAACCCCCCCCCCCCCATCCCCTTGGCCTCTTCTCCATGTGGCTAACTCTTCAGCTTATCTTCAAGACTTGGCCCAAATGTTAGCTCCTCTGAGAAGCCATTGTCCAGCTCCCCAAACTGGTCACCACTCACCTCAGGTCCCAAAGCCCTTTATACTGCCCTCTGATGCACAATCTGTCAATTACTGGTTTATGTAGCCATATTTGCTGCCCAACTGGGAGGCTCCTCCTTCCGTGAAATTTGTCTTCCTCTTCCTCATGTCACCTCCGTAGCTACGCAGAGCCTAGCACAGAGCAGTCACTGCTTGTGGGATGACAACACACCCTCCTAAGGCTCACGGTTGAAATGGTTAAACCCAAGACACAGGGAGATACGCAAGGTTAAATAACAGGAAAACTAAAGTAATAGTCCGCCGAGACCGTTTAAGACTTGTCACGTGTTGGTTAGCTCCTAATTAAGTGCCAAACAATTGGGTCAATAAAAGTTATGGAAAGTGACAAGAAGGGCCGACCGTAGAGTGTGGCAATCAGAGAACACTTTCAATAAAAGGAAGCGGAATCCAAGCTGAGCCTTGGATGCTGTGGGGGATTTTGCAGAGGATCGAAGAAGGGAGAGGGCAATGCAGATGATTGGAACCAGACCAGATGATGCGGTGTCTCCGCCCGCCCCCCACGTTACTACTCTGTTCTCTCATCGTCTTATTCTATCCCTTTGGAACAGAACTTGGTACACAGTTGATGTACAACTGATATTTGTGGTGTGAATGAAACCTAAAGGACTATACCCCTCCTTCTGGGAGCCCCTCTTATTTTGTCCAGGATGGTCTGACAGCCTAATGGGCTCCTGGCTTATGGTCCACTTTACGAGAGAGGAAATCCATTGAAGGGAAAGGTCGGGAGGAGGGGAAGGAACTGACCCACGCTGGCGGGATCAGTGCTTCTGCATTGTCTCTCTTCTAGGGCTGAAAGAACCCTAGGCAACATCCTCAAGAGCAAAGGATGGAGGTGAGACCGTGTTTTGAGGGGTCGCTGGGGAAATGATCATCCAACATCCCTTCTCTTGCTTCTCTCTTTCGCTTTTTCCAGGAGATCAAGCTATGTCGTCACCACCAAGATTTTTTGGGGAGGACAGTAAGTGGCCACCACACTCTATGTGGGGAGATCTACAGAGAATGCGTGCAGGTGCATGGGAGAGGTGTGGGTAGGGCTGCCACCCCAGGTCTGCGTCCTGCCCGTGAGGACCCACGCCGTCCCAGTTTCTCATGGCACCAGGCCAGCCCCGGTCCCCTATCTTTGTCACACCTCATCTTTGACTTATCTTTTTCTGCAGGGCAGAGACCGAGCGAGGCCTGAGCCGCAAACACATCATTGAGGGTGAGAGTTAGGGGCTGGGAATCTGCCCGGGCTGGGTACAGAAGCCAGAGGAGTTGGGAACGTCTTCCGAGACTCTGAGTTGGAGGCTTTGAGTAGGGGAGTGGGGAGCTAGGTGGCCACGGCAAGGGGGTGATGTCTAACTCCTTCGGGGAAACTGAGGCTGAAGTGCTTACCTTCCTCTCCCCACCCCTCCCCCAGGCCTGCAAGGATCCCTGGAGCGCCTCCAGTTGGGATACGTGGACATCGTCTTTGCCAACCGCTCAGACCCCAATAGTCCCATGGAGGGTAAAACCAGCACCCCAGCCCTGACGGTCCCCCAAAGCAGCACTTCCTCAAACTCTCAGCAGGAAGCCAGCCCCTGCTCAGGAGGCCTCCCAATCTGCACAGTGGAGGCTCAGACCCCAGGTCTTAGATGGGGAGGAAGGTGAAGTGCAGTTACCAACCTCTCTGATTACACAGAGACGCCTGGGGTCTCGGTGGGGTAGGCAGAGGGCTACAGATATGGAGTCCTGGATGCCAGGGGTCTGACAGTGAGATGCCCTCTCTCCCGTGTGCCTAGAGATCGTGCGGGCCATGACCTATGTCATTGACCAGGGCCTTGCCCTGTACTGGGGGACATCCCGATGGGGAGCTGCAGAAATCATGGTGAGCGTGCCGCCCCGCTTACCCCCTCCCCCCGTCCCACGACTGGTTCCCACCTTTCACGCGGCTGCTCCAAACCCCACTCCACCGGGGGAGGGGGAGTGGAAACCCAGGGAAAAGAGTGCTCTGATCTCCATCTCTTCCCCACCCCAACCCAGGAGGCCTACTCCATGGCCAGACAGTTCAATCTGATCCCTCCAGTGTGTGAGCAAGCGGAGCACCGTCTGTTTCAGAGAGAGAAGGTGCAGGTGCAACTGCCAGAGCTCTACCACAAGATCGGTTCGCAGCCCCCCATCCCTGCCTGTCCCTTGGCCTAACCGTCACCTAGATCCCTTTCCCCACATCCAGTCGTCTTCCTCCTAGGTGTTGGCTCAGTCACCCTGTCCCCTTTGGCCTGTGGCCTCATCACGAGCAAGTATGATGGGCGAGTCCCAGATACCTGCAGGGCCATCAAGGTGAGATCTGGGGGCTCAGGACGGCAGGACTGGGCTATCTGGGCCACTCTGGGTGGTGGGGGAGTGGCCTTTTGCCCATTGTCCCTGGCCCCCAGGGCTACCAGTGGCTCAAGGACAAAGCGCAGAGTGAGGACGGCAAGAAGCAACAAGCCAAAGTCATGGACCTTCTTCCCATCGCCCACCAGCTGGGCTGCACTGTGGCACAGCTTGCTATCGGTGAGACACTGCCAGCCCTGGACCCCGCCGGGCCTCACCTCATGCCGGGAAACCCCCAAACCCAAGACTGGTTTGTCCCTAAGGAGGACCCTCTTCCCCAGAGACACTTCTGAGGTGTGTACGCCCGCTGTTCTCCATCAGTTCTCTTTCTTATCTCCTCTGGCCCCAGCGTGGTGTCTCCGCAGCGAGGGTGTCAGCTCAGTCTTGCTGGGGGTGTCAAGTGCAGAGCAGCTGATAGAACACCTGGGAGCCGTACAGGTGAGCCGGGGACTCAGAAGCGGAGCCCTTCTCTGTCCCCTTCCCCAACAGTCAGGGAGGGCCTCGCTGTCCAACCCGTTATGGGCCTGGGAGCTCAACCACTACAGAGGCCCCACTTTGCAGAGGAGAGGCCCCAGAGGGACACAGGGCGAGGCAGGGGCGCGGCTGAGACTCTCTTCTCGCCACCTGGCCCCGCTGTGCTGCTCCTCTGGCCCTCGAACCGAACCGTACGCCCTTCAGCGCCCTCTCCACCACTGCCTCCCTACAGGTGCTGAGCCAGCTGACGCCGCAGACGGTGACGGAGATCGACGGGCTTCTGGGGAACAAACCGCATTCCAAGAAATAGTCCGTCGAGGGACGCAGGCACCCACCGCGGGGCCGCCGCCCCCGCCGACGAGCGCCTCCCCGCAGCCGCCCCCCTCCCGCCCCGGATCCCTCCACGCCGCGGCCGGCCGGAACCGGGAGGCCCCGCCCACTAATGAGGCCCGCCCACTAACGAGTCCCGGCTTCGAGTAGCGCTGCGCATGAACAAAGCCATATCCTTCCGCGGCGGGGCTCGCCAGGGCAAGTAGTGCGCCGCCGCCCGCTGCGTCCTTCTAGGCCTTCCTGCTGACCCCGGGCATGAGTTACCGAGCCATCCCCTCTCTGCCACTTGGTCTCGCTCCCTTCTCTCTTCTCCTAGTCGCCGCCGAGGCCCGGGGGAGGGGGAGACACAAAAACAGGGCAGATCCCGGAGAGATGCAAATTACCTCAAATGTGGCCCTTCATATGTCATCAAGGGGTAATAACCTAATAAGAAGTGAGTTGTGATGTCATCTTGGACAAAGGAAATGGGGCTGTGACCGTATCTGGTACAAAGGCAGCCAGGCTGGTCCTGGCGGGAAGGAAATGATCATCTTTGAGGACGCTGCCTCCCAGCAGAAGATTGGGGGTGGGGGTGGGAGGAGGCTCAAAATTAGCACCAGTGTCAGTACTTTGCTCTTGCCGAGAGGGGGTCTGGTGGGAAATACTGTGACATAGCACTGACGCAGATCAAAGGAAATTCGATGGCAGATGTATACATATAGCATGTGCTGGCGAAAGTGGTTGGGGGGGCCTCTCCGAAAAGTTGGGCTGTGCTTTTCGGGGCGAGGGGGACATAGTGACAGCCTTTAGGTCACACAAAGACGTGGGGCTGACATAAAAATGTCCGGGGGTAGACTTTTGAGCCTTGAGCAGGATTTCCTACCCGGCAGTGGAGGCCTGCAGTCCTCCTTCTGGCAATAATCTTAAAGCAATAATGATGGCCCCTCATCTGTAAGACTTCCCAGGGAACTTGTAAATAAAATCTCGGCTTGATCCCCGCTCACGGTGTCTGAAATTGCAAGGGGTCTCAGTCTCCGATATCAGGCCTTCACCTAGCTCCCTGCCTTTAGAAACTCCAATATTAGCTTTCTCTCCACTGACCGAGACGTCACGTTGCTAGTCACTTCCAGTCACTGCCCTCACCGGGGACCCAGGCCCCGACACCCCAGGCCCCAGTTTCCTTCCTTCCTTCAGTCTCTGCATGCCTCAGAACCCACCCAGCCTTCTGGCTTCATCGTTCGGTCGCAGCTCCCTCTGACACCCATGCCTTTGTGTTTAAAGCTAACATTAGCCACACCTCTTGTATATCTCATTTCCCTTTTCCTGATACGCACATGTGTGCCAAGGAACTACCTGGGTGGTTTTCTTGTGGCTGAACGGCAGGGGTTCCTCTGAGGTTGAAGGTGTGGGATTTGGTGAAGAAACGGTGCAGTGGAAACCGGTCTATGGTTGAGATGATGCCGAGAAAGGGAGGGAAGGAGGCATCATAAAGGAAAAGAGAAAACCGGTGAAAGATCAGTGAAAGAGGGTGGCAGAAGAGCAAAGACTCAGATGGGATTATGTCAGACACTACCCCTTAATCTCCCCCCCCCCACCCCCGCCCCCAGGACTCTGATTTCCCTGGGACACAAAGTGGGCGGAAAGTTCCGCAGATCACAAGACAGGGGAAGAGGATGAGCTTTGCCTGCCTTAAAATACAACCTCACCATCTCCTCTCTACCCATCCTCGCCCCTTCCTGATCCTGAAGCGGAGGGAGCAGAGTAAAACCCATTTCCAAAAAGAGAAGAGTCAGCAGCCTCCCCTTTGCTGGCTAGCAACCAACCGGATCCACTAATGAATACTTACATCCACGCCTAACATCTCCCACTCATTTTGGAAGGCTGACGGAAACAAGGAGGTAAACCGTATGACTAAACCGTGATGATTATTTATTCTGTAACAAACACGCAAGGATTTCTAAATTCAAAATAGTATTCTCTTTAAATGGTTACCTCGGAGGATTATCCATTTACTTTAATAATGTCTCCCCCAACCCTTGGTCAAAACGTTAAAAAAAAAAAACAGAAAAAAACCCTGTTAGGAATTCCCTCCAGAGGCTGTCTGTAAAGCGGTCATAAGAAATCCTCCTTTGTAGTCACACCTCATTTACTGTATTCATCACGCACCTTGTTCACTAATTTAACAAGTATTTATTTATCGAGTCCCACCGTGGTATGGCACAGGGATACAGCAGTAAACAAAATCAGACCCTGAGCAGCCTGAGCAGCCTGCATGGAGTTTACAGATGGGAGAGGCGAACCAGGCACCCCCCTCCAAAAACACAAATTTCTGTTGGTCAAAGTCCAGAGGCAAGCATGTGGTGTTACCTGAGGCTACAGTGGTATTTGACGAGGTGAGGAGGCTTTACGGGGCGCTGGAGGAGGAGTGCGGGTTACTCACATGAAAGTAAGAGGGTTAGGGGAATAGAAGCTTTCCGGCAGAAAGGAACATGCATGCCAAAGGTCAAAGCTAGAGGGTCTAGGGGCACCTGGGTGGCGCAGTCGGTTAAGCATCCGACTTCAGCCAGGTCACGATCTCGCGGTCCGTGAGTTCGAGCCCCGCGTCGGGCTCTGGGCTGATGGCTCAGAGCCTGGAGCCTGTTTCCGATTCTGTGTCTCCCTCTCTCTCTGCCCCTCCCCCGTTCATGCTCTGTCTCTCTCTGTCCCAAAAATAAATAAATGTTGAAAAAAAAAAAAATTTAAAAAAAAAAAAAAAAAAAAAAAAAGCTAGAGGGTCTAAAGAGAATGGAAGCCAGCTGAGAGACATGGGTGGGTTCAGGGCATACAGGACCTCATAGGGCACTTTGGAATATTCTTTTCATCCAAAGGGCAATAGGAAACCCTATCAGTTATCCATTGACACACACAATTCACCCCCAAAATTAGCTTGGCTGTTTTCTCTGTTTTCACCTGGGCTCACTCACGTGGCTGGATCCAGCTGGCAGGTCCGCTGAGTGGGGAGATCAGATGGCTATTGGCTGGAACTCCTCGGTTCTCCACGCGGCCTCCTCTGCTGGTAAATTCCCTTACATAACAGACTCAGGGCAGCGCGAGGGGATGAAGGCAGAGGCTCAAGGCCTCTGAAGGACCACGACATCACTTCTGCCATGTTCTGTCGGTCAAAGTGAGTCACAAGGTGAGCCCAGATTCAAGGGCTAGGGGAACAGACTCCCGTTCCTGCCGGGAGAAGCAGCAGAGTCACGTGACTTAGGAACGTGAGGCCACTAAGTTATCACGACATTAAAAGGTTTTGAGAAGGAATGGAAGTGGTGCGTGGTTAGGACCTGGTTGGGCTTGAGATCTGGGAAGGTCACTGTAAGCCATGTAGGGAGAAGCCTGGAGAAGGCCAGAATGGCTGTGGACAGACTGGCCAAGAGGCTCCTCCCAGGGTCTGAGCAAGAGACGAGGGCAGCTGGGACTGCTGCGGTGTTCTATAGGCGGGGAAAAAGTAGGTGGGTCAGGGAGACATTTAGGAGGCAAGACTAACAGGGCTATAGGGCTTGCTGAGAAGTTGCCAAAGGAAGGTGAAAGGAAGTGGGTGGGGTCAAGGAAGACACCTGGGTTCCTGGAGCTGGGTAAAGAAAGAGGTGGGAAACACTGGAAGACGTGCTGATTTGGACAAGGAAAGCACCACTTTGGGTTTTTGAAGACAAATGAGAAAGGAAAGGTCTGGGAGCTTAGAGTCTAAGGCTTTGGCTATCAAACACTTCGGAATCATTTATATAATCACATCTGCCCGAAATGGTCACGTCATGATCTCACTGCTCGTGGGTTGAAGCCCCGTGTTGGGCTCTGTGCTGACAGCTTGGAGCCCGGAGCCTGCTTCGGATTCTTTGTCTCCCTCTCTCTCTGCCCTTCCCCTGCTCATGCCCTGTCTCTCTCTCTCTCAAATATAAAACATTAAAAAAATTAAAAAAAAAAAAAAGCAGCTCTACATTGCCTGTCAAAACTAGCAAATGTCATGGGAGTATAGCAGCCCCCCCCCCCCAACACCTGTATTGACCAAAAGAGATGGGTGTTGACGATGTTGGGTATTGAGAAGCCAACACAACATAGGCTGGGGACACGGGATAAAAATAGCTAACACATGGTGTTTCCTGTGGGCCAGGCCGGCTTCTAAGCACCTTACATATACAAATTCATCACTATTATTATCCACATCTTACAGACGAGGAGAGCAATCAGCCCAGAGACGTTAAGTAACTTGCTCAAAGTGTCACAACTCCTAAGTGCTGCAAGGTAGGATCTGAACTCAAGCCAGCTGGCCTTAGCGTCTGTGCTAGTACCTTCCAAGCAAAACCTGAACGGTAGGGCCAGGAGGCAGCTGGGGTGGGTGTGGTCCCAGGAGGGAATGTGGGCTGTGTTATGTCTTGTTTACCTGTGGGGGGAAGTCAGACCCCTGAGTCAGAACTCATGCTGGGCTGCTTTGCTGAAACCATCACGGTGTGTGGGTGTCCAGGCCTGGCTCCTCAGGAAGGAAAGGATTCCCAGCATTCCTAGGAGGAAGGCCATCCATGGTCCCGGCATCTAGGTGCCTCCTTAAGTTGAGATGTCAGCTGAGAGGTGAGCAGTTTGAAGAGAATGAGTTTGGGAGGCTAGCCTTACAAGAACGCAGGCAGGACGTGCATAATAAAGTGAGTTGAGGGCGGCATCCGTGCAGATTGCCCAGGAGCCCCCTAAAGACTGGGCAGAATGGGCAGTGTCATGGACTTAGGCAGGAAGCCCGGGTGGGGTTGTGAACGAGCCTGAGCAACTGAACCAACAGGCCCAGCGCGGGCAGCAGAGACCGGGGCAGCGCCCCGGGCCAGCGGCTGAGGGCCTGCGCCGCAAGGGGCCTAGAGATCTGCACACAGAATTGAGGGGGCGCTGGCTTAGTGTTGGGGGACGAAGGAAGGCACGGGGAGAGCGGGCTGGTGTGCCTCCCGCCGGCCCAGTCCCCGCGCCACCCGGGGCGTCACCTACCTACCCCGCTCGGCCGTCACCTGCATTCCCGGCTTCCGGCCTCCACCGCCCCCACGCGTGCCGCAGCGGGGAGCGACCCAACCACCGGGGTGACGCCTCGAGGGGCGGGGTGTCGCTATTAAAACCGGCGAGAGGCCGCGGCGCCCGCCCCAGGAGTCGACCCAGGCCACTAGGAGGGCCTGTTCGTCCAGCCCACGGAGCCGGCCGAGCCTGCGAAGCCCTCGAGTCCGCGGCGGACACCATGCAGCTCCTGGCGAGGGTGCCGTCCCTTCCGGAGCGGGGCGAGCTGGACTGCAGCATCTGCTACCGGCCCTTCAACCTCGCGGGCCGCGCGCCCCGCCGCCTGCCCGGCACGGCGCGCGCCCGCTGCGGCCACACGCTCTGCACCGCGTGCCTGCGCGAGCTGGCGGCGCGCGGCGACGGCGGCGTGGTGCGCCTGCGCCGCGTCGTCACGTGCCCCTTCTGCCGCGCGCCCACGCCGCTGCCGCGCGGCGGGGCCGCGGAGGTCGCGGTGGACCCCGACTTGTGGTCGCGGCTGGAGGAAAGGGCACGGGCCGAGCGCAAGCCGGACGAGGCGGGCGGGCCGGTGCGGGGAGGCGGCGACGCCGACGACGAGGAGGAGAGCGAGGAGGGGACGGGACCCAGGAGCGCGGGCTGGCGCGCGCTCCGGCGGCTGTGGCATCGGGTGCTGGCGCCCGCGCGCCGCTGGCGGCGTCCGCTGCCTAGCAACGGTGAGGGGCCGCCTGAGTGTGTGTGTGTGGCGGGGGGGGGGGGGGGGGGGGTGGCTGCGGGGAGGGGGTTGCGCCCGGGTTCGTAGGGCCTCGGCCGCGTCCCCCTGCCACCACTGACCCTCCGTCTGTCCCCCCTAGTGCTGTACTGCCCGGAGATTAAGGACCTGGCCCGCATGACCCGCTGCACGCTGTAGCGGCGGAGCCTGGAAGCTGCGGCAGAAGAAAGGTGGGAGCTGCATTCTCGGGACACGCTCTAGAGCGGGGATGGGGGGATGCCAAGGCTACCCCCGTCCCCCTTCCCGGGGCTGAGCCCAGCGCAGGAGGGACCGCATCGAGGCGTGTGGACGCCGAGCTGGGAGGCTTGTAGCAAATCGCCCCTCTCTCTGCGGACTGCGCCCGCCTCGCTCCCGGGAAGGTGGAAACAAAATCTACATCCCCGGGGGAAGGAGACATTGTTTCCTTAGCTGTGACTTTGGCTTTTGTCCAGGGAAGCGTGGAGGCACAGTAGGTCCTATTTTAGCGATTCTGTGTCCAGTGGTTGAAAAAAAATGTTTTTTAATGTTTATTATTTATTTTTGAGAGAGGGACACACAGACACAGCATGAGCAGGAGAGAGGCAGAGAAATAGGGAGACACAGCATCCGAAGCAGGCTCCAGGCTCTGAGCTGTCATCACAGAGCCCGACGCCGGGTTCCAACCCAAGAACCGGCCTGAGCCGCAGTTGGAGGCGCTCAACCTGAAGTTGGTCACTTAACTGCTGGAGCCACCCAGGTGCCCCATGGGGTTGAAAAAAAAATTTTTTAAAGACATAATGGAAGAGGGGAGGCCGGTTTTTGTGTGCTGTTAATAATCCCGCTTCTCTGGCACCTTAGAAAGCTGAGAAAAATAAGACGTATTGGTCCCCCCCCCCCCCCCCCCCCCCCCCCCACCCAGTGCTGGTATGCCTGTCTCCCCATTCCCAGTGGTGTGTTGGTAAAATTATTGAGATGCCTGTCTGCCTTGCTTCATTTCACAATCTGCCTTCAACCAGTTAGGGCAGGTATCAGAAGGTCCAGAGGGCGTTTTTTATCTGAGGCACCTAATTAGGGCCTATCAAGGGTAGGAGAGCCATTTGGTGAAGGCATCACATTTTAATCTTGTGATATTATCTGTCATTGTCACAGTCACAGGGAAAACACGGTCGCTACTGAAAAAATAAAAAAGATGCTCATCACAGAATTTTAAGCTAGTGCCCCATAATTGGACAGCTTCTATCCTATGCCGGGATTCTATTTTAAAATCCTGTAAGTTACGTTAGGAGAGTATAATTATAGTTTAGAAACAGCAGCATCAGTGGCATTACAAAATCTCAGGATCCCCACTTCAGACTCTTGAGTTGTGTTTGTTTTTTTTTTCTTTTTTAACATTTATTTATTTTTGAGACAGAGAGAGACAGAGCATGAATGGGGGAGGGTCAGAGAGAGAGGGAGACACAGAATCCGAAACAGGTTCCAAGCTCTGAGCTGTCAGCACAGAGCCCAACACGGGGCTTGAACTCACGGACTGCGAGATCATGACCTGAGCCGAAGTCAGACGCTCAATTGACTGAGCCACCCAGGTGCCCCAAGACTCTTGAGGTTTTTTTTTTTGTTTTTGTTTTGTTTTGTTTTCCAACGTTTATTTATTTTTGGGACAGAGAGAGACAGAGCATGAATGGGCAAGGGTCAGAGAGAGAGGGAGACACAGAATCGGAAACAGGCTCCAGGCTCTGAGCCATCAGCCCAGAGCCCGACGCGGGGCTCGAACTCACGGACCGCGAGACCGTGACCTGGCTGAAGTCGGACGCCTAACCGACTGCGCCACCCAGGCGCCCCAGACTCTTGAGTTTTAACAAGAATCCTAGGTGATCTGTACGCATAGAAACATTTAAGAACGGCGGTCCACATCCTAGACTTGCGAGGCTATCACCATCTGCGGTGGAGTATTGAAAACAGTTGGGATAAGCGATCTGCATTTTATTGGAGGTCGTAAAGGGACTTTCTGTTGCTGAAGAAATCTTTCACGTGCGCACTTATGTTGCACTTTTCCTGAGTTAAAAATGTGAATTTATGAAATATCAAACCTCAGTTTTTATAACCGTATCTTAGCATCTTCCTGTCCTTGTCTTAGCCTGAATGTTCCCTGTTTGGGGAGGCCTTTCTCATCCATCTAATGCGGTCCCTTCCTTCACAGGTGCTCTGTTGCACAACTTATTTTGTTTTCAGATAGTGTGTGCCTTTCGTGGGTGTGAGCTCCAGGAGAGCAATGGCTGACTTGTGACTTGTATCCCCCAGGGCGAAAGCAGTGTTTAATGTATAGTATGTGCTCAATAAATGCTTGTTGGGCAGATCTTTTATTTTTTAACACATTAGCCTCAAAACCTAAGTGTCTGGTCTCAACCTCTGAGCGGCGCTGGTCATGAACAGTACGTGTCAAGGAAAGATCTAGCAGTTCAGCTCTTTGGCAAGTATGACCCCTCCAACTCCTTTTAAAAAAAACGGTGCTCTGCCCCCCACTTGGAACTGAGCCTGCGGGGCTGGACTGACCTCTACTGACTCCTGCAGGAACTCAGCAGCTTGAAGGTGGAAAGCGTGATGAAAAGGACGGACAGGAGGCAGTTCAGAATCGTGTCCAGTCCCCTCCCCCCACTTCGCCCCTGCCCAGGAAGCCCTACCTGGTCTCTGATCTCAGCCTGAGGGCTGCGTGGTAGCCTGCTGCTCCCTCACCCTCCATCTCTACACTGAGTTCATCACACCAGGGTTGGGGTGGGAGAAAGAGCCTCGGAGTTTTAGTTGGTGATCCAAGGAAAAAATAAGTAACAGGAAGTCAGGAGATTAAAAAAAAAGAAAGGAAAAGGAAGATGGGTAACACGAAATGGCAGAAAGCAGTACCCTTTCTTTCCTTATTCCTCCCCGCCACCAAAGAAGTCCCCCACTCAAAAATAACAGAGCACACAGAAAGGAAAGTATAATTTATATGTACAACCAATACACCTGATACAGAAGAGGGGATGGGGACAGCCCAGGAGTGGGGAGTGAAGAGACTGGGAAGGGGGCAGCAAGAAAGTGAGGGGCAGCGAAGAGGAAGTAGGGGTTCGCCATGCAAACTGCCCCCCTCCCCGGCCCCTCCTGGGGGGGAGGGTATGCCCATGTCTCCCCAGCCTGCCCCCCGCTGTTTCGTTCTGGTCCCAAAGGCAAGGTCGTCCCCCTGACGAGGCCCCCTACCTGACCCACTCAAATGTAGTCCGTGTTCAGGCCTTCAGGAGGGAGGGCAGAAGTCCTCCGAGAACCTGAACCCAAGAGCCGGGGGCTCCCCCATGTCTGGCCTGTAGTATTTTCTCCCACCCTTTCTAGGTTACCCGGATCCCTAGAACAGATTGGGGAGCTCCTCTTTGGCTTGAGGGAGTATCGCCCAACCATTACTCTCTCTGTGGGGGGGGGGGGGTGGTCCTTGGTCCCTAGGGAGAGGGGCAGATTCCCAACACAAGATGCCGGTGCGCAGGAGGTAACAGCCAGTGATTCTGAGGCTTTATTCCGAGGCTGACCGGGAGTGGGCTCCCTCCCTTTAACTGTTCGCCCTCCGCATGGTGGGGGGGGGGGGGGAGGTAGGGAAGGAAACATGCAGCCACCCCTCCTCTTCCCTTCCTCCCTCTCTCAAGTCCCCCTCCTCTCTTCAGAGCTGTCCCCCCCCCGCCCCCCACAAAGTTCCTAAAGGCCAGGCAAGGCTAACCCCCACCTCCGCAGGGGATGGAGCTTGTACTGCAGGAGTAAAGACTGGGGAGGCTCCACCTCTTGCCTCCCCACAACCACATATCCAGAAGCCGTGTGTTGGGTGGGCGGGGGGGGGGGGGGGAGAAAGGGACTCAGAAGACCCTGCTAACCGCCTCCCACCCAGACCTCTTCGCACCAGCATGGCCTTCAAAGCGTGGTGGGAAAGGTGCACGGGAGGAGGGAGAGGCAAGGGGCCCTTCTTGAAGAGAGGAGTCGTAGAGAGGGGTGGGGGGGCTCCTAGCCCAGAGGTGGCCCCAGGGGTGGGGAAGGTGGAGAATTGGCCGCAGGTCCCAGAGCCTGAGCTGGGGGGCGGCCCCGGGCACGAGGCCTGGGTGATGGGCAGGCCTGGGGTCCGGTCAGTCGTCTATACAGATCACCTCCCCGGCTCGGGGCTCCTTCCGATCCAGCCCGTCTGACACCAGTGCCCCCACCATTTCCTTCTCCTTCTTCACCAGCACCGGAGGGCCGTTGGTGGCGGCTGTGTGGGAAGGGGGTGAGGAAGGGTCAATCCTGACTCCGCTCCCAGACATGGCTTCCCGCCCAGAGCACTTCACTGCTAGGTTACCTCGTGCCCCTTCTGATCTTCCAGGGTAGCAGGGGTGGGAAGACGAGGGCGAACCCCTCCCATGTTCCAACTCCATTACCCACCCTCCTGACTTCACCTTCTCTTCCCCAGAAGTAACCCAGACGGGGGAGGCTCGGGTAAGCAGGACCAAGCCACAGAACCACTGAAAGCCTTAGGTTTTTGGCAACGGGATTGGAAGGGAAATTAAAGGGTGGGAAGGCCAGAGCCCAGCACGACTCCACTCCGTGGAACAGTGGACACGTGCCCGCAAGCGGGATGGGCCGGAGCAGTAAACGGGCGGCTGAGCGGGGCTGAAGCTCGGAGAGGAGAACTGGGAAGAGCGGGGAGGAGTCCCCGGCTGACCTGTGATGAAGGACCCTGCAGGCATCTGGCTGTAATTGGCGCCTGCGGCGGCCAGGGCCCCTACGGGTGCGGCGCTGAAGGCCGCCCCGTACCCCGGAGGTGTAGCGTACGGACCCGGGGGGAAGGCCTGCAAGAGAGAGCAAGCCCACGTTAGAGGCGCCAAAGCCTGAGAGAGAAAAGACGCCGTAGGGTGAACACGGGTCAACTCCAGAACTACTGAGCGCGTGGCACAGACGCAGGGAGCCTCGAGGGTGGGGAGCGTGTTGGAGCAAGGAGGTTTTCCGCACGGTCTAGAGTCGATGGGAACGTGGGCAGGAGAGTGCCCGCGGGGAAAAGCGGAGTTGGGACAACGAGGGTTACCGGTGTGGGGTGAGGCTCCGTGCCCTTGCTGGCCAGCCGGCTGAGGATGCTGCGCTCGGACATCTGAAGGCGGGCTGCGATGGGGGGTATTCGGGACAGCGTGGCGGGCAGGCGGGTCACGTCCGCCTTCATGTCGCTCAGCAACTCCTCCAGCTGGTTCAGAACTGGGGCCCGGGCCACGGAGAAAGAGGGGCAAGAGAAAGACAGGGAAAGGGAGAGGTGGAGCCAGGAAAAGACGAGGAGTCAGATGGACAGACACAGTCAGAAAGACAGAGAGAGGAGGAGGTCAGAAATACCAAAGAACCAGAGGTCAAGAAAATGACAGAGTAGACAGAAAGAGTGACTCGGGGGGGGGGGGGGGGGGGGGGGAGAAAAGGCATCAGGTGAAGAATCAGAGAGACCAGAACACAGATGGAGAGAGAGGAAAGGAAACGGGATACGGAGAAAAGGGGGATGGGGGGGCGGGGGGGGCAGACATTGGAAGACACGGGGCGGGGAGTTGTCAGAACATCCCATACTGCAAGAGTGAGGTTTTGGGGGCGGGGAGGACGGGGAGGAAATAGTCAGGAGGTGTGGGAGGTGGTAAGTGGTGTCGAAGATTCGAGGAATCAGGGTTTTAATATGTAAGGGGGAGGGAGGTTAGAGGATCAGCGTTACAGATTCAAGGAATTAGAACAGGAATCAAGGGGGCCAGGAGTCAGTCACTACGTCAGACAGGATTAGATGGTTAGAGGGCTCTGGAACTTAATCTATTATCAGTAGGGTGAGAGGGTTGGGGAGAAAGGGGTGAAGGTCAACGGGGAGCTTCGTGGGGCAGGGTCAGAGGGTGGGACGGTGGCAGTTTCTCTCTTGTGGGGCGAGCGAGACGTGAGGAACGTGATTTCTGGGACCGGGGGGCGGGAAGGATTTTTGGGGGCTACACACAGGCCAAGGCCCCGGAGAGGGTGCTATTAGCGGTATGGCAGGCGTGTGGGTCAACGAAGAAGTTCCGCCCTGTGGAGGGGACGCGGCACAGTCTCACGGAGTTTGGGGAAGGGGGGAGGGTCCCTCCACTGGGCACTGGCGTGACCGCTAGTGGGCGCGGACGAGGGCTGGCTCGCACAAACCCTAGAGGCTAGAACCACGGGGTGGCCGGGTGGGTCAGGGTGGGGTTAGAGGTCAGAGGGGGGGGGGGGGTTCAGAAGGGAAAGGGGTCAGAGGGGTGGGAAGATTTTGAGGGGTGCGGGGTGAAGACTTACGCAGCGTTGTGGGCCCTCCCCCGCGCGGGGCCGCCGCGGCCCTTACCCTTGTGCAGGACGGCGTTGGCCGGCTTGTTCCCCGCCAGCGACTCCTTGGAGAGGTGCTGGTGGCTCTCGGCCAGGCACTCGGCCTCGGCGAAGCGGGCGTGGAGGGCCATGGCGGGGTGCGCCGGCTCCTGCGATAGGTTCAGGTAGGCCGCCCGCCGAAGCTGCTCCTCGATCACCAGCGCCTGCTCCAGGAGCTGGGGGCCCGGCGGGAGGGTGAGCGTGGGACGGTGTGGGGGCAGCGCTGCGGCCCCACGCTGCCCTCGCTGCCGGCCCAGAGCACCCCAGCCTCACACCGGGATGGACCGTGACAACCCAGCACGGCCACGAGGTCACGCTCCGCTCTGGGCCCCCGGCATCGCTGCCACCCTCACGGCGTCAACCTTCCCCACAGACCTGGGCCCACCTCTGACCCAACCCCCTCCTCAACGCTGTTCCTTCTCTCTCTGATCCCCACCTTGAACCTCCGGGCCAGGAACTTATTTTTCATCTCCAGGAAGTTTCCCTTATTGGCTTCGGTTTTAAACGGCTCATTGATAATGGCAAACTGAGCATCATTCTGGATGTCCTGCCACCGAGCGTAGCCATGGCTGCGACGAGGGAGGGGCCGTCAAGGAATTTAACAGGGATGGGCTGCGCTACGAACGCTTCTTTCGAGATGCCTGGGTGGCTCAGTCGGTTAAGCGTCTGACTTTGGCTCAGGTCATGATCTCGCGGTCTGGGAGTTCGAGCCCCGTGTTGGGCTCTGTGCTGACAGCTCAGAGCCTGGAGCCTGCTTCCGATTCTGTATCTCCCTCTCTCTCTCTGCCCCTCCCCCACTCGTGCTGTCTCTCTCCCTCTCAAAAATTTAAGCAAACATTAAGAAAATTTTTTAAAGACCAAAAAACACTCCTTCCCTTTGACCTGATCTCCCCCAAAGTGTGGCACGGCCCCCCTTCCCTGGGTGCGGACTCTTCTTTCTCTGTAACTCCCCTCTCCGGGCTGGGAGAACTGTTTTTTTTCTTGCGTTCGTATCAAAGGATACAGGACAATCCCAGCCAGCAGCCAGTAGTCGTGTCTTCGGTGCCAGATCTCGTTGAGTCTCCCCGAGGAAATAGCTGCCCGTTCCTCATTCTGCCACAGCGTGTGAAGCTCTGAGAAGCGGGCAGAAGACAGAGACGGGGCGTCAGGCCTCGGGGAACGGCAGCCGGGCGGAGGGGAGGGGTGTGGACAGCGGGAGGGGACAGTGCCCATGAGGATGAGCGCATCCCAGTGAGGAGCAGGCGGCAGGGACAGCCCCCCACCTGTGAAGCCGCCGTCTGCGATGTTGAACATGAACCGAGGCTTCTCCGCCTTCTCCTCGCGCCGCCCGTTGGACCGTGGCTCGTCCCGAGGAGGCCCCGGTCGAAGCTCCCGGTCCCCCTTCACATCCTCTGCTGGGGCAGACGGGGCAGAGCTCACACCTCGGCAGGGGCTCCTCCCAGCCCGGAAGACCCCGCCCTGCACCAGACAGGCCCTGGAACGGTACCCCCGCCCCCAGGACCCAGGCATTTGGCCCCCAGACTCCACCGCCCGATTCCCCAGGGACGCAGGTGTCCAGTGCTTCCGCCCATTACCTCTCTTGCCCAAATCCCCTGTCTCCCCCTCCGGCCTCTCCCTGTGTTCCTGTCCATCCAATGGCTTCTCCTCCCCCCTCTCTCCTGGCGTTGACTCTGTGGCTGTGGGAGGGGGAAGGGGACACGAAGGGAGGATGTCACCCTCATCCCCTGACCCCAGAAGAGGGAACTCCCACATTCGAAGCCCCTCATCAGCCCTAAGCCCATGAACCCACCTGACTTCTCTCTGTCCCCCCGGTACCCAGGTTCAGGCTCCATTTCTCCTGCTATTCCAGACACCTCTTCCTCTAGAGGAATCTTCCTTGGCTCCAGCCGCTCCCCAAGCGACGGGGCTGGGCTAGGGGCGTCGGCCTAGAAGACGACCATGGGGTCAGGATGAAGCAGAGATTCCGGACACCTTGACTGTCTCCTTCTCTGGGGGAGCCAGGCAGCCACACACCTCTGTTTCCATCTTCTCGATCTTCCTCTCGGGCTTCTCCTCCTGGTTTTCCGCTTCATCCTTTTCAAGAGGTGTCCTGACGCCATCTCCCTTCTCACTTGGAGCCGGAGTAGCTGCAGGGGGGAGGCAGAGACCCCACGCTGTCTCCCACTCCTCTGTCCGCGGGGCGCTGGCTCCCTGTCCACCCCTCCTGCGTCCCGACCCCCGTTACCAGGTTTGGAAATGCAAGGGCTGTTTGTGGCAGAAGCCTCCGGGGTGGTGGGAGACGTTTTGGTAGGAGAGGAGGCCCTGGAGGAGCGCTTAGAGTCAGCACTGGGGTCGGGCATCAGCTCGGGCATCGACCAGCGCCCGTTGATGTGCTCAAACTCCTGCACCTGAGAGGGGCACCGGGACCATGGGGGACAGGGGTCAGCTGCGGGCGCTGGACACACAGGAAGCTCAGCCCCGTCCGGGTCTCCTCTCCCGCCAGCCTGAATCCAGAACTCGGGGTCGCCAGGCAGAGGGGGGCGTGGGGCCTAGGTGGCCAGCTTGACCCTGGCCAAGGAGACGAGTACCTTCTTCTTGACGAGAGACATGACTCCAATTCGGGTCAACACTTGCTGGCGACTCAGGCCCTCCCGAGGGACCCCGTCAGCAAAGGTTTCAGAACCGTCTGCCCCGGGCTCACACAGATGGCGCATGAACAGAGACACATAGGCCCTGGGGAGCGTGGGGAGGGACGCAGGTTAGGAGAGCTTCAGGAGGGACCCGAGCAGCCAGCGAGGATGTCACCCTCATCCCCTGAACCCTAAACTCCCACGGTGCCTCCAGGGTGCCCCCAGGGGTCCTCCCAGGGCCGCTCAATCGCACCGCAACCAGCCCTCCAAACCCCACCTCCCGCCTCCGCCCCTCCCCTTGTGTCTCCACAGTCTCCGTGGCCTTGGTGCGTCCTTCCTAGGCCCCATCAGTCAGCTCTTCGTCCTGTCCACCAGCTCCCCTACCAAGTAAATGTGAGGCGAGGCCAGCCCGGGGCCAGGTTCCTGTCTTAACCACCTGCCCTGTGGGGGAGGAAGCCAGGCCTCTCTGCTCTAGGCTCGGCTGAGGGGAGGTGGGCAGGCTGAGTCCACGCCCCAGGAAACCAAGCCAGAAAACGCCGCGTGGCAGGGGAGCGTGATGAATCAGTTGAGTAAGGTCACATCACGTGGCGGCCAAGAGGAAGGAGCGGGCATGCACGGCTCGTACCCTCGCGTGCAGCTCCACCCTGGGTGCCCGCACTCACTTGAACTCCTTCTCGGTCTTGCCCCTGAGGTCCCGCACCAGCCACTGCGTGGTGAAGGCGTCCTGTGGTGGCATCCCCCAGCGCATCACGGCGTTGAGGAAGGCCTTCCGCTGCCGGGTGTTGAATCCCAGCACCTGAGGGTCGGGGCGAGCGGGCGGCGGGCCGTGAGCGTCCCGGCATCTCGCTTCTTGGTCCTTCCCCTCAGCGACTCGGCCTCGGTCCCCCACTCCCGGCTTCATCCTCTCCTTAAGGAACACGCGGGGGCCTGGGCCCGGCTCTCACCTCGATGTTGCCCCCAACTCGGGCCAGCAGGGGAGGCAGCGGCTTGTCCTTTTCGTTCCGGAGCTGCCTCTTGGACTGTCGACGCCCTGGGTGTGTGTGTGGAGGGGGAGGGTGACCTGGTTAGTGGGGCCCCCACCTCCTCCACCCCTCAGTCCTTCTCAGCACCCCAGGCCCACAAGACGCAGAACCCAGGCAAGGCCTGGGTCACGTGGCACTTTCAGCCCTACCAACCCAGCAGGCCTGGAAGAAGCCAGGCACGTTAACACCCTGGCAACAGACACTCGAGGCGAGCCAGGTTACCCGTGGGAATGTAAAGCTTTCTCGATTTTTCATCTAGCCACCTAAGCCCGTGTGATCACATACTCCAAATTTTAACAGTGGAGAGATCGTGGCTATCTCGTCCTTTTAGCGCGTCTCCAGAAAAGCACTTGTTTGCACAAAAGCAGGGGACTTAAGGGCTCCGGGAAGGAAACAGGAAGGGTTAAGGTGGAAAATCAGGAAAACAGATGCCACCTTCTGGACGCTCATCAAAGTCTTCATCTTCCTCCTCCGATCCCACGGAGTATTCGGACTGGTTGTCTGTGGGGAGGCAGCACAGTGGTTGGCGACGGCTCCCGGGATAAGCCCTTTCTGCCTGGAGGCCTCCCCTTCTCTGGCGCCGGGCCCCCTGGTGACGCCAGGTGACTGCCACAGTCTGACTCGGGGGCCACGTCCCGAACAGCGTGGTGTCCGCTCGCCGCTCGCCTCGTCCCTGCTCACCTCCGACTCCCGCAGGTCCTGCACTAGGCGAGGACCCCGGGTGCCCACACGGGGCCTCTGCAGCCACCAGCTGGCTGAGGCCGCCCACGAAGCCGCCTGGCCTCCTGGCAGGTCCCGCGGGCCCTTCCCAGACTCTTGCCCCTCCACGGCCCTCTAAACGCACCCCGGCCTCCAGACTCCTCCTCGGCCCTCTCCAGCTCCTCCGTCGGGGGCGGTCCTCACCTTGGTCCTCCTGAGCGGCGTCGTTGTAGTTGACCTGCTTGCGAACCCGCTTGCCCTTGCCGAGATTCCGGGCCAGGTCTTCCTGCTGTTGCTCGTAGTGGTGCCTCAGCAGCTTCTCCCAGTAGTCGGGGTCCACGTTCTCCTCCTGCTTGATGATCTCTCGTTCGATCTCCTCAATCTGAAGGGCAGCAGAACGAATGCTGGCAGCCTCCCTCTTCGCCCGCCCGGTGCTTGCCCCGTGACAAAGCCCCTGCTCCCCTGCCGCCCGGTTTCCTGGACTCTGCGTGAATGTCCCGGGCATCGCACACCTTCCTTCCTTCTTACCGGCGACGTGCTTCTCCTCTGCTCCCACCTGCCTGTCTCCTAAACCTCTCCTCCAGCGCCCTCTGCGTCCCTCTCGCTCTCACCCACAGCCACCGCAGCACCGCCTTCTGTGTTTATCGGTACTTTCTTCGCCTAAGTCTTCCGCAAAGTCTGCTCTCGCCCGTTAGGGAAACAACCTGTCTGAGGTCCGCTACTGCCCTTTGCTGGGTGCAACGGGAAGAGAGCACATAAAAGACAAGAGCGGAAGGGGAGCCTCCTACTTCGAGGGGCAATGAGGGACTCTACCCTTCAGAGGTGGCCCGGGCTACACAGCGTTGTGACCCCAAGCCTCTCACCTTGTCCTCCTCCCGCACCACGTACTGCGCCACCTTGAAGGAGCTCAGATACTCGTTCATGTTCTGCACGTCGGTGTCCTCGGTCGCATCCTG
Organism: Prionailurus viverrinus; assembly: GCF_022837055.1. Taxonomy (NCBI): domain Eukaryota; kingdom Metazoa; phylum Chordata; class Mammalia; order Carnivora; family Felidae; genus Prionailurus; species Prionailurus viverrinus. The sequence continues at coordinate 2,749,377 of NC_062574.1, read as the reverse complement.
GTTCCGGTCCAACAGCCGCGCGATGGCCTCATTGTCGTAGTGAATCACGCTGCTGTCCTCCTCCTTGTTCTCCCCTGGTGGAGACCGGGAACGAGAGGGGACCCTGAGTTCCAACCAGAACCTCGGGCAGAACTTTAGCAAAGGGTCAGGGAAAAGCCCTCCAATCTGCTTCCTTTTCCCAGGAGCTCAAAGGGGAGAAGACCCTTTCCCCGGGAGTCTAGACATTTGTGGTTGTCTTCAACCCTCCGTGTAAGAAGAGAGGCCAAACCTTCCTCCCCAGGCTGCACAGGGGAGCGTTTCTGGAAGGGTTTCAGAAGACAAGTGCTCCCGTGAGGGCAAGGGGCTGCTTTCCAGAGACCACAGGAAAAGGTTCTCACCCTCGTTCTCATCCTTGAACAGCTCCTCGGTGCCGAACTTGAGGATGTCGTCCAGCTCCTGCTTGGACATGGAGCCCGCCTTGGAGCCCAGCCCAGGCCGCACCACAAGGTGGGTGAGCATCATCTTCCTCTTGGCCACCTGTGTGATGCGCTCCTCCACGGACGCTCGAGTCACAAACCGGTAAATCATCACTTTGTTGGCCTGGCCGATCCGGTGAGCACGGCTGAAGGCCTGCAGGGGCAAGGAGACAGTGGGGATGAACTGGGGTCGGGGGGTGGCAGGGCCTGCGACGCAGCTCACGTGCCTGGGAACGGAGGCTCATCTATTCCCGAGAGCTTCCTTTCTGACCGCAGGACACAACACTCTCTGCCCAGAGCCCACATTTCCCTGCTAACTGGGGCAGAGGCTCCAGGAGGCGAGTTCCCACCTGGATGTCGTTATGAGGGTTCCAGTCGGAATCGAAGATGATGACAGTGTCGGCAGTGGCCAGATTGATGCCCAGGCCCCCGGCCCGGGTGGACAGTAGGAAGCAGAACTGCTGGGCGCCAGGAGCTGGGGGCAGAGAAAGAGGTTAGGCACCTGCTAACTAGACACTCCTTGACCGCAGACAACCGCACCCCCAGCTCGGAAGCGGGGTAAATAAATGCCCGCCATGCCGGGAACCTAGGCACAGGAGGCATGGGCCTCGCCCGCAAAGTGGGGCCTAGGCCTCTCCCGCTCACCATTGAACCGATCGATGGCCTCCTGCCTCAGGGCCCCAGTGATGCCGCCGTCGATGCGTTCGTACTTGTAGCCTTCGTAGTCTAAGAAGTCCTCTAGCAGGTCCAACATCTTGGTCATCTATGCCAAGAGAAGAGGACGCAGTCTGGAATGACGGAGCAGCAGGATGGGCCCCGTCTTTACCCCAACCACGATCCCTCCACTTTCCACCAGCCCCGTCCCGTGCTCCACTGGTGCTGCCTCCCCGCCCAGTCCCTCTTCGTGTTCTTCAAGCCCCACGTTCTGGTCATACTTGCTGGGCTCAGGATTGTGTCTCCTGAGGCAGAGATTCTCCTCTGAGACCCACCAAAAGGTTTCGGGGAAACCTACGAATGCCCAGAAAATCTGTACATAACTGTCTGTCCGTGCAGATTTCCAGAGAGCGGACCTATCGCTTTCATCGGATTTGTAAGAGCTCTGGGCGCTCCTGTCCCGCTCCTGGCTAAGAAACAGTTCCGGTCCCAGGGACGACCCCGAGCAGACAGATGACCCACCCTCCGCCTCTCCCCATTTGGCTTAAAAGAAGCCGGCCGACGACTTTCCACAACCTTAGTTAAGAACAGGGATCAGAGGCCCAGATGAATGCAGCCAGACCAGACGCCCTCCAGGGTGTGATCTCCTAGCCTCTCATACCGTGGTGGCCACAGGACCGAGGCAAGGGACCGGCCCGAGGTCAGCACAGCTACAGACCGGCTCACCTGCGAGAAGATGAGCACTCGGTGTCCTTGCTCCTTCAGCTTTCGCAGCATCTTCTGCAGCAGCATAAGCTTCCCAGATGCCTTAATAAGTGCCCCACCCTCATAAGCCCCACTGGGCAGTTTGGGGGACTCCTGCAAAGGGAGGAGAAGGGAGGGGAAGATCAGGAAACCCGTCCCCGTGTTCTGACTGTGCCCAGAATGCCCAAAGCCCAAATCCAGCGTCCACGCCTTGCACATTCCCACTCCTCCCAGAAAGTCCGTGCCACGCCCCCCGCCCCGCCTCCACTCCCCCCGCCGCCCCGTTTTCAGAGAGCTAGCGCGCCATCAGCCCCCAGTGCGTGCGTCACCATAGCAGCCACAGGAAAGAGGTAGGGATGGTTGCAGCACTTCTTAAGGTCCATCATGATGTTGAGCAGCGACACCTGGTTCCCACCACCTCGTGAATTCAAGGCCTCAAAGTTCCGAGTCAGGATGTACTTGTAGTATTTCCTAAAGACCAGGGCGCGGAAGACACACAATAAAGGAGGCAGTGATGAGGGCGCCCTGGGTCGCCACGTCCTGGAAAGCTGCCACCAAACCCCAGCCCCGGGTCCAGGTCACCCGGCTCTCCACTCACTTCTGCATGGGACTCAGCTCCACCCGAACGATGAGCTCTGTCTTGGCTGGCATGTTCTTAAAGACATCGGCCTTGAGCCTCCGCAGCATGTGCGGCCCAAGCAAATCATGCAGTTTCTTAATCTGGTCTTCTTTGGATATGTCAGCAAACTCCTCCAAGAAGCCTTCCAGATTGCTAGCAGCCAGAAGAAGATAAGGAACTGAAAAGCCCATCAGGTTCTTTGCCCCTGACCTCAGGCTCCATTCTTCACTTGGATGAATCCTCTGCCCACTCAGGTTCCCCGTCCCTCCGCTTCTCACCTCTGCAGACCGCCCTGCTGAGTCACTTACTTAAACCTCTCGGGGGTGAGGAAGTTAAGCAGATGGAAAAGCTCCTCCAGATTATTCTGCAATGGAGTCCCTGTCAGCAGCAACTTATGATCTATCTTGTAGCCATTGAGGACCCTGAAAAACTAGAAAGTGGGGCAAGGAAAGGCAGGAGAACGGGCCCGTTAGTGGCAAGTGGTTGGACCACGGTATCCACTTTTCCGGTTCCCTTTAGGATGAGAGGCCCCGAATCCCCAGTCTGTCCCTCTCTCCCCACCGGAGGTCCCCAGGCATCTTGCCTTCCGGGCCACAGAAAGTCCAGAACTTTCCTTTTTATTTATTTATTTTTTTTTTAAATTTTTTTTTTTCAACGTTTTTTATTTATTTTTGGGACAGAGAGAGACAGAGCATGAATGGCGGAGGGGCAGAGAGAGAGGGAGACACAGAATCGGAAACAGGCTCCAGGCTCCGAGCCATCAGCCCAGAGCCCGATGCGGGGCTCGAACTCACGGACCTCGAGATCATGACCTGGCTGAAGTCGGACGCTTAACCGACTGCGCCACCCAGGCGCCCCCAGAACTTTCCTTTTTAGAAGTAGAGCAAAACTCTGAGCTCTGGGTATCTCGCTCACCTTGGACTGGTTATTCTTGAGCCGATGGGCTTCATCCACCACAAGGCAGGCCCAGCGGATGGAACCGAGTGCTGCCTGATCAATGGTGATCAGCTCGTACGATGTCAGGAGCACGTGGAACTTCACCTGGGCCTCCCTCTGCCAACACAGCCATTGTCCGTTCGGCTGCCACCCGACACCCAGGCGCCTAGACCTCCACCCCTGTTCTTTACCAGACACCCCATCCTGGCCGTGATTGCCAAAGAGGAGCCAGACGGCCTGCCCTCCAACTTTGACTCCACGCAGGGATTACTGAACGTGGCCCCCGAACCACCAGCACATGGCCAGCGAGGACAGAATGGACGCCCTATGTCTCCAGGATAGGAGAGCAGAAGCGTGAGAGTAAGTGGAGGAAAGGAGGGAGAGCGCCGAGAAACTAAAATTGGGGTTGGGGCAGAGAAATAACAGAGCTGAGGCTCTTAGAGAAGACAAGGTCGAGGGGCCTACCTTCATCTTAAAAGCTTTCTTGCCACCTTTGATGGCGTTGTCTTCGAAGGAAAACTCGTTCTCCCGAATGATGGCCCGGCTGTCCTTGTCCCCCGTGTAGGTCACCACGTAGAACTTGGGTGCCCACATCTGGAACTCCCGCTCCCAGTTAATGATGGTGGAGAGTGGGGCGCTCACCAAGAAGGGACCCTTCGTGTGGCCCTGGGGGTCGAGGGTAGGGGGGACCATTAGTCCGGACGTGACCCCAGTCCTCTGGCTGCCACGCTCCTCCCTGCCATCCTCTGCCCTCGAGGGCCCTCCACTCCCCGCTCTTCCCCTCGGGGGCCCCAGCATCCAGCACCTCCTTATAGAGCGAGTAGAGGAAGACAATGGTCTGTATGGTCTTGCCCAGCCCCATCTCATCAGCCAGGATGGTGTCGGTGCCCTGAGCCCACGAGAAGCGCAGCCAGTTCAAGCCCTCCAGCTGATACATGTGCAGCGTGCCTCCCGTGGCCGTGATAAACCGTGGCTGAGTCTCGTATTTCACCGTGGGCTGCGGAGGCAAGGGGTCCGGACACTCAAGGGGACGGTCGGGGCCCCTCGGGTCCTTGGTCTCCTCCGCCCTCGCCCTGGCACCGACGTGGAGGTGGACGACGACTCCCTCCACTAGGCCTGAGCCTGTGAACGTTCTAGTCTCCAGGACCTCCCCCTCGTTCCTGAAAGCCAGCCCCGGCAGCACGACAGAGGTGGCTGGCGGCGGGAGAGCCCTGCGTGCTGCTGCTTCCAGCGGCTTCCTCGCAAACTGCCAGAATTCCCAGCCACTCCCGGGACAAGGCTGGACACCGCAGGGAGGGGCTACCGCTCAGAGAGCTCGCAGAAACTGGGCAGTCCTGTCCACAGCCCCTGGGAAACTGTCCATCAGCGTGGTTCTAGAAACGGGAGACGGGCCAAGTGGGAGGACTCACGTCATTCGTAGGAGAGCTGGGAGGCCCGTCGCCCTGCAGCTCCTTCTTCTTCTTCTTGTACTTGCGGGGCTGGGCCGGGTCCTCCCCCATGATTAGTTCTCTGGGGACAGAGCGGGTCTGAGCGAGGCCCGCTCCTCGAGTGTTCGCCCTCTTCTGCACCCCTCCAGACCTACATCCCGCTTCCCCTCAACCTGACTTCCTCACGTTTCCTTTCCCCCAGGCTCCTCACCATCCCCCCTTAGATTTCACCTCCGGAGCCAACCCTCCCCCGGCCCCAGCACCCTCTTCCCCATCACTCGGGATCTTCCCTCTGTTCCTCACGCCGCCTCTTTACCGGCCCCACCCCGGACAACCCCGCGCGGGCTCCCCCTGCCCTCACGCCAGGTGGGGCGCCCGTCCCTACTGTACCTCCGCTCAGCCTGAGGGTTAGCGTTCACGCCCCGGCCTCAGACTCCCTCTAGCCCACGACCTGCCTCCCTCACCGGTGTCGCCAGTAGCTCTGCTTGTGCTCCTCGTATTCAGGGATGTTCATTTCATCTTCCTCCCACGTGGACTGGTCGTAGGGCAGGTCTCTCCATTTCACCAGATAGTGGTAATTCCCCTTTTTATCCACACTGTGGGGCAGAAGGCCAAGAGGGGGAGCAGGAGGAGAAAAAGAACATGGACCAAATAGACGGAAATCGTTAACCAACGCGGTCAGCAGCAAACACGTAGCATCTGTTACCTAATCCTCAACGGCGGGACACTGCAGGGGAACTCAGGATGGCCGAAGACCGCCCTAACTCTTTCCGGATGGCTTCTTAACGATCAACTATCAGGGCCGTCTGGGTGGCTCGGTCGGTTAAATGCCTGACGCTTGGTCGCGGCTCGGGTCATGATCTCGTGGTTCGTGAGTTCAGACCCCACACTGGGCTCTGCTGACACAGCGCGGAGCCTGCTTGGGATTCTCTCTGTCCCTCTCTCTCTCTCTCTCTCTCTCTGCCCCTCCCCATTCGTGCTCGCTTTCAAAATAAAGACTTCAAAAAAAATTTAAAAATCAACTATCAGAAAACATCCCTGGGCTTCTATATCGTTTGTTCGACTCATCGGTATCGACTGAACGCCTATGAGGGGTGAGGCACCGTTCCGGGCAGGGGCGATCCAGCAGTGAACAAAACAGACAAGTGACCCTGTTCTCACGGAGCTCACATTCTGCCGTGGAAGGCAGCAACGAAATGGGTGAACACCTAGAATAACGCCGGGCGGTAACAAGTCCCGGCAAGAAAAGACTGCTACTACAAACAGTGGCCTGGCTAAACCACGTTTTCCACGTTTGCTTTCATGCCACGACACCCAGACTCGCGTGTCATCAGATTAGAGGCGACGACAGAAGAGTCGCGCCCGCCCGGACTCTCCTCCTGGTCTGTCCCATTGAGGACACAGGCCCAGAGGGAGTCATCCAGCGGGAGCAGGCGTTTGGTTCCCGGACAAATACGAACGCGGGGCCACGGCCGCCACCACGAGCGGCCCAGCCCGGCAGGCCTGCCCACGGGCCACAGGCTCACCTGTGGTTGATGATGCGGTGGACGGTCATCCACTCCGGCTTGATACCAAAGCGATAGTACTTTTCCTCCATCTCCGCGTAGTGTGGGTCCTTCACCTTGCGCTTGTCACTCTTCCCGTCGTCCTCGCCAGAGCCATAGTCCAGCGGCGGGGGCTCGTCCATGTCGTTCTTCCGCTGGTAGTTCCGGTACATCACCAAGTGGAAGATTTCCAACTGATGGGACGCAGAGGACGGGGGAGAGACGGTCCCGGCATCCGAAGAGGACAAAGTGGGGGGGTGGGGGGTCAGGGAAGGGCCCCGGGGTGGGGGGGGAGCGGCCCGGGGAAGGGACTGTGAAAGAGGGGGCGAGACACGCGGAAAGCCAAAGCGGGAGAACGGACAGTGCGCGAGGCAGGACGGGCAGGGCCTGGCGAGGGCCTAACGAGCAAAAGGACGCAGGGAAGAGGTCAGCAAGATTGAGGGTGCTGGTAACACGTGCTTACAGACACAGAAGGAGAGTGAGCTAAGGCAGGCTAGGTTTTCTCGAAGGAGGAGAGCTAAGGGAGGCCGACGTGGACAGGATCGGAGAGCCAGAGAACCACACGTGGAGACAACGGCAAGAGGAGGGCCAGAGGCCTAGCGTGAGGGCGCGCGAGGGGTGTGGGACCGCGGCGGCGCCCGAGGGGCGAGCGAGTGACAGCAGCGGCCAAGGGGGTGACAGGAGGGGGAGAGGAGGGGCCTCGTACCTGAAGCTCCTTGGCCCAGGAGCAGTGCCAGTAGGACAGTCCCACCCACTTGACAAAGAACTCTCGCTCGGATCGGCCTTGAAGGGGGCGGGGGGGTGGGGCATCCGGGTTCCCATCCGCCTGTTGGGGCGCCGGCACTGACACGGGTGGCTCCCCCCACCGCCAATGCAGGATCTTCTGCACGCGGCCTTTCAGCACGGGGCACTTGGGGGGAGACACGCGCGAGGAGGAGACACAGAGGCAAACACAGCCCACCGTTAGAGCGGGAGAACAGGGGTCCCACAGGGGAGTCAAAGGGCAAGGGGGGGGAGGGGAGGGGAGAGGAGAGCGCCGGATGTCTGGGTCCCAGAGGGGGGAGAGGAGTCAGGCCGCCAGTAGACGCTGTGGGGCGGGCGCACTCACTGTGCATCGGGGACACAGCCATTCACCGTTGGGGATGTCAGGCAGGGGCGGGTTCAGACAGTGGATGTGGTAGGAAGAAATGCAAGCGTCACAGCACAGGAGCTCGCCGCCATCCTTGCACACGCGACAGTACTCCATGTGGTCGTCCTCCTCCTCCTTCTCCCCTTCCTCCTCTCCCTCCTCCTCGTACTCCTCCTCCTCCTCCTTGGCCTCCCACTGGACCCCCTCCTTCTCCTGGGAGGCCAGGGACAGACAGAGACAGGTGGAAGGAAGGAAGGACGTGAGCGGCGAGACGGGAAGCCAGAGGCCAAGACGGGCCACCTGAACCCTAGAGGCGCAGAGGAGGTGGGTGCGAACGAAGGGGCGGGACACCTCAGTTTCCGAGGCCGTGGATTCGGGTGGCGGAGGCGGAGGGGGCGAGGAACCAGGATCCCGGGACCTCACACATCTGGCACCGAACAACCCAAGCATCGGGGGGGGGGGGGGGGGGTGCGGGCAGGAAGAAGATGGGGGGTGGGGCTGGGGTCCCCGAGGGCACCGCGTACTCACGCAGTGGGGGCAGCTCCATTTGCCCTCAGGAGCCCGGTCAAGCTCAGGATCAAGGCAGACGAGGTGGTAGGCACGAGGGCAGGTGTCGCACAGAATGATTTCCCCGCCCTGCTGGCACACCTCACAGTAATCCTGGTGGTCCGTCTCGTAGCCGTCAACCTCGTCCTCCCCGGCCACTGCGGGACAGCCCAGGACTGCTGCGCACACCAGGGGAGGCACGGGGCACGGAGAGAGAAGGAGAGAGGGAGGACGGGGAGAGAGAAGGGTTGAATAAAGGAGACAGCGTGGAAAAATGAAGATCACGGACGAACGGCAGGAAGGCAGGCTGTCAAAACCACACACACGGCGAGCACCCCTCACCCTTCTTCTTCTTCCTCCCCGGCCGGCCTCTCTTTAGCTTCTTGGTGCGGACAGGGCCATCAGGCCGGCCCGAGGCGCTGTGGACGCTGCCGCTGTCCAGGTCTGACTCCTCAGCCTCGGGTTCGGGGCCCTCGTCGCTCTGAAAGACATACTGCCCATAGCCCCGTGGTGGTCAGGGAGGCCGGCTTCACGCCGCTGCCCGCCCCAGGCCTCTGGCTCCTGTTCCGGCTTCCCTCGTGGACCCCTGCGTCCGGACCCCCAGCCCTGGACACACACCCCCTCCTCCCCAGTGCTCAGCGGACTTCAGGGGCCGCTCACCGAGCCTCCCTTCTTCCGCTTGCCACCCAGCAGCCCTAGTTTGATTTTGAGTGGCGCCATCTTCTTTCCCCGAAGCTTCTTGCGTCCGTCGGGCACTCGGGGGCTCTTACTCCGCCTTTTATGGCCTGGACCTGAACGAGGAGTGGGGTGAGGGAGAAAGAGCAGAGGTCACGACACCCTGGAATAACGGAGGTCACGGGGGCCTCTGGTCTCCCTGCAGCCTCTTCCTGGAAAGCGTCTCTGCGGTGACAGTCAGGGCCAAGGAGACAAGACAATCGTACGCTCTAACCCGAGGCTGCGCAGTCGGGACAGCGGGGTGACCGCTGTTCTGAGCGAAGAGTTCCTCACCTTTGCCCTCTTTGGTTTTGGCTCTTCGGATGGGTGGGGGCTGGGTATCAGCAGAAGGAGGTGCTGGGAGGGTGGGGGGTCCGGAAGGTGCTACGGGGGCGGTCGATGAGACGGCAGCTGACACCTGCTCAGCCACAGCTGCGGCCGCCGCCGCCGCCGCCGCCGCCACGGCAGCTGCCGACCCCTTGAAGGGGTTGTTGGCACTGAACTCTCTCCACTTGGCCCCAAGGATGGTCATCATCTTAGACATCGGGATCTTAGGATTCTTCTTCGCAATCAGGGGCCTGGAAACATAGAAGCAGAAGACTCGGAACCTTCCCAGATGGTCCGGGAACACTGCCATTTCCCCTCAGGAACCAAGTCTGCGAACGAGCTAGAGTTCCTGGGTGGCAAAAATACGGCCTGTTAGGAATGAGGTCACTTTAAGCTTTTTGTTTTTCTTTTTACATTTACTTATTTTTGAGAGACAGAGTGAAACGGAGCACAAGCGGAGGAGGAGCAGAGAGAGAAGGAGACACAGAATCCGAAGCAGGCTCCGGGCTCTGAGCAAGTGTTCGGTACAGAGCCTGATGCGGGACTCGAACCCACGAACCGTGAGATCATGACCTGAGCCGAAGTCTGACACTTAGCCACCCGACTGAGCCACCCAGGTGCCCCAGGAATGAGGTCACTTTAAAAGTAAATAAATAAGAAGCTTGAAAGAAAAAAAAATAAACAAATATAAAAAAAGGGAAAAAGAAAACAAATTCGCGGAAAATAACAAAGGATGAAACAAACAAAAAAAGATGTCAGTAAAGATACTTAGACTATCTGACAGTTCATAAAACACTTTCTCATGCATCATGCCTTTCATACTCAAGATAATACTGCATTGCATGTGGGGGCACCTGGGTGGCTCAGTCGGTTAAGTGTCTGACCTCGGCTCAGGTCATGATCTCACAACTTGTGAGTTCGAGCCCTGCCTTGGGCTCTGTGCTGACAGCTCAGAGCCTGGAGCCTGATTCTGGGTCTCCCTCTCTCTCGGCCCTTCCCCAGCTCACACTCTCTCTCAAAAGCAAATAAACGTTAAGAAAAAACTATTTTTTAATGAATACTGCATGTTGCCAAGATCCTCTGCATTTCTCTAGTAAGCTCCAGGGGCCCTGATGAATGGGTGCCAGCAGGTGGAGCCCAAAGGGTGGCAGGTGGAGCTCTGTGGTGGGGTGTTAAAGTCTCATGAGGACACAGGTGACCTCGGTGATCACAAAAGCACTGTCCTAAGCAGTGAGGCAGGGGAGACACAGTACCGAGGAGAGCTACCCAGTATGGCACACGCCCCGGAGGGGCCGGGGCCGGCGGGGGTGGGGAAGACCCTGAGAGTGCCCTGGGCTTTCTTTACCCCAGCAACTCCCCGCAAGACCCCCTATGAGGGACATGGTGTGCCGGTGCTGATTTTACAGCTCAGAAACTGAACATTAAAGAAGAAACTGGGCCCCAGACGGAGCCAGGACCTGTACCCGCAGAGGACTCCACTATTTAAAGCGCCTGCTCCCTGGAAGGCCTGTCCGCTCTGGCCTGTTCTACTTGGGGAGTCACTGAAGCTCAGCTTCCCCAGCCAGCGACGCGTTCTCCATGCTCACGGGGTCCTGAGGAAGGGCCGGGGGCCTGGATCACCAGGCAATCGGGCCACACTGATATTCTCTCTGAGCCTCAGTCTAGAGAGAAGTGACTCGGGAAAACTGGGTCTGTCGGCCCTCGCTGTGCTCTGTCGCTAGAGAGTTTTCTCACCTAGCGCAGGAATGACACCTGCCCCACCCCGTGCAGGGGTCCTGCCTGCGGTCCCTGGGTCTGTAGGAGTCTGGGACATCTCTGGAGTTCTGTGCGCAGTTTTGTGTGTCTGCGCCGTGCATTTCTCTGGGGAGCAGTTTCTTAGCCTTTATCTGACTCTAGAGGGGTTCAGGGCCTCCCTAAGTGAACGCGTCTGGTCACCAGGACTCGCCAGCCCTCCCGCACCTCATGAACTGGCTGAAGGCTTTGTAGTTGGTGAGCGTGTGGTAATCCTCCTCGGAGAACACGTGCTCCACATCCTCCAGGCCCCAGGTCAGCAGCAGAGTCGCTGACGACTTCTGTTCTACCTGCTGGGAGACACGAAGCTTCTGGGAGGCAGGTGCTTCCCCAGCCCCCACGCTGGCCCCCCTCCCCCGCCCCCACCATCCCACCGACCCACCGGCCCTCCAGCCCATCCCCGTACAGCCTCTCCACTGCGCACCCCTCCTTGCGGCCCTCCCTCGCTCCCCGGGCCTGTCCCCCTCGCTCCCGAGTCCCACTCACCTTTTGCCCCCCGTCGCCCTCCCCTTTTTTCCGCCGCTTTGTCTTCTTCTCCTTTTTTTCTCTGTGCTTCCGTCTCCGTTTCCGACCTGGTCCGGTTCCATATTCACTGCCTCCGCTCTCTGACTTCTCCCGGTACTCATCTCGCTCAGAGCCAAATTCCTCCTCACTGTCCTAAGGGAGGGGAAGTAAAAATAACATTTCTCCAGTCCCACCACGTGCCAGGAACTGTTCTTAGCACACAACGTGCACCGTGTCTCTTTTCGTCTTCCCGACAGATCCCTGGAGATAGTAACTCGTCTATTTTTATCCGCTTTTTTTTTTTTTTTTTTTGGCAGATGAGGAAACTGAGGCACGGACAACTAAACAAGCCGCCAAGAAGACACAGAACTACCAGGCTCCCGTTGGCCTCCGCAGCCTCTGCTCTCAACTGCTACTCCCTGCTGCTAAGGCAAGCCCGGGGGCAGCTGGGCTCTTACTGGGTTGTAGGGAGTGAGGCTAGTCAGCCCCCCCACCCCCGCCGCCCCGTCCCCGCCATCCAGGAGCTCCAGGCCAGCAAGAGCGGGGAGGGGCGTCAGACCTCCCTGAGTTCAGGATCCCCCCACCCTCCATAATGGGGACCAGAGGTAACGTGGGTCTCCGAGAACAGGTCTGCCGAGCCTGGCTGTGGAGACGGGCGTCCTCGACACTTACGAGCTTCTTGCGTTTTCGGGGCTTCCCTGGCTTGTTCTCCTTCTGCTTCTTGGGTCCTCGTTTTCTCTTCTTCACGCCCAAGGCCGAAGGCAGCAGCCGAAGGTCGTCCTTATCTTTGGAGCGGAGAGCACCAGAAACCCTGAGCCTCCAGTCTCGGCGGCCCCTAGACCTCACCCTCCCTCACCTCTTCTGTTCCCAACTCTCCAGGAACTCGGCCATGAACTCCTCCAAACCTTGCCTCCCTTCGCTGCATGCGCACAGAGAGTGCTTCGAGTACTCTGGGGCGCTTGGGTTCTGAATGGGAGGTCAGGGGTCAGGAGGGAAGAGCAGCCAAACCACTCCCTCCTCTCCCCTCCTACTAACAAGGGAGCAGGCTCTAGGCCATGGGCTCTGACTGTGGCAGGTCCTTTCAGACGCCGCCAGGGCCCCTCCTGCGTTCCCCCTCGCTCAGCCAGCTGGCATCCTGCCCGGGAACCGGGGAAGCCATGCCCAGCTGCTGGCCTGGCCTGACCCCAGCACTTGGAGTGGGGAGACACAAGCTGGCAGCTCCCTAAGCCAGATGCTGAGAGGGGAGAGCCAAAGGTGGACACCTGGGTTCTCACACTAACACCCCGGGGCCCTCACATCCTTTTTGCCACGAGGGAGGCCTCTATTTATGTTTCCGCAGACGATCGCCAAGCCTCCTGTCACCCCAACACAGCCTTGGAGGAAAAGCAGTCCTCGCCAGTCATTTTCACGTCTTGCCCACAGGACCGCAGTGTCTGGCTCCTTCGTCACACCCTAACCCTACGAAAGTCTCCACAACTCCCTGAACATTCCTCCTCTTCCCAAGTAGCCTGGAACCCTCCCTCAGATCTATTTCCACACCCCTGCTCTCTTAGAGAACTCAGGGGCCCCACCCTTTGTCCCCTGGTCTCACCCGTAGTCTCCAAATTTAGTCCCATTCACACAGAAGCCGTGAGGGAGACCCAAACAAAGATAGGAGACAAAGACACACCCTGCACGTGCGTCCTCCAAGGCACCAGCACTCGAACGTACTGGTGAGCGCAAATCCAGAGGACAGCCTGTACCTGCAAAGGGCTAGGTCCCTGGCTTTCTCCCCAGGCAGGGGCGGGGTGGGGGGGGTGCTTCCCTGATGCTCCCCCCCTTCTCCATGACCCCTGCCAGTCTGGGGAAGACACTGATGGCCTCCCTCCCCCCCTCCAGCAAGCACCAGCCTAACCAGCCAGACCTGTCCCAGCTGGGCCGAGGCAGCCATGCAGGAGGAAAGCCTGGGCCTGGGCCTGGGCCTGGGCCTGGGCCTGGCCCAGCCCCTTGCTCTAGGACACACAATCCTTCGTGGCACAAGGGCCAAGGGGGAATTAGCCACAATTAACAGGGCTTCCACTGCCTCAGGATCCCAGCACCTCCTTCCTCAATGTCACTTGTCCTCAAAACATCCCGTGTCCCCCTGGTGCAGGGAGGCATTCTAGGACGGGGCTGGGGGCGGGGGGAGCCCGTAAAGGGCCCCGGGGGGCCGTGAAGTCCGCTTGCGGGCTGGAGTAGGAAGTCACCGAGCCGCCCTGCCCCGTGGCCAGCTCGCCCAAACCCCCCCCCCCCCCATTCGTGGGTTAATGTGAACATGGAAACGGGAGGCCGCCGGGGCGGTGGCGAGGGCAGGCCAACTGGCTCCGCATCAGGGAAGAGGCCCCGGGCCGCCACCCGCCCCGCCGGGGATGGGGGCACCTGCCCCGGGACCTCGCCGCCAGTTCACCGCACTCCCCGCCCCGGCAGGAGGCTCCCGGACTCGGGGTGGGGGGGGTGGGGGGGAGGACGGCGGCGGCGGGGAGAGGCGGGGAGCAACGGCGAGGAAAGGAAAGGGAGGGCAATAAAGCAAATCCAAGTCCCAACCTCGGTCTCAGCAGCCACTCAATGCTGGCCCGGCGCCCAGACTCTCCCACACCCCGGCTCCGAGCCCGGAGCGGGCGGGGGCGGAGGGCGGCGCGCGGCGGGGGCGGGGCCAGGCGCGCCAGGGAGGCGGGAGGGGGGAGGCGGGAGGAGCCAGGCCCCGGGCCGCGCCTCCCGCCCGCCCCGCTCCCCTCCTAATCTCGCCATCAATCTCTCACACATATATTTATTTTTTCTCAAATTCCCCTCCCTCCCCCACAACGCACCACCATAATAGGTCTGTTGCACATGCGTACTGCACGCAGGGGGTGGGTTTGTATTTTCAGACCTTTTGCAAAGAAACTACCAGAATTTTCCGCACCACCCACAATCATTCCCCACCCCCACCCCCACGGAATCACATCTATATATTATGTTATATTATTTCTCGAGACTTGCCAGAAGGGGGAGGGAGAAGAAATGAGTTTTTGGGCTTCCTGCTCCCTTCCCCCACCAACACGAGCGCTATTATTTTAGACGTTTAACAATGTAAGGAGCTGAGGGGGGGAAGGGATCAAACTGGTCTTGGGTAAGAATGTAAAACAAAATGGTGAGAATCAAAGCAGAATGAAAAACAATAGACCTCGGATACGTCCAAAGTCATATTCTGGAGAAGGCTGAGGGGGGGCGGCCCGCACAAATTTCCTTCGAGGAGGCTTCTTTTGCCCACACTTCAGGCAGACAGAAATAACGAGCGAACTAAAAATATTTTCCCCAAAGTTTTGCCTCAGAAAGTCATCTGGGGGGTGCATCTGGGTCACTCCTTTGACTCGGAGGGCTGGGAGGGGGAGGGTAAGCCAGCCCTGGGAGAGCGGGGAGGTGGGTTTTCACTGCAAATACAAATTTAAAAAAAAAAAAAATTTTTTTTTTGACGTTTCTCCTCGGCTATTCGGAGAGCAGGGGGGGAAAGGGGGAGGGAGAACTGACACAAAGACCCACCTCGACCTCAGATTCTTTCATGCTCCTCTGTCTCCCGTACCCAAATCCGGGATCAAAGACACCCGAATGCCACATTCCAAGTTCGCAGTACAAATAGGTGAGAGCCGCCAGTGCCCTAACACAACCTGACATCCTTCCTTTCCCTCTTCTTAGCTCGTCTGCTGTGTCCCAGGCGCCCCCCTCCCCATGATTCTTTATTCCTTTCCCCTCTTGCAAATCCCTGGGTTCTCTGGGATAACTTTCTAAAAACTTTTCCCTTTTTCAGACAAGCCTGGGGTGGGGGAGGGTCCTGTTTCCATCAGACACGCAGTCTCCTGCGCCCCCCCCCCCAAGAAGGCACCCCACCCTCCCTCAAAGCTTGTCTCAGCTCAAGGGGAACATTTGCTACCTAAACCACGCAGATCCATATGACAGTTTTACAAAGAGCGTGATGTGAGACGTCTTGAAGTTTGGTGCATTTGTGCTTCATGTCACCCAGGGGCCTGGGGGTGTGGATGTCCCCTTTCAGCCCCAAGCAGAAAACGTGAACACCCTGAGGATGCTCCCCTATCCACAAGAAGATTAAAAATCAGTCCACTAGGAGGGTGGTCTGAGGGGGGCCACTGCTGTCTCCCCCCCCCCCCTCCATGCGACGCGGCAGTCTGTCCCTTCCACCACCGGTGGAAATGCCCAGAGCGAGCCGGGGGACTTATCCCGGGGGAGGGGTGCTGAGTGACGGTCAAGCTGCAGAACAGCTGGGTGGGCAGTTCACGCCCCCCAGCGTGATCAAGGTGCGGGTGGTTTCCGCGAGAGAGTGAGTGACAGTGAATGGCAGCCACGTGAGAGTCACAGCTGGGCAGCTCGGCCACCCCAGACTGCCGGGGTCACGCTGGGCACCCCCCCCCCCCCCCCCGCACTTGACACAAAAGAGCCCGGAGCAGACTGGAGATAGAGGGGGTGGAGTTGGGGGCATCTGGTTTCTCAGGCACTCTCCCCTCGCTCCCCAATCTTAAAGGAGTGCTCTCCCTACGGCGAGCTGGGGGGGGGGGGGGGGGGCGGGAGAGGCGGTAGGCTCAGGTCTGACTCCAGGAAGTGGTCTGCCTGGAGTGTGGCCACCACCTGCCCCTGGTCGCCAGCCGCCCACAAACATTCACACGACCCCTCCCCCACGTGCCACCGCACGCCCCGGAGTTGGCGGGCGCTGAGGTCCCCGCAGGTAGGGGTCCGACGGACACCGACCCCCCCCATCCCCGTCTCCCCAACTCCTGGGGGGGGGGGTGGCACCACGGTCCGCTCCACAACACGCGGAGAGCCCCGGTTACCTCAGTGCCACCCCACTCCGGCCGGAGCTCGGGGGGCGCCCGCGCGGCCGCCCCTCCCCCACGCGCCCCTCCTCCACGCCGCCGTCCGGCCGCCAGGGTCTCCGCGGTCCCTCGCTCGGCCAGGGAGGGGGCCCTGGCTTCGCCGCGGCCGTTTCCTGCCTACCCCCTCCCCGCCGAGGGTAAAAAAAAAAAAAATCTCCTCCTCCTCCTCCCCCGAAAGCCGCGACCGAGTGGCCCGGTCCGCGCGCGCAGCTCGCGCCCAGCGCTCTCCAGCCGGGGCGGCGGCGGAGACGGCGGCGGCGGCGGCGGGCGGCGGGCGGCGGCGGGCGGCGGCGGCGGCGGGGGGGAGGGGTGCGGCGGGGGAGGGGAAGAGGCCTGGCCCCGCGGCCGCCCGCCGCCGCCCGCCGCCGCCGCCGCCGCCCCGGCCCGCCCGGCCCGCCGCGGGGCCACGGGCCCGACACGGCGCCCCGGATTCGCCTCGGCTCGGCCGCGCGGTGGGTGCCTCGCCCCCGCCCGGCCTCGCGCGCCCGCGGCTCCCGCTCGGGCTGGGGGGCGGGTGGGGGGGGAGGCGGGAGTCGGGGCGGCCGCTTACCTGGCGGCGGGGGCGGCGGCGGCGGCGGCGGGGGCAGCGGCGGCGGCGGCGGCGGCGGCGGGAAGAGGTGGCAGCCGGGGGGGCTGTGGCGGTCGCGGCCCCGGTCGTGGCCCGGCCCGCGCCCGAGCACTCCCTCGTCGTCGTCCTCCTCGTAGTCCTCGTCGGCCGCCTCCACCTCCTCCTCCTCCTCGTCGCCCTCTTCTTCCTCCTCTTCTTCCTCCTCCGACACCACCATCTCCTCCTCCTCCTCCTCCTCGTCCCTCAGAGGGGAAGCCATCCTGTGGCTCTGGCCCCCCCACCACCCCCCCACCCACCGCCCGCCCGCCTCCCCCACCGCTACCACCACCACCTCCTCCTCCTCCTCCTCCTCCTCCTCCTCCTCCTCCTCGGCGGCGGCGTCCTCCTCCTCCTCCCCACCGCCTCCCCCAGCCCCCCAAACCCCCGGGCCACCCCCCTCCAGACCCCCCCTCGGGGCCGCCGGCTCACGAGGGGGGCCGAACCACCCCCAAAAATTGTCTTGGAAAAAATTGAGAGACTTTCCCCCCCCCTCCCCTTCCTCCCAAGAGAACAAGAAAGGGGGATTAAAAAAATATATATATATATATAAAAGTTTTCGACTTCTCTCGGCCCCCCTCTCCGTTGCTTTAAATATATTTAAATTCTGAGGGGGGCGCTCAGAAATATTTCTCAGAGCTGAGGCACTAAGATGGCCGCCTTGAAATTATTTTTAAAACAACCCCCCCCCCAGCACCGCCACCCCCTCCATGAAGAAAGGGAGAGGGGGGTAAAATCCCCTTTTAAAACAAAATGGCTGGCTTAATATTTCATTTTTCGCCCCCCCATTCTCCTGCCTGTTACACCCCCATCTCCAAGCCCTTACCCAGAAACCCACAAATTTCTCCCTTTTTTCATAACTGATTAGTGCACAGATTAATAGAGATATTTTCCTTGTGTACTGTGTGTGTGAGAGTGTGTGTGTGTGTGTGTGTGTGTGTGTGTGTGCGCGTGCGCGCGCGCGCGCGCGCGTGTGTGTGTCTGTGTGTGTGTGTGTGTGTGTGTGTGCGCGCGCGTTGGGGGGGCATGAAGGATTTCTGCATAAAACAAAAATGGCTGCTCTTTCTAACTCCCCCCCCTATAAAAAATATTTGAGGGGGGGCATTAATCAGTACTCATGCTCAGTCTGACATCAGCATAAATTGTTAAAGGTTAACTAGTTAGATACTAGTCCAACTAGATTTAAATATTTTTCTTTTCTTTACTAGTCTCTTCCTCCCCACCTCCCTTCTCTTAAAGAAAAGCTTTTTTTTTTTTTCTGAATACTTCAGAAGGGAGTGGTTTGATGTGAAGGGTTTTTTTTTTTTTTTTCCCCCTTCAGGCATTGAAAAGGAAAAGATGAAATATATGTTTATATATAACTGTGTTTCTCCATACCTCACTGAAGTCAAAACGCATTTAATTGTGTACGTATCTTTCAAGTGAGGAGCGGTACTGGATTTTTTCCCCCTTTCTTTTAAAAAAAGTGATAGAAATCCCAGTGACTTTGGGGTGGGGGGGGGGAAGAGATATGAATAGATCCGATGATTGAGTTTTTTTTTTTTTTTTTTTTTCCAAAGGAGTCCATGTTTGATTCTCCCCTTTGCCCAGCCTTTTCGGGGATTTATAATTGTTGTAAATTTTATCTTCACTCTTTGCTGCTTTACCTCCCCCTCCCCCTCCCCCAA
Source organism: Prionailurus viverrinus (assembly GCF_022837055.1). Taxonomy (NCBI): domain Eukaryota; kingdom Metazoa; phylum Chordata; class Mammalia; order Carnivora; family Felidae; genus Prionailurus; species Prionailurus viverrinus. Next base: position 2,730,836 of record NC_062574.1, on the reverse strand, counting down.
CTGCTCGACTCTTCAAATTCATCTGACTTGGGAAATTAATTTAGGGGTTGGTAGAACAGATTTTTAGAATAAGGGGGGAAAGAGTCAAGTCTGAGAATTGTGAAATTGTTCTCTCTTTTTCTCGCGTTGCAGTGTACCTCCCTTCCTCCGTGATCTCCGACACTGGTAAAGTGGAAGGAACTCAGGTACCCTGCCACAGAAAAGTACTGGGACTGAGCAAGAGAAAGAGGTAGGGGTTACCCTCACGTCCCCCCCTGACTCGGTTGGCCCAGGATTTCCCACTGTACCCCAGTGGCTTTCGGGGGATCAGGTGGGAGCCTGAAAAGGAGTCCCCCAAAGCAGCTGCCTCATCCAGAGACTGGATCGCAGAAGTCCTGGGACTTGCCCGTTGAGCAGTGCTAGCGGAGGCAGGCACAGTGGTTCCGTTCTGCCCTTTTTTTGTTTGTTTCTTCTGGTCGCCTTTCCGAACTCCACCTCCCTCCCGTTCTTTCTATCGCACTCTGCCCCTTCCTCGAGGCCCACCCCATGCCCCCGGCACGGAGGGATAGTTTCTCTCCTGGGTCATTTCTCTCCCCCTGGAGCCACCCAGCAGCCCCCCACAGTGTTCAGGAGCGCCTGACGAGGGAGGGGTAGGTAGGCAGCAAGGGGGACAGGATTCAGGACAGGGAATACCCTGCCAGTTTTTGCTTGGGAGGCTGAAACATTCTCTGTTGACAGACACCCCCCTCCCCGGACACACACACTAATGCGCTAGACTGAGCATCGATTTCCAGCCTTCTCTGAACCCGGCCTTTGGAACCCTCTCGTCTCCGCTCTCGTATCATCCCCGCGCCCGGGTCTGACTACTGTCCCTCTTCTGTTCCATTTTGTTCCCTCCCTTCCCTCGGTGTCTTTGTGCGAGTCCGCGTGGGTGTCCCCCTCTTTCTGTGTGTGGGCCTCTCTGTGTGTGTCTGTGTTTTCTCTCCAAGACTGATTCTCTCGTCCCTTTGGCCGCTCAGGCTGTTCTACCTCGAAGTGACTTTCCAGCCCTGTCTTGTTTCTGTTTACTTCTCTCTTCCCCGCGTGTGCCTGCCTCCCTCCTCTTTCTGGTCCGTGTGTGTGTGCGCGCGCGCGCGCATGTGTGTGTGTGTGAAGAGTGTCCCCACGTGTATGTGGACAGCCCTGCACATCATGTGCGCCACAGTCCCCCAGCCTCGGTGCCCTCTCCCCCTGCGCCGAGCGCCTCCGCCTGCCCTCGTGTGCCCACGAGCTGCAGGTGTGGATCTCTGGCCACACGTCCGTCACCCTCTCATGTGCTTTGCAGACAGATCTGTTCATTCACTCCATTCTCGCTCTTGTCCGTGTCCCCTCTGCTCTCCTTGCTTCCGCCTGCCCCTCCTGCTTGCTCCTGTTCTGGTGTCTGCCTGCCCGCCTGTCTGCTCCTCCCCGGCTGGCTGGCAGCCTCTTCCTCTCTCTGGTTGTCTGTCTGCTTCTCTGGCTGTTTGCCCACCCCTCTCTCTCTCTCTCTCTCTCTCTCTCTCTCTCTCTCTAGCCATCTGTCTCCCCGCCTGCCTGTCTCTGTCACTTTTTTAGCCCTCGTCTCTTGGTTTGTCTACCTTCCAGGCCCTGCCGTGGCTCCCTATCTCGGTTTGCCTCTTATCTCCTACTTGCTCCCGTCTTATTTATGCCTGTTAAGTTCATGATTTTTCCTTGCCGCCCTTTATGTCTGTCTGTTTGCCTGTCTACCCCGCTCGCCTGCTGCCATCCCACTGGTTAATGCTTGTATCTTTTCAGTCTGACTGCACGTCGGCTTCCTCCCCCTTGGCTTCCTCAATACCAGCAGTACCAGAGTCCCGTCAGTGGCGGTGGTCGCTCTTCCCCGCACCTGTCGGTGACCCCCAGGCCCCAAAGCCTTACCCGCCTTCTTGCCATACCCCCCCGACCCCAACCCTACCTTTTCTCGCTTCTCACCCTCCTGCCGGCCATCCCCTGCCCTTCGTGTATTTCTGGTCCCTCAGAGCGTCTGCCTTTTGGCCCGGCTGTCTGCCTGCCTGCCTCTTGGCTGTCCACATCTCCGCTCACTTTCTCTTTTCTCGTCTTCTCTCGTCACTCAACTTTTTAAATTTTTATTGATTTTGAAGGTGTATTTATTTCTTTTGAGAGAGTTAAGTGAGCAGGGGAGGAGCAGAGACACAGGGAGGGAGAGAATCCCAAGCAGGCTCCGCGCTGTCAGCGCAGAGCCCGGCGCGGGGCTCGAACCCACGAACGGGGAGATCGTGACCGGAGCTGAAATCGGGAGTCGGAGACTTAACCACCTGAGCCACCCGGGCGCCCCCACTTTTGAGTAGATGGTACACACGTGCACGCACACACACGTACAGAATTTTTCGAGGGCTAGAAGTGCCCTGTGGAGAGGAAGCCTCCCTCCTGTCCCTCTCCCCCGGGCCCTGCTCCTCTCCCTGAGGCCGGCTTCACTACTCTTCATTTCTTGGACGTTGTTCCAGAGAAGGGGCTACACGTCTACAAGTCTCCTCGCTTTGGGCCGCACTCCTTCCTCCTCCTCTCCCAGTTCTGCTGGAGGCTTCTTTCTCTGTCGGTCTGTCCATAGGCCTTCCCGCCTCACCTGGCTTGCCACCTCTTGTTCCTTATCTTTTTGAGTCTGCTCTCGGGCACCTGTCTTTTTGATCGGTCGCTAGAAGCACGCCTTTCCTGCCAGTGCGGCGCGCTCTGGAAGGGCCCGCTCCCCCCAAGGGCCCTCGTCTGCACGCCAGGCTATCTGGGAGAGGGCACAGCTCCCCGGCCCTTCATCACCGACCATGGATTAAGCGAGAAAAAAAACGGGGAAGCGCCCACAGGTGCGCGCACAGGTCCAGTTAGTCAGCACAGGCTCCTGTGCATGGGGGCCTGCTCTGCCTTCCCCCCAAGTCTTTACAGGCATGTGACTCTAGATCCTTCTAGGCCCAGCAGCACCCGCAGGCTGTTGACCTCGGCCCGTCCAAGGAGTCTGTCTTCCTCTAGTCTGGGAAATTGCTTCTCCCAAAAACTTTTCTCCCTCTTGTTCCTTCCTTGGGCTCCTCTCCCCCGCCACCTCCGAGATGGTGACGCTAACTCCTGGGAAAGGGGGGGGGAGGGGGGGGAACAAAGGCACAGGCTCCGTCCAGGCCCCTTCGGAAAGACCGTGGTGAAACTTTTACTGAGAATGCACTATTCTTCCCTGTCTGCTTTTTCACTGCCTGGACTCCTGATTTTAACTCTTTCGGCCTCCGTGTCCACGTCTCTCCCCTCTTCCCCTCCCTCCATCTCTCACCTCTCTTTTCTCGGTTCTGTCTTTCCTCCTAAGTGTCTGTCTTGGGCTGCCTTCTAGCCTCCTTCTGATTGGCCACCTTCCCTCTCTTCTGTCTGATTGGCCTGCGTCCCTCCATCACCCCATCTGTCTGCTGGGTTCTCCCTGTCTGCCTGCAGTAATGTATGTGACCGCACTTTCTCAGCCACAGAGCCCGGTGTGGCATGGAACGCCGTTTCCCACGTCGTCCTCCCGCTTTCCTTATTTTCTTCCTTTCTTGCTCGGCCTTCTCCCTCTCTTTCCACGCCCGCCGGCCTGCCTGGTGCTCTCTCCCGCCTCTCTGTCACTCATTCTCCTTTCTGTCCTTGCCAGCCTGTCAGTCTGCCATCGTCTGTCTACAACACTCTCGTGTCTCTCCTGCGTTTTCAGGCTCCTCTCTTTCTCTTATCTGTCTGTTCTGTCCGTCCGTACCTGTCTGTTCTGTCTGTCTGTAGGCTCTGTGCCTGTATGTCTCACTGTCTCTGGGCTGCTAGTCGCTTTCAAAGTGGACACCACTTCCCTGCCTTTTTCTATCTTTCTGTGCTTCAAAAAATAAAAACCAAATACAAAGTTAAGGTGCCATATGGCTAACTAATTGGCAGAGGAGAAGGTCCCTGTTTTTAATGAGAAGACCATTGAGGTGAGAAAAAGGACCTTAGGCACGCGGCCTGTCCGATGCAAACCAGAATTGGAGGGTCCCCTCCCCGAGAAAGAACTAGAAGAAAATTGTAAGGGACTCCTAAGCCATAAGAAGATTATTTCTTTAAAGCCAAAGCAAGAAACTTACCCAATGCAAGTGTTTCTAGTTTTGTTTTTTTGTTTTCTGTTTTTCTTTTTCTGGTTCATAGAAAGCTATCAGCCCTTCCCCCAGAAAAACAGTATACAGCTGACCCTTGAGCAACGTGGGTTTGAACTGTGCGGGTCCACTTATATGTACATTTTTTTAATTATTTTTTTTAATATTTATTTTTGAGAGAGAGAGATAGACAGACAGACAGAGGGCGAGTGGGGGAGGGTCAGAAAGAGGGAGACAGAGACTCCGAAGCAGGCTCCAGGGTCTGCGCTGTGAGCACAGAGCTGGATGCGGGCTTAAACCCACGAACTATGAGATCATGACCTGAGTGGAAGTCGGACGCTTAACTGACTGAGCCACCCAGGCGCCCCTGGATTTTTTCAATAAGTATATCGAAGATATTTTGGAGATGTGGGATCATTTGAGAAAACTTGGGGATGCACTGCATGGCCTAGAAACATCGACAAAATTAAGAAAAGGGCATTAGATGAATGCACAAAATACACGTAGCTACTAGTGTATTTTATCATCTCCTACCTTAAAACATTACACAAACCTATTTTTGAAAGTTCAAACTTATGCACAAAAACACTTAGAGACCATATGTCACGTTTTCATATTTGACGCCCAGTATTAGTCCCGTGCATTGACGCAGGGACTGACAGATGATTCATCTTGTAAACAGGCGACGTAAACTTACGGTACTGATCAAGGCAGTACGCGACTGTAAACGTATTTTCCTTATGATTTTCTTAATACCATTGTATTTTCTCACCGCCTTATAGTAAGAACACAGTATATAACACACAGACAAAACATGGCTAATCAGCCGTTAATGGTAGCAGCAAGGCTTCTGGTCAACCGTAGGCTATTGGTAGTTACGTTACGGGGAGGCAAAAGTCGTACGCGGATTTCCTACAGCACGAAGGGTCAGCGCCCCTGACCTTCATGCTCCAGGATCAGCTGGTGTATGCAAAATACCACATATGTTTTCACAGTGTTACGAACACCCTGAGATCTGTGGACCCCAGGTTACAACTCTGACGTAGGGAACCAGTGACAGTGATTGGTAGAGCACAGACGTGCGCTCGTGGAACAGGCAGGTCAAAGGACTGAAAAAGCGCTTTGCCGTCTGTGATTTCCCACTCAAGGAAATGTTAAAGAGGGTCCTAATTGTCTTTTGAAATATATAGATTGGTGATAATAATGGAAGTCATGGAAGTACTGAGGATATCCTAGACTTAATCATGGAATTTTAGAGAGAAGATCATCTAAACCAGTGGCTTCCAAATGGCTAAGTAAGGTTGCCACCTGCCCTTTGCTGAGAAGATCTGTCCTTTGTTTTGAGATTATACATTTTTTTTAAGTTTATTTATATATTTTGAGAGAGACAGAACACGACTGGGGGAGGGACAGAGAGGGAGGCAGGGAGAGAATCCCAAGTAGGCTCCACACCATCAGCAGGGAGCCCAATACGGGGCTGGATCCCACAAACTGTGAGATCACGACCTGAGCTGAAACTAAGAGTCGGACATTCAATTGACTGAACCACCCAGGTGCCCTGAGATAATACATTTCATATATGTATATATGTGTGTGTGTGTGTGTGTGTGTGTGTGTGTGTGTGTGTATATATATATATATACACACACACACACACATATATACATATATATAATTTTATATACATTATATATATATAATATACTATATAATATACTATTAATACATATACTAACATATGTATTAATATGTTACATATATGCATGCTTATGTATTTAATTATAAATCTGTTAAAAATGTCCTTTCTAATGGAAGGAGGTCCATAATAGATTTTATGAAGGCAGAGAAAGGGAATGACTTTTCATACTTCTGTACAACTGGAGAATTTTTCAACATGTACCTGTTTTATAATCCAAAACATTTTAAATATCTGTCTTAAATAATGGTGATGGGCATATATTTGTTGTTGTCATTGATGTGTTTAGGACGATAAAAAGTCCACAACTCCATGTTGATCACTAACTTTTTTGTTTTCTTTTTACATTTTTTCTGGTTATTGAAATCCAAAAGTCTGGGATCTATAGCTTAAAAATTTTTTTTAACATTTATTTATTTTTGGAGAGAGAGCGCACGCGCAAGTGGGGGAGGGGCGGAGAGAGAAGGAGACACAGAATCCAAAGCAGGCTCCAGGCCCCGAGCTGTCAGTGCAGAGCCCGATGTGGGGCTCAAACCCACGAACCACGAGATGGTGACCTGAGCCGAAGTTGATGCTCAGCCGACTGAGCCACCCAGGCGCCCCTGGGACCTACAGCTTTAATCTAACCTCTTGATTTGGCAAAGAAAGAAACTTCAGTTCTTAATGTATCCTATTCATGATGTGCCCTACTTGCCGACCACCTACACTGTTAGATGCGGGCTATTTTCCTTCAAGCCAGTTCACTTTTAAGTTAAACAGATGTCCTTTAAATTTTTTCTATTATTTATTATTATTATTTTTTTTTAGTAATCTCTGTACCCAACGTGGGGCTCCCAACTCACAACCCCGAGATCACAAGTCATGTGCTTTTCCAACCAAGCCAGCCAGGCGCCCCAAACAAATACCCTTTAAAAAGTAAATTTCAGGGGTGCCTGGGTGGTTCGGTCGGTTAAGCGTCCGACTTCGGCTCAGGTCACGATCTCACGGTCCGTGAGTTTGAGCCCCGCGTCGGGCTCTGTGCTGACAGCTCAGAGCCTGGAGCCGGTTTCAGATTCTGTGTCTCCCTCTCTCTCTGCCCCTCCCTGTTCATGCTCTGTCTCTCTGTCTCAAAAATAAATAAACGTTAAAAAAAATAAAGTAAATTTCATATTACTGAGAAATAATATCTATAAAATCCTTGATTCGATGGGGTAATCACTTCCTAACTTAGTTTAAAATACAAGTCATTATTGAAACAAAAATCAGTGAAAATAACAGCATCTTGCCCGCTACTGATGGTGTAGGTACCATATTTTAGGAAACAGCGCTTCCATCTAATTTTGTAGGTGCAGAAACAGGGGCCCAGATGTCGAAAGGAGTGCCTAGGATCAAGTTGGTTGGTAGGGACGGAACCAGGACTTGAGCCTATCTTCCAATTTCTAGTCTGGTGTTCTTTCTACTATATACGAGACGAGACGGCGTCAAGGCCAATGAGATGCCCTTGGGTTTTAAAGGAGCTAATACGTGAAAGTGATGGCCACGTATATGACTTACTATCTGTTACAACTGTACCAGAACTGGCAATAGTCCATTCAGTTGTATCTAGTACACTTTTGTGCTGCTGCCGCCGCTACTTTCCCCCACCTCCTCCCCCTCCCCCTCCCCCTCCTTCCCCTCCCCCTCCTCCTCCTCCTCCTCCTCCTCCTTCATAATGTGTCTGCCCAACGCGGGGCTCAAACTCATGACGCTGACTCCCGACTGAGCCAGCCAGCTGCCCCTCTAGGACACTTGCAAAGTTACATGTTTTCTGACACAGAATTCCACCTCCTACCATCTACCCTGAGAAACAGTCCTCGCACTTGGGTGTATATAAGGTCAAACATGCAGACATATTCATTACAGCGTTGCTTAGAATAGCAAAACATTGGAGATGCCCCAGATCTCCAACAGTGAGGACCAGCTAAGTCAATTAAGAAATATGAGAAAACGGCAATTAAGAAATTAAGAAAACGGGGCGTCCGGGTGGCTCAGTCGGTTAAGCGTCTGACTTCGGCTCAGATCATGATCTCGCAGTTTGTGAGTTCAAGCCCCGCGTCGGACTCTGTGCTGACAGCCTGCTTCGGATTCTGTCTCCTTCTCTCTCTGCCCCTCCCCCACCTGTGCTCTGTCTCTATCAAAAATAAATAAATGTAAAAAAATAAAAAAAAAAAAAGAAATTAAGAAAACGATTTACATCTATGTGGTAAGATTCTTTACCACTAAATGGCAAAAAGCAAGCTGCAGAACTATATATACATTATCATATCATTTAGTTTATGTTCAAAGAAACAAAATGCTGTATGTTCAAAGAAACAAAATGCTACAGATATGTTTCTATCTGTCATCTATCTAACCTATCTATAAATGCCTTTAAAAATTCTGGACAGGGGCACCTGGGTGGCTCATTCAGTTGAACATCTGACTTCGGCTCAGGTCATGATCTCACCGTTTGTGGGTTCGAGCTCCGCGTCGGGCTCTGTGCTGACAGCTCAGAGTCTGGAGCCCGCTTCAGATTCTGTGTCTCCCTCTCTCTCTGACTCTCCCCTGCTTGCACTCTGTCTCTCAAAAATAAATGTTAAAAAAAAATTTTTTTTAATTCTGGACGTATCAAATAGGGAGTAGTGGCCACTTTTGGGAGGAGTAGTCAAGGGGAATATTTACCTCTATTTAGAATTCTGAATTTTTAGGGGCACCTGGGTGGCTCAGTTGGTTGAGTGACTGACTTCGGCTCAGGTCATGATCTCACAGTTCGTGAGTTCGAGCCCTGCATTGGGCTCTGTGCTGACAGCTCAGAGCCTGGAGCCTACTTCAGATTCTGTGTCTCCCCCTCTCTCTGACCCTCCCCTGCTCATGCTCTGTGTCTCTCCGTCTCTCAATAATAAATAAATGTTTAAGAAAAAAAAATTTTAAAAAGAATTCTGGGGGCGCCTGGGTGGCGCAGTCGGTTAGGCGTCCGACTTCAGCCAGGTCACAATCTCGCGGTCCGTGAGTTCGAGCCCCGCGTCGGGCTCTGGGCTGATGGCTCAGAGCCTGGAGCCTGTTTCCGATTCTGTGTCTCCCTCTCTCTCTGCCCCTCCCCCGTTCATGCTCTGTCTCTCTCTGTCCCCAAAATAAAAATAAACGCTGAAAAAAAAGAAAAAAAATAACTTAAAAAAAAAAAAGAGTAAGAAAAACAAACGTTAAAAAAAAAAAAGAATTCTGAACTTTTACAATGAGAAAATATTTATTGTTTGTGTAAACAAATTTAAGTAGCCTCGTGATCACCTTAGCAAATGAAACCAAATGGCTTAAAAAGTAGTATGATTTCTGTAAAGTAATTATTCTTCATTAATCTAGTTTTTTGAGGAGAAAAATACATAAGCAAAGTATAATCAGCGGATGTAATGGAAATTAAACTTTTGAAAACATTAGTGCAGTTCTAGTTTAAAAACTAACTGAGGTAGAGGCGCCTGGGGGGCTCAGTCAGTTAAGCGTCCGACTTCGGCTCAGGTCATGGTCTCATGGTCCGTGAATCCGAGCCCCGCATCGGGCTGTGTGCTGACAGGTGAGCCTGGAGCCTGCTTTAGATTCTATGTCTCCCTCTCTCCCTGCCCCTCCCCTCTTCATGCTCTCTCTCTCTCTCTCAAAACTAAACAAACATTAAAAAGTTAAGAAAAAACTAATTGGGGTACAAAGAGAAGAAAGGAAAGGTATAGAAGAACATATTTATAATGATAGCATTGATGAAAGAAAAAAATATGTAAATATCTGGGGAATATTCCTGGAAGAATATACGAGAAACTGTAGTAGTTACACTGGAAAGCTTATTTTTTCACTGTACATCTTTTAAAGCAGCCTGGAAATTTTTTAGTGACCAAAGGATCAGCGAAGTGGAGGGAGGAGAGACCTTTGAGATCAGAAACACTAATCAACAATATGCAGTCGTGATAATTGCTATGGGCTATAAAATCTGAGAATTCAGAGAAGAAAGATTTTGGTAGGGAGAGGGGGATCACTGAAGAACTTTCATGTGTAGTTGTATTTGAAGTAGGCCCCAAAAGATCACTAAAATTTGGAGCAGATAGAGGGAAGAAGGGCGGTCTATGTTGATTGAGAAAGTACTTAGCAAGTAGTATGTTGACCCCATCAGGCTGGGGGGGGGGGGTAAGTTCATGGTAGAAAGTTCTAGTAGGTGTTGGTACCTCTTTAAACAGTAAGAATGGTTAGCACATCAAGTGAAGAGTAGAGGCCAGAACTTGGGGGTACTTTGAAGAATGGGCAGGGGAGAAGAGAAGCCAAAGGAAGAAACAGAAGTTGTTAGAGTGGTAGGTGCACCAGAGAGTGTTATCGTGGAACAAGGAGACAGCTTCTGGAAGGAAGCATGACCAGTATTGCCAGGTGCTTCCTGGAGGGCAAGAAGATCGCCGACCGATCCTCAAAACATGAACTACAGAGTTACCGTACGACCCAGCAATTTCAACCTTAGGTGTACACCCAGGAGAATTGAAATGTGTGTCCCCACCACAACTTGTATGCGAATCTTCGTGGGAGCATTATTCATCATAACCCCAAAGTGGAAACAACCCAGATGCCCATCAGCCGATGAATGGATAAGCAGAGGGCAGTATATCCATACGGTAGAATATTATTCAGCCATAAAAAGGAGTGAGGTAGGGATAAACACGACAACATGGAAGAACTTAGCCGACATGATGCTGAGTGCAAGAAACTAGATACGGAAGGCCACATATTGTACGATTCTACTTACATGAAATGCCCAGAATAGATCAATTCACAGAGACAGGAAACAGGTTAGTGATTGACCAGAATTTGAGGGGAGAAGAAATGGGGAAATGACTGCCGGCGGGTATGAGATTTCTTTTTGGACATGATGAAAATGTTCTGGAATTAGGTAGTGGTGACAACCACGCAATCTTGTAAACCTTATACTGAAAGCTTCTGACCTGTACACTTTGAAATCATGAATTTTAGGGGTGCCTGCGTGGCTCAGGTGGTTCAGTGTCCGACTTCAGCTCAGGTCACGACGTCACAGTTCGTGAGTTCGAGCCCCACTTCGAGCTCTGTGCTGACAGTTCAGAGCCTGGGGGGCCTGCTTCGGATTCTGTCTCTGTCTCTCAAAAACATTAAAACATGTTTTTCAAAAGGAATCATGAATTTTATGGGTGAATTTTTAGCAACCATTAAAATGTTATGGAGGTTTTTAAAATTTTTACCTATTATTGAGAACTATTTCACAAGTTCAAAAGAAGATCAGACAAGGCTTTAAAAAATATGACTATTGTTATATTTACTAACCCAGATGATGGACACACGTGTTCATTGTAATATTCTTCGTGGTTGATGTTATGTTACATCAACCTTTTGAACTTACGAAACGAACGAAGAGAGTATGCAGGTGTCCACAGCCCTCCTTCAACTTTTCTGTAGGTTTGAAAATTTTCCAATTTTTCCAATTAGGTGGGAACTAATCGCAAAGAAAAAGCAAGGAAATAATGACATGAAATTCAGGATACCGGGTGAGTCGAGGTGAGAAGGAAACCAACAGAAAAGTTGAAAGAGTGCTGTCGACCCCCGTGTACTCTTTTTTGGTTTTTTGTTGTTGTTGTTGTTGTTGTTTTATTTTATTTTTGGGACAGAGAGAGAGCATGAACGGGGGAGGGTCAGAGAGAGGGGGAGACACAGAATCGGAAACAGGCTCCAGGCTCTGAGCCATCAGCCCAGAGCCCGACGTGGGGCTCGAACTCACGGACCGCGAGATTGTGACCTGGCTGAAGTCGGACGCTTAACCGACTGCGCCACCCAGGCGCCCCTCTTTTTTGTTTTTTAAGTTTTAATTTAAATTCCAGGATAGCGTGATATTAACTTCAGGTGTGCGGTACAGTCGTTCAACACTTCCGTACATCACCCTGTGCTCGTCACAATTGCATTCCTGAACCCCCATCACCCCTTTCACACACACCCCCCACCCCCTCCCCGGTGGGAACCACCAGTGTGTTCTCTATAGTTAAGCGTGTGTTTCCCGGTTTGCCTCTCTTTTTCCCCTTTGCTCATTTGTTTTTGTTTTTTAATTCCACATAGTAGTGAAACCATACGGTATTTGTCTTTCTCTGACTGACTTATTTTGCTTAGCATAATACTTTCTAGCCCCATCCATTTCATTGCCAGTGGGAAGACTTCCTTCTTTTTTATGGCTGAGTAATATTCCATTGTATCTACAATGTACCACATCTTCTTTTTAAATTTTTTTTAACGTTTATTTATTTTTGAGACAGAGAGAGACAGAGCATGAACGGGGAAGGGTCAGAGAGAGGGAGACACAGAATCTGAAACGGGCTCCAGGCTCTGAGCTGTCAGCACAGAGCCTGACCCGGGGCTCGAACTCACGGACCGCGAGATCGTGACCTGAGCTGAAGTCGGACGCTTAACCGACTGAGCCACCCAGGCGCCCCTGTACCACATCTTTTTTACCCATTCATCAGTCGATGGACACTTGGGTTGCTTCCATAGTTTGGCTATTGTAGATAATGCTGCTCTAAACTTTGGGGTATTGGATTCCTTTGAATTAGCATTTTTGTATTCTTCGGGTAAATACCTAGCAGTGCAATTGCTGGATGGTAGGGTAGTTCTATTTTTAACTTTCTGAGGAACCTTCATACTGTTTTCCAGAGTGGCTGAATCAGTGTGCGCACCCACCAACAGTGCATGAGGGTTCCCCTTTTTCCAGACCCTTGCCAACACCCGTCATTTCTTGTGTTGTTGATACCTGTATACTCTTCTAGATTTAGTGATTGTTAAGCTTTTTCCACATTGACAAAATGGCACGAGCAAATGCTTATGATCTAATTTCTTTTTGTTTTTTGTTTGGTTGGGTTTTTTTTCAGGTGTACATTTTGAGTTTTTACATACGCGTAGTCTTGTATGAACACCAGCCAGGTAAAGATAGAAAATACGTCAAACACCAGCACCAGTCGGTTAAGTGTCCAACTTCAGCTCAGGTCATGATCTCATGGTTTGTGAGTTCGAGCCCCACATCAGGCTCTGTGCTGACAGCTCGGAGCCTGGAGCCTGCTTCCGATTCTGTGTCTCCCTCTCTCTCGGCCCCTCCCCCACTCGTGCTCTGTCTCTCTCTCTCTCTCTCTCTCTCTCTCTCAAAAACAAACATTAAAAAAAATTTTAATATATATGTCTACCACCGTAGAAGTTACCAGCGTCTTCCCAGTCTGTGCCCCTTCTAGAGAAAACCACTGTTCTTCTATCCTGATTCCTTTTGAACAACTTAAGATCTAACGTTAGTTGCATAAAGCAATATAAAGTCATACATGTAGTGTAATCGCAGCCAGATAGGAAAGTACCAGGAGGAAGTGGTTGAGATGTTCACACTGGTTTCTGCTGAGTGATAGGAATAAGAGTGCTTTTGTTTTGACATCTTTATGCTTGCCTACCTGGAATTTTCTGTAAAGAACACATGTTCTGCAATGAAAAAGAAAACTATGCTTAAAAAAAAATTAAAAGTATATGGAAAGAGAGAAGATAGGAGAATGGATCAAACATTTGGTTACAAAGTTCGGTAACGTGGCAGATAAGTCTGGAAACCACATACGTAAAGGAATCTATTTCTTTACAACCAGCGGTGGATCCCAGGTTCCCCCATGTCAGGTGACAGGCCCCTGTCCAAGGTTCCTATGGGCTGTACAGCCCTGCACTTCACTCTCAGGCTGCATCTGCTTGCCCTCATCCTTCCCCTCACTCACTACAGACTCACACGGGCTCAGTCCTGCCCCTGACTCCCTGACCAGAGGCCTTTCTGTCCATTCCACACCGGTGGAGGTGGCTCAGGACTTACATCTTCCGAAATAACTGGGCTCAAGCCCCCCCGCATTGCCCACAACTTTCTGTCCCTCTAGCTCATTTCTCTGTTGTTCTTGAACCCATAAGACACTCTAGTCCCTCCCTCATCGGGCTCTACCGGGTCCTCACCTCCTTCCCTGTCCAGCGTAGAGTCTATGGTCTGTCATCTCAGCCAGTGTCATGTCCTCTCCTGAGCCTCTGCCCGCGCACCTCTAACTGTGACCCTCACACCCAGCGTGCAGAGTGCTGCTGAAGAGAACACCATGACCGTGCCCACCGGCGTCCCGGCTCAGAAATCCTTTTCCCTAGTCCGCTTTCTTTCAGGTCTCCGTGGCCACTTTTCCAAAGCTTCCTCACATTTGCCACACCTCCTCCACCTTCCACTCCGGCAGGAGACCTCATCAGCTCTCTCCAGGAGACAGAACATCAGAGAGAGCTCCCCGGAGACATGGGCACGAAGCCTGTGTATTTTGCTGCATCCTCTTCGTCCTACTGGACCACTCTTGCTTTCCAGGTCCTCTGAAGCCACTGCCACCAGACTATCCACAGCCTCCTGGTTGCCGACAGAGAGGCTGTTTCTGAGTTCTTAACTTGCTACGCCCTTCTGGAAATGGTCTTTGCTTGCCTTCTGTGATCTCACATCTGCCTCTACTTCGATTGCTGGCTTTTTTAAAAACAATTTTTCTTTAATGTTTATTTTTGAGAGAGAGAGAGTGTGTGAGCAGGGGAGCATCAGAGAGAGAGGGAGACACAGAATCCGAAGCAGCCTCCAGGCTCCGAGGTGTCAGCACAGAGCCCGAGGCGGGGCTCGAACCCACGAACCGTGAGATCATGACCCAAGCCGAAGCCGGACGCCCAACCGACTGAGACACGCAGGCGCCCCAATTGCTGGCTTTTTAGCTAAATCCTCTCCCTTGCTCTTTGTCTTTCCCACAGATCATTGTCTTTCTCTTCTCTGCTTCCTTTAGACCTGCTTTGGTTGACCACCGTGATGGAAACGGAATGGTCCTGTATGAAACGACAAAAACCAAACCTTTCTTCCCTTTTGACGCTTCCCTTTTAACAATTTCTTAACGCTTGTGCCTTGGCTGGCCGGCTGCAAATGCCATGTAATGTCAAGCCCTGGCTGTTGGAGCAGAATTGCCCTGACACCTTTCCTGGCTGACTGTCCCTCAGATTCTAGATTTGCCATGGTATGTGCCGACCCCAAGCCGGCTTTTTCCTGCCCCTTGGCCCGTTCGTGGGCCTTCTCGCCATCTAGCTCTCTGAATGAGGGTCATTTTAATTTTATTTTTTTTTAAATTTTTTTTTTTCAACGTTTATTTATTTTTGGGACAGAGAGAGACAGAGCATGAATGGGGGAGGGGCAGAGAGAGAGGGAGACACAGAATCGGAAACAGGCTCCAGGCTCTGAGCCATCAGCCCAGAGCCTGACGCGGGGCTCGAACTCACAGACCGCAAGATCGTGACCTGGCTGAAGTCGGACGCTTAACCGACTGCGCCACCCAGGCGCCCCGAGGGTCATTTTAATTTTAGACTAAATTAGATACGATTGGCAACTTAAAATCACTTGGGTTTTTTTTGTTTTTTTGGTTTTTTTTTTTAAGATTCTACATCCCCAAACTGTGTAACTCCAAAAATGTATTCCAGAGCCAAGGAATGAAGTTGTCCACCCCTAACCCCGTTAGAATTTGAGCTTTGGGGTCAGGTAGCACCTGGTGTCCCGAGTTCTTCCATTTGCTACGTGACCTCGGGCAAACTCCTTAGCCCTCAGGTCTCAGCCCCACATCTGTGAGGCAGGGTACCCCTGCCTCCCTCACCTGGTCGTGGTGAGGATTCAGTGAGCTCACTTAAGAAAGTGCTGACTCGAAGACACTCGATAGTTGGGAGCTAGTATTCTAAACAGTCACATTGTTGGTCATTTCTCACTTCCAAGAGGTTCACTGGAGGTGACTGAAGGTGACAGCGTCGGCGACCTGAGGTATGAACGGCACCTTAAACTGAGGGAGCAAAGGGCTGGTTCTAGTTCTCTTGCTCCCGACAGCTGGCCCCGATCCGATCCGGGCTCTGTCCCGCTTCCCAGACATAAGCCCCGCTCGGGAACCATAGGAGACAATCCACGGGTCATTGGACCCAGTTCTCCTAACGGAGGCGCACTTTTGTTGGGCTGGCAACCAAATGTGAGTCGCAGATACGGTCGACCCATTCCCTGAACTTGACAGAGGTCACCTGGATGCTGAATAATGCCGAGTCTCAGGAAATCCCCCAGGAAGCGTGTGTTACTAAATATATAGCGGCTGGCACAAGGAAAGGAAGAGACAACTCACATTTGGGGTGCCTGTTCGAAGGGCCTTTCGTTACCTTCTCTGATCTCCCGCTCGGAGGGACCGCGCCCTGGCGCATGCCTGTTATCCTTAGCGAAACCTTATTTCTACTGTTCATAGTTTACAGTTAAAGAAACGTAATCTCAAGACAGGAACGCATCTTGTGCATGGTCACAGAGCCTTCCGTGGTCGGCTTCCTTCTGCCCCTGGGCCGTTCACGCCTCATCCAACCGTAGCTGGACTCCTATTTTGCTGCTTGTTCCGTCCACGGACAATCAAGTCCTCGCCTTGATCTCCGTGGAACGTTTCACACTGTGTACCCCAACCCCTCATCAGATACTCTCTTTGGCTTCCATGGCGCCATTTTCCCCGGTCACTCTCGCCGCTCTGGCTCTTCCTTCTGAGTCTCTTCCTCCCCCGCCCCCGGCCCCTCGCCATCATTCCTCAAGGTGACTTCACCCCCGAATCTGGCAACAGTGACTCAGCTGACAGTCCCCACACCGAGGAGTCTAGCCCAGAGCCACGCAGCCAGGAAGATCGGGACATCTGCATCTGCGCCCCAGGGTTACCCCCCGACACCGGCTCACCACACACCCCCTTCTTCCCCAGTCGGAGCCCCTTGTCCACCCACACACTCATCATCCTCCCCTGTCTCCTCCCTCTGCCCCAGACGTGCTCCCGGGAAATTATTGAGCCGCACAATTCTGTCTTCAGTCCATCTTCTCCGACCTCCTGCGCCACTCCGTCCCAGCCACCCCCATGTCCCTCCTGGACCACGGCAGTGGCGTGGGCTCCCGTCTCCCCTCTTCTCCCCTCCCTCTTTCCCGTCCAGTCCATTCTCTGGACGTTGTAGGCAAGTCACGTCTTTAAAATGCAAGTCTGATCGTGCCGTTCTCCCTGGAAAACCCTGAACCCTGACTTGCACGCTCGGAAAGGCGTGCAACTCTATCGTGTGTGAACTATATCTCAGCACACAAACAACAGCCAGGTGCATAAAGCCTCCCTCGACCTGGTCTGGCCTCGACACCCCTCGTCGCCCGCCCTCCCCCGCCTCCTGTCTCTTAGCTTTGCCTTCTGTTCCTGAGCTCTCTGCACCCCCCACCCCCAACTCTGCAGTGTTTGTGCTATTTATTCCTCACGGGAAGCCTGTCCTCCCCACTCTCCTTACCCTCCCCTGCCTCCTCCCTCGGCTCCCTCGTCCTGGTCCTTCAGGTCTCGGCCAGATCCAGAAAGCCTCCACTGACCTCCCCAGACTGGGCTGCGACGTCCCCCGAGGCATTTCATAGTTAGCCCGCGTGTAGCATTTTTTCACCCATTTGTTCATTTTCTGAACTTTGAGTAACTGCCCTGGGCTGAGCACTGAGCGAGGAGCTGCGTGTTTAGCGGCAGATAAGAGACGGGATGCCTGCCCTCCCGGAGCTTAGAGTCTAAGAAGGGAGGGGGAACGGACGTTAAACTGTGAATGAAACGCTGAGTACTTTCACTGCGAGGCAACCCGAGACGGTGCGATGAAATATTTGCCATATTTGAAGGGATCGGGAAAGACTTCCCTGAGAAAGTGACACTTAGGCAGAGACTCTGAGGGGCGGGAGCTGGCCAGACATCGAGCGGTGGGTGGAATGTTCCATGCTGAGGACAACAAACATGGAGGCCCTGACAGGAGAGAGCTTGCATGGGGGTGGGGGGGCCCGAAAGTGAAAGGCCAACTCGGGACACAAGAGCCTGGGCCTGCGGGGCCTCCCGGACAAGGGTAAGGGTTTCCCCCAAAATGGCCACTGTAATGTCCCACATCCAACGTGCTTTTACTGCCATGTAACTTTGCCCCTCTTCCCTCTGAGGAGTGAGGCCCGTGCCCTGCCCTTGGATTTGAGGCGAGGGCTTTCAATTTTTTTTTTAATGTTTATTTTTTTTCGAGAGAGACAGAACATCAGCAGGGGAGGGGCAGAGGGAGAGGGACACAGAATCTGAGAAAGGCTCCAGGCTCTGAGCGGTCAGCACAGAGCCCGACGCGGGGCCCGAACCCACGATCCTTGAGATCGTGACCTGAGCCGAAGTTGGACGCTGAACCGACTGAGCCCCCCAGCTGCCCCTGGCGTCTCCGTTCTTATAGCACATGTGTGCGTGTGTGTATTTATATATGTTTGTGCGTGTGCGAGCACAGGCGTACCTAGCATATGGCCCTTAGTACCACCTGAGACGATCTGGCCGTTTGTTCACCGTTTATCCCGCCAGATCGTTAAGTCCCAGTGAAGCAGGAGCCTCGCCTGCCTCATTCCCTTCTGTGTCCCCAAGACCCCAGACAGTACCTGGCACAACCACACTGGTTTTTGGCGATGAATACAGCGCCTGAGCGTGACTGCCGGAGGATCACTGGTTCCTACCCGGTATCCATACCCTCCGTCCAGGGTGGTGCTCCCCGCCCGTGTCGTGGACGTCAGTAGAAAACACGGGGTCCCAGCTCCCTTGCAGCCAAGGGCCCCCTGTGGAGTGCGCTTCCTACCCGTGAGCTGTGGCCAAAGGTCAGATGTTTGCTTCGATAGAGACGCGATCTTCCTTCCCTTTTCCTCCTTCCTGTCCACCGTGCAGGCTAGCGGTAGAGCAGCAGGAAGGTGATGACCCCGAGAATGACAGAAGAGCTCCCGGAGACCCCGATGACCCGGCCCGCAGAATTGCTACACCACAGACTCCGCGTTTGAGAGAAACTCACTCTTTGTAGTTAGGCCCCGGCAGTCGACCTCCTGTGACACGCAGCCAAATATGTTCTCTCCAGGCTGTCCTCTAAGGTCAAGGGGATGCGGCGCCTGGGTGGCTCAGATGGTTAAGCTACTGACTTCGGCTCGGGTCATGACCTCACTGCTCACGGGTTCTAACCTCACGTGGGGCTCTGTGCTGACAGCTCAGAGCCTGGAGCCTGCTTGGGATTCTGTCTCCGTCTCTCTGTCCCTCCCCTGCTTGCTTGCTCTCTCTCTCTCTCTCAAAGACAAAATAAAACCTAAAAAGACATAGATAAAGGCGAAGGGGGATATGTCAGCCTCCTTACTGCTCTACAGGAGGGCGGGCGCCATTGATGAGCACAGGTGTTACTGTCCACGGCTCGCAGGCTCCCCCCACACGGAGCCGGCAAGTGGCAGGGGACATCACATCATGTGGGTCTGTTCGGGTCCTGGGTTCACACGTGTCAGCAGGGATCACGTGTACGGTTAATTCCTGGAGCAGGTAGGCATTACCCCTCTGTGCCAGGCACGACGTGGCCGTTGCGGATACAGACAGGGGTGATTAGGTCAGACGGACGCTGGACACCCGAGTTCCCACTAAACCGCAAGCTTCCAAAAGGCGGCCACTGAGCCACTCCCAGTGAGAGGGGGACTTCATTCTAGCAGTCTCTCCACCGCCTTGCTCCTCATCTCGGCCTTCTTTACCCCTGACCCCTCTTAGGCGACCTCCCTTCACATACAGCTTTACGGTTGTTGTTTTGAGTGTTTCCCTTATGCCTAGAGGACCCGGTCCTCGGGCGGCGTACCTGTTCGTATTTGGAATGCCTAACCTTCGACTTTCAGGATCGTTCAGGCTTCAAACTCTCTCTGCTTCTCTACCAGCAACCCCTCCACCTGCGCTCGCTGCTCCGTCAGCAAGTGGCCGTTCTCCCAGTATCAACACCTCCGTGTGGTTGACCTAAACTCGCTGGGCGGTCTGGGAGCATTGAACTCCTTCTGACGTCATGACTGGGCGTTAGGCTCAAGCCTGAAGGGTAGATCCCCCCACTCAGCTCGGGACGGTAGGAAAATGTTTCGGACTGGCCATGAACTTAGCCCCGAGGGCTTACGGCGTTGGGCTTGGCTGCCGTGGCAACACAGGTGTAACAGATGAGCATGGAGACAGGTGGCCGGAATCCCGGGACCACGTGGTTATTGCCGCCTCTGATATTTCGCTTCCGGAGGTCTTTCAATTGGTGGGGGCGGGGGGGGGGGGGGGGGGGGGGTAGTGTTGTCTATTTCAGGGGCAGGGGGTCGGGCCGTTTTGAGACCGATGGAAGTTATAGCACCCACCCTTCTCCAAAATAATACGTATCTGAGCTTGCACGCACGTGCAAACACACGCACGCACACGCACACACACCCCACCATATTTAGAAACTACCTCTGCCCTTCTGGAGATCCAGGTTAAGAATCCACTTCCGATTTGCCAGGAGGGTGGAAACTTTTTCTATGCCATGATTTGGTCCTTTATCATGTACTGTTTTCATTTATCTTTCCGTGTGTGTGTGTGTGTGTGTGTGTGTGTGTGTGTGTCTTTTTTCCCACTGAGCGGGCAGGCTCCCTGCGGGGACACCGGGTCTTTATTATCCTTGGTGCTATGCGCTTAGGGAGCAGGGCTCAGGGGAAACTTGCCCATTGAGTCCTTTGAGTCTGTTGTGGTTTCCTGAGGAGAGGCAGCTTTCCTTTCGGTATTCCGCCCCCCCCCCCCCCCCCCGCCTCCCTCCACAACCAGAGGTCGCCAGGAGAGGACTTGGACCCTACACTCAGTGCTATTTACTTTCCAGATTTTGGGCCCAGGCGTTATTTACATACTCTTCCCGCAAATACCCAGCCTTGGGTATTTAGAGAACCAAGTGGTGCCTCTTGAAAAACTTTACTCGCGTCCGCGCTAAAGCCCATACGTGTTAATAAACCCGTGTGCTGTATTCTCTCTGAAACGTGGGGTGTCGATCCCTTCCGCAGCTCTGCGATCTACCGAGCACACCCACCCCTGTAATCAGACCCCCACCTTGGGCCGTCCCGTGGGTTTTACTTCTCAGACTGCGCTCCTTTCCTGGCATGAGCTTGTGGAAAAAATCTAGAACAGGAGTAAACCCAAAGCTAATAAAATAGTAGCCATGTGGTTTTAACTTCTTTTCTGATCCTTCCCTCCCGCCTATAAATTCCGGCGGGGCCGCCTTTCATTGTAACCTTTTTAGAACTTGCGAGGGTTTTCCCTCCCTTAGCCGCCCCGCCCCCGCCGCCGACTCCGTAGGCGAGTACGGCCACCTGGTGGCCGTCCGCGGGAATGACAGGTTTCCCCCCAAATCTGGTGAGAAGGCGGCCCCTAGGGCTTGGGCTTGGTTCCAAGGGAGCCAGGACGGAAGCCTGTGGCTGGAGGTGGCCTCACTTGCCTCCCAGGACACAACACCCCATCCACTAGTTATTCCAGACGGATGAATTCACTCAACATTTGAGGTCACACCATCAAAATTTATTGAGCAGCAACTGTGTGTCCAGCACCGGGAACACAGCGGTGAACAGGGTGGACATACATGGTCCCTACTCTCTAGCTGCCAGCCAGCCAGCTACATCCATAATCTTAAAGTTTAAACTGTAGGAAGTACTCTGAAATGTGCGTGGCGCTAAGAAATGATCTAGCAGAGAGTCTTGCTTTCAACACCAAGAAACCCCAGAAGCTCTCCTGAGGAAGAACCATTGAGGATTCAGCTAGGTGGGAGATGGAAGGGTGTGCAAGCAGAGGGAACAGCACGCGTGAAGGTTCTGGGGCAGGCACACATTTCATGGGCTGCGAGACAGCCGTGCAGCTGGAACACACAGAACAAAGGTGAGACTTGCAAGGTGGGCGGAAGCCGGTTTACACAGCATCTTTGGACTTCGAGGGCTTTATTCCCAAAGCAACCAGAAGCCGCCGAAGAATCTGAAGGGGGAGAGCCAGAGGCCTCGGTCTGGTTTCCAGAGCTCACTCACACTGTGGTGGGTGGGGGCAGAAGCGGAAAGAGGATGGATTCCAGGGACATTTAGGAGCTGGGAATGACTCGGAGAGTGACCAGGGTGCGAGGAGAGGCGTGTGCTTCTGGCACGAGACACCGAGGTAGGAGACTCTGGAAGGGGGGCAGGTGTGGGCCCCTCCCGGAGGCACAGGCCCCAGGGCAGCCGCGTGGCTCGGGTTCTTGAGGCGCCGGTTTAACTGGATGCGTGTGAAACAACCCCAGAGCGGACCAAACATCAGAAAGATCCAGATACTTCACGGCCCCTCTCGCATTACACGGGACTGAGCGGAAGCCCTCAGTCTCACGGGGAGCTCAGAAGGGGCCGAGGCCAGCACCTGTCTCCACCTGCGTCCATGCCTTTCCCGGCCAGCCCCTCAGAAAGCACCTCGGCGGCCCGCCCAGCGCCTCACGGGTCCCTGCTCGGGCCCCGGCACCCCTGGCCAGCAGGTGCACGCACCTCTCCCCAGTTCTTTTGGGCCTGCGACCATCAGGAAGCCCACCGGTCTGTCATTCTCGTTCCCCGCCCCTGCTGAGGTTGAAGGGGACACATCTGGCCACTGCTCCCCCGCCACGCTGGCTGTCCCTTGGTCACATGAGTTTCCTGACCTCGTTAGCTCGTCTCTAGATTACTGCTGTAAGGCTTGCCATCTTGCAAGGCAGACATTCTTTCCTTCCCTGAGGGGCCCAGGCCCGTCATATGATTGCCTGCTTTTTGTCCCCCGTCTAAAGGCCCTTCCTCCACTCGTTTTCCCTGCGGCCGGTCCGCATCTACCTCTTCTCCTCTAAAAAAGAAGAAAATTTTGCTGTGGGATCAACCAGGAAGCAGCCTCAACAGCTCCTGCTCAGCTGGCAGCCCTCCCCGC
Organism: Prionailurus viverrinus; assembly: GCF_022837055.1. Classification (NCBI taxonomy): domain Eukaryota; kingdom Metazoa; phylum Chordata; class Mammalia; order Carnivora; family Felidae; genus Prionailurus; species Prionailurus viverrinus. Next base: position 2,708,241 of record NC_062574.1, on the reverse strand, counting down.
CTCCCCCCTGCCTCCGCTCGGCCACTGCAGAACTCTGCTGACTCCCTTCCAAAGACCGTAACTGCAGAAACCAACCAAACCACACAATAGGGCTCCGGCGTCCTGTCCCTCCAGCAAGCCTCGGACGGTGAGATGCTCTCTCGACTTTGTCCCCCAGCCACTAAGTAGCGTGCCTTTGTGCCGCTAAACCTTGCCGAGCCTAGGGAGCTCCCCTCCACTCGCTAGCTGGGATGCCGCCAGGTTCATCCATCGCTTAACAAAGCCGAACGGGGACAGAAAGTCCTTCTAGGCTTCCAAAGCCTTACGGTGATGGTGTCCCTCTTACGGGGTCATCGTATTAAGCAGGGCAAACGAAGCCCGTAGCGTAAGATCTAGCCTGAGTTACCTGCTAACCGCTCGCTTCCTTTCTTCCCTTTGGGTTGCGACTGCCAACTGCTCTTCAGGAGGGAAATAAGGCAGTTTTGTTTGGCCAGTGACCGACGCTTCCTGCCCCCGCCTGGGGAAGGTCCTGTCTCCCTGCGGCCCGGCCCGTCTCCATCGCTGCCGCGAGGTTCTTCCGTCGCTCATCCCCGTGGGGGACCTCTCTCTCTCTGACCGTCGGACAGTCCTGCCTGAGCTCTGACTGACCCCTTCTACGTCTCCCTAATCCGAGATCCCGCACCTTCTGGATCGTTCCTGGGAATCAATTCATGCACTTCTCGCATGCTCTCCGACTTTCTCAGAGCGAAGTCTAGTGGGCCTGGGAAACAGGACTTGTACACCTCAGAGACACATGGGGAACCACAGGCCAGCGGCCGGAACAGAAAGGGGGTCTGGCTCCAGCACCGCCACACGCACCTCTTTTCCTACAGGACACAGAAGCAGCCAAACTCAAAATATATCTTAAGTCTACATGAGCATATATCTCCCTTCCTAGAGTTCTGTGAGGTCATCGTTGAAGTACAGCAGTATCGCGGGTGTATAAGGTGCACTGTCCATACTGAGATAGTCAAATTCTTCGTCCTCATCCCGGATCCCGTTCTGTTCCAGGGTATAATCCATGTTCAGGTTCTTCCCTTCATATTTCCACGTATAGCTGGCAGCGTGTGCGTTATAGGGGAGATAGCGGTGTAGGATTTCCCACATCGACTCCAGGGCCCCCACCTGCAGAACATGAAAGCACCCCCACCCCCGGAATTCTGGAATGAACGCACACGCCCCCAAACAAAGGCCAGGAGCCCAAAAGATAGAGCTGGGATCACAGAGCCTCCCTTGGTAGACAGTATTTTTAGGCACTTCACGGTCCCCAAGAGGAAGCATTCAGTGAATGGCCCCCAAGCGTTACGGTCCTTATGGCAGCCACTTCTAACAAACAGCCTGAAAGGGTCACAGTCACTGCTGCCTCCCCTCACCCCTACAATCGAGTACACTAATAAGAGAGTCTGCTTACAGTCACTATCCCAAACACAGCACCGTAAGAGCTTCTCAGGACCTTCGTCACTGAGGTGCCTGAACTGTGCCCCGGGCTTATGTACCCCGTGATCGGGCCACGCCTCCGATTCCCCACCCTGGAGACCTAGGTGGTCTGCTCTCCCCGTCTGCCCCTGGAGGGGGAGAAAACGCGGCTCCCACTGGTCATGGAGATCTAAGGGCCTGAAGATCTCCTTGGCGATTTGCTGGGGTTCCCCGGTCCCCTCCGACCTGCCCTCAGGCACCAGTTCTCACCTCCAGCATGTGCTCCTGCGATGTGAGCGTGTTAATGATGCGGATGTTCCGAGTCTTGGCGGACAGCCGCCCCACCTCATAACGCGACCCCTGCCACCAGGGCTTCCCGAAATCATTGGCCCAGTCGGAACGGGGCAGTTGCGGCGGGACGTGCAGAAAGCGGCCCCAGGGGGTGCGGTATCTCAGGGTGCCGGTCAGCGGGTCTATGTGCTTGCGGATCTTTAAAGCGGGGTTCGGGGAGGGGCCTCGGAGCAGTCACCATCGCCGACCCCGGCCCGCCCCGGCTTCTCCTCCCCACCCCGCTCTCCGGTGTCCCTACCACACCCCCCCCCCCCCCCAACCCCGGGTTCCAGCAGAACTCACGTCTCTGGTCTTCGGATCGAACCAGTGGCTGATGTCCTGGCCTGCGACTTCTATGATGGGTTTTAGCAGTAGGTCTCCTGGGAAGGAGCAGCCGCAGTCAATACTAGCCACCCAAGAACGGGGGACCGCCCCCCCCCCCCCGAACGTACGCCCTGGCCTTGGCCCAGAGCGCGGCCCCTACCCTTATACTCCTGAGCCAACGGTGTCAGGTCGTACACGGATCCCAGGTAAGATACCCAAAGGTCTTCCGGCCGGTTGTGTTGGGCCACCTCGGCCGGCGTGAAATACCGACGCAGGAAAAACTCAAAGTCTGGCCCGGCCACTAGGCCTCGGCGCGGCATGGCTCTTGCACTATAGGCCACCATCTCCCGTTGCTTCGTCGCTCTCGGCACGCTCTCACTCACTGCATCTCTTCCCCCTCGCGAGCGCGTGTATCTGCTGACATGGAAACCATTGTCCCTCTCCGGCCACCGGCCACCGAGATCAAACACTGCGCGGGTAAGGAGGCGGAGCGTGGGCTGCGCGTGCTCACGGGAAACGTAGTCCGAATCTGGCTTTCAAGGGATCGGGCTGCGTGCTCAAGGGTTCCGGGCGAAAGCGAACACCTTCCGTTTTCAGAGTGGTCTGGGCTACAAAGGGATATTTAGGACTGACTGTCTCGCGAGGCAGCAAAAGCAAGGGAGGGTGGGGTGGAGTGCGATTACGAAAAAAGGTATTCTCGCTAATTCCAGGGTCCCTAACGGCTAGGTCCAAAACTAAAGAGGCAAAACTTCTCGCGATATGTTAAGACATCCGGCGCCATAGACCTCAGCGAGCCTCAGCGTCGGAGAAGAGAAGCTCGCGAGATCTCTGCAGTTGCCCAGGAGACTAAGAGGAGGAGCGGTGATCTCGCGAAAGAAAAGAGGTCGGGAGCACTCGCGAGATCTCAGACCACCGGACCCGAAAGGTTCCTAAGAAGTTGAAGGGCCCTCAGGCGGCCCGGGGGCAAATGGCCGGAGCCGGACCAACCATGCTGCTACGCGAGGAGAACGGTTGTTGCAGCCGGCGTCAAAGCAGCTCCAGCGCCGGGGTTAGCGCGGGCTCGAGTGCTGGGATTGAGGGGCAGCCGGGGAGCAAGATGGGGGGACGGAAGGGGGAACTGCAGCTCCCGGCAGCCTCTGGGCTTGGTGTGAGCGCCCCGCGGGCTGTCGGGAGCTGTGGTTCCGTGGGTGGGCGGCGCAGTCTCAGCGCGTGTCCCGCCCCGCGCAGGACTCAGACGGGGAGCGCGAGGACTCGCCGGCTGCGCGGGCCCGGCAGCAGCTGGAGGCGCTGCTCAACAAGACTATGCGCATTCGCATGACAGATGGACGGACCCTGGTCGGCTGCTTCTTGTGCACCGACCGCGACTGCAATGTCATCCTGGGCTCGGCGCAGGAGTTCCTCAAACCGTCGGGTCAGTCCCCGGGGAATGCGGCGGAGCCCTCACCGCGAGGCACCCCTCCCCCCCCTCCGCTGCACCCCAGTTTTCTGGGACTAGAAGGGGCCTGCCTCCCTGATGGTCTGACCCTTCTTTCCAGATTCCTTCTCTGCGGGAGAACCCCGTGTGCTGGGCCTGGCCATGGTACCCGGCCACCACATCGTTTCTATTGAGGTGCAAAGAGAGAGCCTGGCAGGGCCTCCCTATCTCTGACCACGATCGCGCAGGCTTTTCAGACCATTAAAGCTGTAAACGAAGTGGCTCGTGTCCGAGTGTAGCTGGGACGTCGGGAGCGCTCTCAGCCCTCCTTCACCCAGCCTGGGCGTCCGGGGGTGCCAAAGGTTCCCCGGGGTTCGGGGGGTGGGGATGAGCTAAGGACTAACAGGCCCCAGGGTGGGCCCCTCCATCTTCCCTCCCACGCTGCTGCTCCAGAATTGTGACTGGAGGGGGTGTCATCCTGCTCCGGAAGGCCCATTGTTTCCCTCCCCGGCCTGGCAACACCGAGTTCCTCCAAGCTGGGGTCAGAGAACGGGCTCGGGTCCCCAAGGGGAGCAGGGCAGGCGACAGAGGCTGGGCCCTCTCCTCTCTATTGATGGAGAGGTGACTTCAGGGTCAGGGACAGAGAGAGCTCTGGGGTCTGGCCAGGAAGAACGGGCTAATGCGATAAGGGAAGGCCGGGAGGCTGAAGGATGCGCTGTTGAGCGCCCCCCCCCCCCCCCCCCCCCCGCCCCATGTTTCCTGCTCCTGGGCATCGCGCGGGGGTGATGGAATCTGTGCCATCTCACTGTTCCCAGGATCCCAAGCAACGCATTCAGTTCATCAATTCTTTATTGATGTGGGGTCACTCCTTACCCCTCGAACCTCGCCCCCCAGCCCGTAAATACTAGAGGAGCTGCACCGGGAAAGGAGGCGGCGAGGTTCGTCCGAATGGTGGGAGGCGGGGAGGGCTGGGGGTGGAGTGGTGATGTGCACAGGGTCCAGCCCAGATGTCCAGGATTCAGATGTAGGTAGTAAGAAAGTGGGTTTTCCGGGGCGTGGCGGATTTCCGCCAGCTTTGGGTCCACAGATGCTCCGGTTCCCCCAAGGGGATGCTGGGACCCGGCTGGGGCAGGGGTGGGGACAGGGAAGATCGGGAGACCCCCGGGCTTCAAGTCCTTGGGGCGACTGGAAGCGGGTGCGGTCGTGAAGATACTTCCCGACTCGAGGGTCCTCAAACCCAGACCTTCCCTGATGTGGAGCCGGCCTGGGACCCTGGTGAGGCCCGGGTTGGCCGCGGCTGCGGGGCGCGCCGGCGCCGGTAAAGGGCTCGGCTGTAGGGCACGAGGCAGTCGGCCAGGCGGAGGCGCAGGCAAAGGCGGCGGTAGCTGGCCAGGGCGAGCACGAGCAGCGGCACGAGGAGCAGGAATCCGGTGACCAGCAGGGCCGTGAAGCCCGGGTCCCGCAGGTGCGCCGTGCAAGGCGGCGCCTGGGAGCGCAGGAACTGTGGGAGCAGAACCGGCGTCGGGCCCGAGCCGAGCGGCCCGGGCCCACGGACCCCACCGCCGCCTCCAGCACCGGGGCCCGCGGTCACCCGCGCACCTCGGGGCGCACGCTCACCTGGGAGTGGCAGAGGAAGCCGAAGCCCAGCATGGTGACAGCGGGCAGCAGGATGGTCCCCAGCACGAGCGCCAGCAGGAGGAGGTTGAAGGCCGCTACCAGCAGATTCTGGGCCGTGACCAGCACGGCGCAGGCCCAGCAGTCCAGGGGGTCCCGGGGCTCCGGGCCGCCGCCCGGAGCCGCTCGCTGCGCCCCGGGGACATCCGCCATGGTCGGCCTGGCTCCCGCCCGCCTGGGCCGCGGCCCTTATAGCCCTCTTTCCTGCCCCTCCCCCGGCCCGGCCTCTCCCCACCCCCCCTTATCCTGGAATGCGGCTCCGGGATCGGGCACCCCCCCCCCCCACCCCAGACCGAGGAGCGGACCGGCGCGCTGGACATTCCACAGGCGCCTCGGGGAGGGGCTCGCCCCGCCGGGGTCTGCGCGGGAGGCCCGGCCGGGCAGCCCTCCCCCCAAGTGCGCGCCCCGCTAGCCCCAGCACCGTATCCAAACCGGATGTTTTTCTCGGATTTTATTTTTAATATTAATATTCTCACACAAAAATCACCGAAAATAGGGGGAGGGTTGGGAAGACCCCTCTGCCCCTGGGGCAGAGAGACAGTGCAGTGCGAGGGGGCGGGACTGTAAACCCCCCACCCCTCCGCAGCCCCAGCGTGGGAGAAAAAAACCACCGACGGAACGAAAATAAAGCCCCAGAGAAACTCATCCCGGGGTGTCCCTGCCCCAGTGAGGCCCTGGCCCTGGGCTGGTTCACGCTTAAAAAGAAAAGTGGGGGAGGGAGGGGCGTGAGGGGAAGGTCCACGTTTTTAAAGTTGGCCGGGGCTGGGAAGGACGGGGTTCCTTTTCCTCATAGTTCTTTCTTTAAAACTTTAAATTTTTTTATTTATTTATTATTATTATTATTTTTTTACAAAATACCATTTCAGTTCCCACTTCTTCCCCTACAGTACAGGAGTCGCTCACCCTCAGGCGGGGTCGGGGTCGGGTCGGGAGTGGGGGCCTGGTCCGAGAAAGTGCAGGACGTCGGGGAGGGGAGCGGGTTTGAGCACCATGAGAACCCGGCTGGAGCCGCGGGCGGACGGGCGGAGACGGACGGGCCGGGCCCGGACACACACTGGGGCGCGGGGAGAGCCCGGCGGCGGGCAGTCCCTGGAGGGGCAGGCGGGATGGCTTGGGGGGTGCGGGAGGTCGGGTTTTCCCAAAAATGAATAAATAGAGGTGAGTGGGACTGTTATAAATTAAAAAACAAAACGAACAAAAAAAGAAAAACCAAAAACAACCAAGAACGAACAAACAAAAAAAGGAAAAAAAAACCCAGAAAATACAAAAATCATAACCAAGTGAATAAACAGAGACATGTACAGGGGGGTCACAGCTAGCATTGGAAGTAAAAAAGGAGGTTCTGGGGGAGGGGTAAAGCCCATAGAAAGAATCTCATTAAAAACCTCGGCTGCCGTAACGTCTATGTACAAACACGAGCCGCGAGCGTCTGCGCCGGGCGGGCGGGCGGGCGGCAGGCGTGAGGGAACCCGTATGTGACCCCCGCCGCCGCCGGAGCCTGGTCCTTGTGTCTGTTGCTAGAAAGGCCAAAGTCGGTGAGGGGAGGCGCTGGCGGGCGAGGGGCTGCCAGCCCCCTCCCCCGCCTCCCATTTTTTTTCCTTTTTTCCTCTTATTTGTTAAAAAAAACTTTTTTTCTTAATAAATTAAGTGAGGGGGAGCTGCCAATGGGGCGGAAGGGCCGGGCCCGACACCCCCTTCCCGGCCAGAGGCGGGACCTAGGTCCAGCCCAGGCGTGTGCTGGTGGCCCCGCGGCGCCCTGCAGGCGGGCGGGCGGGGCGTCCGGCCTCATCGCGACGCGCTGGCGGGGGCCTGCGGGGAGAAAACCGGCGGCGGCGGGCTCAGGCGCGGGGGCGGGCGCCGTGCTCCGCCCGCGCCCCGCCCCCCGCGTCCCCCCCCCGCCCCCCCCCCCCGGGCCCCGGGCCCCGGGCCCCGGCCCCGGGCGCGCCCGCCGGGCCCTCACCAGCGTGAAGGCGTCGTAGGCCTGCGCCAGCTCCTCGGTGCGGTACTGCTCCAGCACCACCACGCCCTGCAGGCCCGCGCTGCGCCGCCGCGCGCACGCCTCGCAGTGCACCAGGTACGTGTTGCGGCTGCCGTTCTCGCTGGTCACGAACAGGATGTTGAACACCTCCACCTGGGACGGGGCGCAGGGGAGGGGGCGGTCACGGGGAGCGGGGGCGGCGGGGGCGGCGGGGGCACCTCCCTCCAGGGCGCGGCGGGCCCACTCACGTCGCACTCGTTGCAGTAGTAGGCGGGCTCGTCCTTGACCCGGCCCTGGTAGGCGATCTTCTTCCCGGCCCGCACCAGGCTCTCGCGCTGCACCTGGCAGTGCTTCATGGACTGCAGGAGGCAGAACCTGCGCGCGTGCAGGGGAGGGGAGGCGAGGGGGGCCGTGAGGCCGACGGAGCGGGGCGGGGCGGGGCCTCCCGGCTCCAGGCTGGGGTCACGGCCCCTGGCCTGGGCATCGCTCACAGTGGACATGTGGCTCTTGTCTATTTGGGCCGCAGGAAAATAAAGCTCATCGGGGCGGGGGCGGGTAGAGTGCAGGGCACGTGGACTGGGGCAGAGAAGAAGGAAGACGGGGTGGAATCCGACAGAAAGGACAAGAGCGGGGCCAAGTTGGGTGGAGATGGGCTTCTTCCCAAGTGGGGCGCTCACTTGATCATCTTGAACAGGTCCGGGTCGCTGATTTTGACCGTGCGAGCCACGTTCCAGGACACGTGAATCATGGGCACGATGGACTTGACGTTCTTCACCTCGTTCCACTCGTATCGTTCCAGGGCCAGCTGGTACTGATAGGCTGCGGGGCCAGAGGGGGAAACGGAGGCATCTCAAGCAGCCGCGGCCACGCTGGCCCCCAGGCCCTCCCTTCCCTGGCAGCCGGCTGCCGTCCAGCTCGGCCACCCACAGGGCTCACCCCCCACGGGGCTCACCCCCCACGGGCCCCGCCCTCTCACCGGTGAGGGGCCCCACGTTCCAGGCAATGTTGTTGCACCAGCCGGTGGCCTGCACCCAGTGCACGGTGCCCGCGTTAATCCACACCAGGTCTCCGGGGCGCTGCACGAAGCGGTACACGGGGATATTGGAAGCATAGAGGTCATCCAGGATTGGCCACCAGGAACCAGTCAGGTAGTCCACGCCGTGCCTGCGCGGTGGCCACAGAGTCAGACGGAAGCCACAGGGACGGGGCGGGACTGGGGTGGGGGGGGTGGGAGGAGGTGTATCTGGCGGGGCCAGGGTGGCGCGCACCGGTCGCAGAAGGCGCTGATAGTCTCCCAGTAGTGCTCGTGCACCGCAAACCACTCGCAGTCGCCAGGGCCGATGTTGATGTTGACGGAGCAGAAGTTGTTGTTCTCCTGGTGGCCTGCAGGGGGCGACAGAGAACGGCATGGCAGGCGGCAGCCCGGCCTGCGCTCCGCGCCCGGTCCGCCCCCGGGCCCCCATTGGCTGGCGGAGCGGCAGCCCCGCCCCCTCGCGCGCGCCCGGGTGAGGAGCGCACCTGGCGTTCGGCTGCCGGGAACCTTCATGTACAGCTGCACGGTGTTCATGCCCAGGATGGTGTGGCCCACGTGGCTCAGCATGTTGCCCGTGGAGGTGACCCGCATGAAGGCGGGCAGCTTCAGCAGCTCCTGTAGCTGGGGTTTCCACCTGCGGTGGCGAAGGTGCCACAGAAGTGAGAGGCCGCCCCCGACCCCTGCCGGTCCGGCAGCGCCCCTGCCCCCAGCCGCACTAACCGCTTGGCATCAGACAGGTCGATGTTGGTGCCGAACTTAATGATGTGATGGTTCTTCGGGTCTGGCGCGCTGCTGCCGGGGCAAAGAGCACGGGTTGACGGGGACCCGCCGGCCAAGGGAAGGGGAAGGACACGAAGGCGGCGGACGACCGGGACCTACCTAGGAGGGGTCCCCGTGGTGCTGTCGGGCTCCTCTGACTCCTCATCCTCGCTTTCCTTCTCCTCCTGCTGGGTCACAGCGGGGAGGCGGGCTGGGGTCAGTGCCGCCCCCCGGGAACCCAACCCCCCCACCCGCACCCCCAGCCCCGGCAGCCCCTCGCACCTGCAGGGACTCCTGGAAGGACGAGGCCTGGTACTGCGCGTACTTGGCGATGGTGGTGTGCGAGCGGGAGCTCTCACACGGCCAGATCTGCCGCGTGCCCGTCAGGTCCCAGTTCTCGTCCGAAGGCTGCTGTACCTGGGTGCGCACCTCCACCGTGTGCTCGCCGCTCGCCTCCACCAGCGTCTTGGTGGAGAAGAGGCCCAAGTCTGCAAGGCAGGACCGAGCAGGGCGTCGGGGCAAGGGCGGAGGGCAGGGAGCGAGGGCCTTCTTCCTCCCCAAGCCTCTCCCCCCCACCCCCCCAGCTTCACGAAGCTCAGCCCAGCCCAGCCCCACACGCAGCTGGGAAGGTTGGCCCTCCCAGGGCGACCCCCCTTTCTCCTGCTGCTGCTCTGAGTCGAGGCACCTCCAGGAGAGTCCTCAGGTGTGCGTGAGGCCACAGGTGCACTGCACCTGGCACTTAATAGGTGCTCAATGAATGGCAGTTTCCTTAAGTTATCGCTGGATCCAACCAGAGATTTAGTTAAGTACAAGCCTAGAACACGCTTCACGCTAACAGTGGTGGGAAGGAAGGATATACGGGTATAGAGAACGCTACGGACATGGAGGAAAGACGACTGCGTTTTATGTTTCTGTGTGGTTTCCGTTTGTACGTAAGTACCTTTGTTTGGAATTCTGCCCGATAAAAATTTTTTTGCACGATAAAGCGCTGAAAAAGAGAGCCCTGGACACCTGGGTGGCTCGATGGGTTAAGTAACCAGCTTTGGGACTCTTGATTTCAGCTTGAGTCATGATCTCACAGTCGTAGGATCGAGCCCCTCATTAGACTGTGTGCTGAGTGTGGAGCCTGCTTGGGATTCTCTCTCTCCCTCTCTGCCCTTCCCCACTCTCACTCTCTCCTCCCTCCTCTCTCTGCCCCTTCCCGCTCTCTCTCCCTCTCAAAATAAATAAACTTAAAAAAAAAAAAAAAATCCCCAAACCATGGGCCGGCAGGGGTTTTGTATACTCTGTATTCTCATCCTAATCGATCAAGAAAACCAAAAGTGACCCTAACCAGGTCCTGGGTTCCATCCCCTGCCCCTCTATCCAGTGCTGGGGACACAGTGATGGGAAGAAAGCCCAAGGCCTCAAGTACGGCCTGGGGAGGACTGAGGATAGCTCGTGAGAGCTGCGGTCCGGGGTCTGCAAGCATGGGGGCCCTCCGAGGCCTCCCCTCACCCTCCTGCCCTTCCATACTCACTGAGCCGCAGGGAGCCCGCCAGGCCCCGGATCACGGTGATGGGATTCCGAGGGTCTGTGCAGAACTGCAGCAGCACAGGTGAGAAGGCGTCCCGTTTGCTCTCCAGCTGAGAGATGACAAGGAGACAGAGCCAGGGTGAGAGCCCTGCCCCGGGCTCTGAGCCCCCTCCCCCACTGCCCCTGACGGCCCAGACACAGTCTCAGAACCCATGGCGGGGGGGGGGGTTCATACGTACATAGATGCTGGGTGTGGGCGGGTTGAGTTTTTCCCGGGGCAGCTTCTCCTCAGTGTTGATCTTCGGTTTCACAGACTGGGCAGGGGAAAGGTAGGACTCTCGAAACTTCCCTTTCACCTTGGCATTCCTGTGGGGAAGATAGGGACATGAGGGCAGGAATATCAGGGTGATGGGGAAGGGAGCCCCCCACTGGGCGGGGCCAGCAGCCTGGGTGGGGGGGGGGGCACCTCCCGGAACTTACTTGCTGGCACGCACGACGTCAGCAGCGCAGTGGCTGATGGTGAGGTCCGCCATGCGCAGCCTCCGCTCCTCCACCTCGGAGGCGATGAAGGTCTCCTTGTCCCCACTCTCCACCTTGATGAGGCGGATCTTCAGCTCCTTGGGGGGCCCTTCGCTGAGTGAGCGCAGCTTTAACATGTCAGCCCGGCTGACACCTGGTGGCCCTGGTGCTTCCTCGCGAGCCTTCTTCCCGGGAACGGGAGCCGAGGGCGCTGTGGGCTGGGCAGGGGGCGCGGGGGCCGGTGGAGGGGCAGGAGCCGTGGGTGGCTTGGCCTTGGAGGCCCCGCCAAGATCGGGCCGGGCCTTCTCGCGACCCTGGATCTCCTCGCTCTGCAGGTCCAGGTTGCCCAGCACCCGGCGGCTCTTTTCTTTGGGGGCCTTGGCCTTGGTCTTTGCCCTGCCCTCTCGGGGCCGCCGACCCACGCTGTCCTTACAGGCCCGCCTGTGCCGCCGGTGTTCCTTCTGGTGCTCCTTCTGGTGCTCTTTCTGCCGCCGCTTGCTGCTGCCGCCTGGTCCTGCCGCCGCCGCCGCCGCCGCCGCCACCCCGCCACTCTCCTCGCGGGCCTGGGCGGGAGGCAGCAGCCGCTCGGTCCCGCTGTCCACTGGGCCCGCCGTGTCCACTGGGCCCGCCGTGTCCACCGGGCCTGCCGGGTCCGTGGCGCTCCGGCCCACCCGCTCCACAAGGGTCTCACAAGCCCGACTGATCTCTTCTAGCACCTCAGACTCAGACCGAGCAGGGGGCAGAGGCAGGGGTGGGGGCGGCGGGGCGGGGGTCATGGGGCCCGGGGCCGGCTCTTCGCCCGCCCCGCGCTCCCGGGCCCAGGGCCCGCCTGAGGTAGAGAAGTGAGATGCCGAGGGAGCGGAGGGCTGCGGGGAGCCCTGGGCGCTAGGGGCCGCCGAGGCGGGCGGCGGGGCGGTAGCACCTGATGGGGGGCCTGGCGAATACTGAGTGGCGGGCAAGGGCCCGGGCCGGGTGGCGAGGGCGGCTCCAGTCCCCCGGTAACAGTACTTCTGTCCCTCCAGCACGGAGGCCAAGGACTTGAGCAGGCTGGCCGGGCCGGCCGGTGGGGGGAGCGGGGGCGGCGGAGGAAACTTGGCTAGAGGCGGCGGTGGCGGCAGGGCTGGTGGTGGCTTCTTCTCCTCTTCCTGGGCGGCGGTGGCAGTGGCGGCCGGGGTTGTGTCACTAGGGAACGGAGGCTGCAGAGACGAAAAGGGCTCCTTCAGCGGGGGCGGGGGGGCTGCGCCCGCCTCCTGTTGCTGTTCCTCCTCCTTGCGAATGGATTCGTCCAGCATCTTCATGATGTTGGCCAGCCCATCGGGGAGGATCTTGAACTCGGCCGGCTCCTCAAACTGGTCCTCCAGCGGGGTAGGGGGAAAGTCGAAGAGCCGCGGGCCTCGGGCAGGCAGCTCCCCGACCCTGGGCGGCACAGGCTGGGGGGCTTTATTCAAGGGGCCTGGGGGGGGGCCCGGCCCCACCTCGGGGGTCTTTGGGAAGGAGACCCTGGGCCGAGGGCTCTCCGGGCGCCTGAAGCTTCCTGAGGTATTTTGGTGGCAGGAGGAGGGAGGAGCTGGAGGCAGGGCGAGAGTCAAGGGCGCAAGAGGTGGGTCCTGGGGGCTCAGATTGGGGCTGGGGGGGCCGGGGAAGGGGGTCCAAACTTCTGGCCAGGTAGGGAGGCGGGGGGAAGGACACGGGCCCTGTGGGGCTGCTGCTGTGGCTGCCATGGTTGCTGCTGCTGGTGGCTGGGGGAGTCGGAGGGGTGTGCGAATCCTGAGTGCCCACAGAAAAGCGGGGAGCCGGAGGCCCCAAGAAGCCCTCGCGGTGGGGGAGGGGTGGTGGGGGAGGGCGGGGGGCGTCCCTCAGACCCAAAGAAGAGCTCCTCGAAGATCTCCCCATCCTCGCGGGCTGCCCGGCAGGCCGGGCCCTTCAGCCAGGCAGGGGGGGGCGGAGGGCGTAAGAGGCGGGGACAGGGAGGCGGAGGCGGCGAGGGGGGGCCGGGCGGCAGGGACAGGTGAGGAGTGGCAGCGGGAGCCGCCAGGAACGGTTTCCGACTGCTGTGTGCCGAGGGCCCCAGGCGGCCTTGGTGAGAGGAGACGTCCAGCGCGGGAGTTTGGTAATGATCAGCGCCGGGCTGCAAGCAGGGGACAGGCGGTCGGCGGCTGCCGGGGGGGTGGCACCGCCCGCTCCACCCACAGTCCACCCGCGGTCCGGAACTCACAATGCCTGGGCTCGGCTCCGCGGCCCGGAGACCGGTGTTGTTGCTGCTGCTGCTACTGCTGCTGCTGGTGGGGCCGGGGAGGCCAGGGGGCCGGGAAGGGGCGTAAGGCACGCAGGCGGTGGTTGCTGCTGGTGAAACGCTGGAGTCCATCCGCGACCTCTGAACTCTGCTCTCTCTAAGGTCACTTCCGGGGGGACGGGTGGCAGGCGGGCAGCCATGGCTCTCTGCTCCTGGGGGGCGGGGGCCTGGGCCTGGGGGTGCGGCCGGGACCAGCCGGTGGCCAGGGGGGTGCGCGGCGTAGGCCGGAGCCGGGTACGGATACGGGTGAGGCAGCGAGTGCCGCTGCTCCTGTGGGAGAGGCAAAGGGCCACGAGTGACACGTGGGGGACGGGGGACTTGTGGTTAAGAGACGAGGGGCAATCGATTGGGGCTCACCTGGCGCTCCGGGGGTGCTGAACCCTTGCGCTCGGGGCCCCAGACATCTCCATGCAGGGCGCTCCACAGCCCTGGCTTGCTCAGCTGAAATGGAGGGCTAGTGGCGAGGCCAGGCAGGGGTGGGGGCGGCGGCGGGGGGGGGCGGCGGGGGCGGTGGGGGCAGTGGCGGCGGGGGGCAGCGGCAGCCCCGGGGGAAGGCCAGTCTGGAAGAAGAGAGAGCGTGAGAACGGCACCCCGGCCCAGTCCTGCCCACGGCGGCCCGTGGCCTACACGCGACCATACCTGCTCAGAGCCATACCTGCTCAGAGCCGCAGCCTCTCCTGCGCTTGCCCCCGGGGCTGAGGCCCTCGTCCCCCGAGGGGCCTGAGAGCGCCGCAGGAGGCACGGGCTGCACCACTGGGGGCTCAGCGGCTCGCTTCACGGGGGGACCGCCCCGCTTGGCCCCATAGTTCCGCTTGTGCTGAAAACAAAAAGGAAGGAGAGAGAATGACACACGTGCAGATCCAGCCAGGGGCCTCCTCCCCACCCCACCGGCCCCCATCTCACCTCAAGGTGCAGCAAGTTCCACACTTGCTCCAGGGGGGGCAGGACCTTGGCTCGGTGCTGGCAGGAGCCGGCGTGAAAGTTCCAGAACTGGGCCTGGGGGCAGAAGCACACGTTAGGATGAGGGCGCCTAGCCAGAAGGCACAAGCCCAGCCCCCCGGGCCCTGCCTCGTCCCACCTGCTGTAGTCGGCCGACGCGGGGCCCCAACTCAGCCAAGCTTCCTCCGTATCGAAGGGCGCTGTGATAGCAGCGAATGGCCTCCTCGCTGTCGTGCTCGGACTCGTATAGCTGCCCCAGCTGCTCCCACAGCCCCGGCTGGGCCGGCTCTCGGAGCAGTGCCTGCACACAGCCATGCAGGGATTCCAGCTTCCCGTGGAGGGGTCTCGGGGCGGGGGTCCTACCGGGCAGAAGGGGTTGTGGGGGCTGGTCAGGCCTGGGGGACCTCTTCTGAGGCCCCAGGCTTACGTCCCATCTACAGCACCTTTGATTCCGTACTCACCCTGGAGCATAATACGGTTTGTTGGGGTGTCCAGAGCTACTGCCATGTGAAGGGGGTAGGGGAGCAGAGAGTGGGGGCTGCCCGATGCTGGCAGAGCACCTAGAGACGGAAGGGGTCTGTTAACGTGCAGCAAGATGAAGTGGTCCCGTCCCTACTTAGAAATGAGGGGACTGAGAGACTAAGGGAAAGCAGCTGAGAACCCCACTGGGGTCCACAGATCAGCAGAAACCCAGAGAGTGACCACAGAGTGGAGACGGGGAGAGGGGTGCCCCATGTTCTCACCTGCCTCCAGGCAGCCATGCGCTTCGAGGAGGGGGATGGGGCGGGCAGGAGCTCCAGGCCCCAGCACAGCTCAAGCCCCCGAGGGCAAAGGCTTCCCGTGCAGCGCGGGCCCCTGGAGGGTCCACTGCCCGATGCATCCAGCCTGAGTCAAGGAGAGATCAAGATCTTCATGGGGGCACAGCCTGAGCCAGCAGCATACACACGGCCGACCCAGCCCTGGTCTTTCCCTTACCAGGTCAGCAGTGGCCCCAGGAGCCCTGGAGATCGGGCACGGCCCCCTGCCCCAGCTCTCTGGGGCGACGGTCCCGCTCCAGCCGCTCTGACAGGAGTGCCCACTGCCCCCAGACGGCCACCCAGGGCCCTTCACAGCCAATTCTGCGGAGGGGAGGTGGAGAAGGAGTGCCGTGAGCCGGCCAGCGCACAGCTGAGGCCCAGGGGCCCGGCCGGGCAGTCATCTGCACCGGGAGTCGGGCCTTGGCTTTCCCCGAGGGGAGGGCCACGCCGCCCAAGGAGCCCCCGGAGGCCCGGGAGAGCGGCGAGGCGCCGGGACGAGCGGCAGGGAGCGGGACGGCCGGTCAGCGGCGGCTCGCTGCCGGGAGCCACTGGGGCGGAGGGGCAGCGCCGCGGCGGCTTACCCGGCCTCCGTGGGAGCGTCCTCGCACGGCGTCGGCGAGCTCCTGAGATCCGGCCAATCACAGGACTTCCTCTCTCGCCAGAAAGCCAATCATCACCCGTGTCTCCGCCTCAGTAACAGCCTGGCCGGGACCAATGAGAGCGAGGTTAGCCCGGCCGCGGCCGGGGGAGGAGGGGCGGCGGAGCCGGTCAGACGGGCTCGGCCCGGGGTGACCCCGGGGTGACCCCGCGGCTCCCACCTAGGGTCTCCATCCCGGACCTGACACCCGGGCCGGCGGCGCAGGCAGGGCCCGGGACCCCTGCGGGTGAAGGCGGCACATCGCACGCTCGGGCCGGCCTGGGGGACGGCGCCACCCGCGAGTCCCACGCACCCATAGAGTCGCCGGTACTCCCGGCAGGACCGCCCGAAACGCCCCCGGCCCCGGCGCCCTAAGACCGGCCGACGGCAAACGGAGGCACAACGCAGACAAAGGCGTCGCTGCCTTTCCTCCCTTCACCTCGCCCCGTGCCTCACCTCCCACCCCGGGTGCCCCCTGTGACTGCTGAGAGCTGGCCGGTCACGGCGACTTCGGTACCCAAACCCGCCCGCGCCGAGATCCGAGCGCTCCACCACCACCACCACCCCCCCCCCCCACGCCTGACCCTATCCCAAACTACGGTCGGGGCCCCCAGCCTACCTAGTTCCCGGAGCTCCTCCACTTCCCCTGGCTCTCTAGGTCTTCAGTTCCAACCGACCCCCAAAACCAAAATCTCCCTTTAATCCCCCAACTTCTGAGAAGACGCGCACAGCGGTCCCGAGTGGCCCCTCTCGCGTGGCTCCCGTATCCTCTATGCCCTTCCCCGTCGGGGCCACGCGGTTCCCCACGGCCCACGTGGCCCCCGCCCCCCAAGGGAGGGGGGATTTCGGGGGTTGCCCGTGACGTGGCTACTTGCGCAGCGGAAGCGGCGTGTGTAAGTGTAAGGGGGGGGGGGGTCCTTCGGGAGGGAGGAGGGCGGGGCCCAACAGGCGGTGACATCACCCTTGTCCCACTCTCACCGCCCACTCCCTTAAAGAACCCAGAACCCGTTTCACTTCCTCCTTCGCGGCGGCCCCCCCCCCCGCCCTTTCCCGTCGGTGCCGCCTCGACCCACGACGGGCGCAGCGCCCCCCTTCTGGGCACCTCCCCTTCGGCCCCAGTTCTTCCTTGTCGCCTGAGCCCAGGATCCCCGTCCCCGCGCCTCTTCCTCGCCTACCCGGCGTCCCCGCAGGTAGGGAGCCGGCTCCGCTCCCGGGATCGGTCCATTGAGAGTCTAGAGTACAAAGAGCTGCGAGAGGCGAGCGTAGAGTACAAAGCGGCGGGGGCGGGGCCAGCGCTCCAGCTGGAGCGAGCGCCGGGCAGGAAGCCGGGGGAGCGCGCGCGACGAGGGGCTGGGGGCGGCTGGAAAGTTCGCCTTCGCCGAGAGAAGTCTGCGCGGTGGGGAAATTTCCACCCAGCCCGCAAGGGCAGGCGGGTTTCTGGTGAAAACAGTCCTCTCTCCGCAGGACAAGGTGGTCTGTTTACGTGCTAAACTCCGGACCCTACAGGTCGCGGCGCGCCACTCCCCGCCGAACCCTGCGAACGCTTGGGCTCTGCGGACCGCGTCCGCGGCTCTAGCGGAGTTTCTGCCCGAACTCTCTCTGCTCACCACACTGACTTTCGGTCAGTTGCCAAAGCCCTGGGACGAGCAGAGCGCTTAGCTGCGGTCTAAGGGTAGCCCGGGCCACATTCCCCCACCCAAGTCCGGGACCACGCATGGGCTAACGGGGGGGGGGGAGTGGGGGCGGGGGTTCAGGCACCGCAGGATCAGATCCCGGTTTGCGAAGCGGTGCCGAGGGCGCTGCCAGCTACCAGGAAATGCAGCTTCCCCTTCTGCGATGATGACACTTCCCCTCCACCACTTCCCCTTTCCCACGGGGAACTGACTCAGCTTTCCCTAAAGCACTGAGTCCCGTCCCTCCAGCCCCTTTCCACCTTTGTCCACAACCCCCCACGCCGGTACTCAGAGTACAGCAGCCCTCACCGAAGAACAAAAACTTCCTGTGCACTAAATACACATTCACTCTCGCCAACCACCTCGGATTCACCGGGACCCGGGCGCCTGACTCCTCATCCGCCCCCCGTACAAAGCCCTCCCTCGGGGTCTGATTCAGGCTTGGGGTGGGAGAGCGTGAGTCACCCACAAAACCTTCCCCTATTCCCACTGACTCAGCCCTCGCCTCCCTGAACGCACACAGACACACAGTCAGAGGCAGACACAACTCAGCCCACACACCGCTCACCACCGGTCCCGCGGAATTTCCCCTCTCGTCTTCCCCCCACGACGGCCCCTCCCCGCGTCCGCCAGCCTCGACACGGCGCTCACACCTGTTCCCCGGCGCCGGCTCGCGGTCCACTCTCACCTCCACTCTCGCTTTGGGGCAGGAATAGCCCTCCCCGACTCCCGGTGTCCGTACTAACCAAGGGGAGGGGACGGCCACGGGCAGCAGTCACAAAGACAGACACCCACAGACTCCCCGAAGGCAGGCGAGAGGAAGACGCACGCGGCCACAGCCAGGCTGGGAGGACGGTATACTTCTGGGGCAGACATTCCTTCCAGCCTCTCCCGCCCGACCCACAGTCCCCCGGGGCCGGCCGCCCAGAAAGGGTTAATTCTTCTCCTGCCGAGGCCACGCCCTCTCCATCCGGGCACTCCCGGTTAAGCCCAGCTCCGCCCCTTCCATCCGGGCTCTGGACTCGGGGGACTTTAACCGACCCCCTCCCCGGAGCCCCGAGAGAGACCCACTCCATCAATCACACCCACTTAACCCTCTCCCGGCTCCAGGCCTGAGGAGCCCCCGGCGCGCACCGCTGCGGCCGCGCGGGACGCGGGGGAAGGGGCCAGACGTGCGCACGCAGACTCACATGCCGGCCAGAGACGAGACCCCGCACACACGGTCTTCCCCCTCCCCCCCCCCGCACGCAGTCCGCGGACGCGCCGAGGCGGGGACCGGGGCCGGCACCCGCCGCATCCCGCTCCCCGCCAGGCCTCGTTCCGCCCGGTGGAAGCGAGGGGTTACAGGCTCGCTTCTTACTGGGGGAGGGGGGAGGCGGAGGGGAGGGCCGCGGCTGGGGCGCCGCTGTGACTCAGCCACCCGGGCAGGCCGCCCGCTCGGGATTCCCTTCCCCAGCCTTCCCCCGCTGCTGGCCCCTCCCCGCCCCCCACCGAGGAGTGACAGTGCCGGCCCGCCCGCTATGTGTCACTGCGAGCCTTGTGTCTGCCTCTGACTGGACCGCTGTGTTCACCAGTGTGTCTGACAAGGTCGGCTGTGTGTGGGTCGTCCCGGTGTCTGTCTCTGTGTGCACCTGCATATCTGCTCATCTCGTCTCCTTCAGTGCCTGTGTCTGACGCGTTCCTGTCATTATGCCTGTCTACATGACTCTGAGGGGCTGTCTCTGTCTGTGTGTCTGCCTGGCTCCTGTCTCGGTCTTTTGTCTGGATCTGCCTCTGCATCACTTGCGTGATCACGTGTGTCTCTGCACATGCCCTTCTGTGTTTGCCTTCATGTTCCCGAACAGAGTCTGGGAAACACTGGAGCAGGCTGACCCCGCAGACTCCTCGCCTCACTCCCCCCCCCCCCCTCCCGATCCTGACGTCTTGTTGCCGGATCAGTGATCCTTCTGTTTGAGTCAGATATTTGGGCGTCTGTCTGCCTTCAATCAAGTTCCGTCCTATTCCTCAACGTCCTTGCTGATCCTCAAGGCTCCCTGCAGCTCCCATTATGATGATAATTGCTAGCATTTAGTGAATACTTACTAGTAGGCACCAGGCACCGTCTTAAACACTTTACATACCTTTTAAAACTGCCCCCACCGCAATCTGAGTTAGGAAGTACTTTTTTTTTTTTTTTTAACCCATTTTACAGATGAGGAAATTGAGGCTCAGAGAGGTTAGGTAACTTGGTCAAGTTCACTCTGCAAGAGAGTGGAAGAACTGGGCTTCTTCCCAGGGCCTCATCTTTCCACTCTTCTATCTGCCTCTGTCCTGTTCTCCCTCCCTTGGTTTTATCGTCACAGGCCATCTCCTGGGTCAGCCTGCCTGCGCCCCCACCCCGTTCTACCCCCAGCAACTCCAGCATCGCAAATGTCCCCTGTCCTCGACAGCAGGTGTGGGTAGGACACTTGTAGCAGATCTCAGAAGCCATTGCTTTCTTGGCAGTGAAGCTCATTCAGTTAACACATTCATTCAACACAATTCCACTGAGGCACCCCAATGTGCAAACCATCTTGCCAAATCCAGATACACAGAAGAAAACAGTCCCACTCAAAAATTCAGTGCGACACACACTCAGAGAACTTAAGTCCCTGGCTTAGGTATACTCTCCTCTCCTACAGAGCCTCAGGCAGAGAACTGGCCCAAAGAGAGAGGGAAGCAGAAGAGAAGTAAGACTTGGGGGGGGGGGGGGGGGGAGGAGGCAAATGCTGTAGCACAGTGGGGACAGAATGGAACAGAAAGAGAGCTGGAAGGCAAGGTGAGATGCCACGATTGCCATGGCAACAGCAGCAGGCTGTTGTGGCCATGGCCTCCGGTATCTCCAAATCAATTTCCAATCACCATGCACGAACCACACTGTTCACCAACTCTTATAGGGCACCCTCACCCCAAGAAAAATCCCCCCAGGTTATCTCACCTCTACCTTCCAGCCTTGCAAACTCTAGTTTAATTCAACTCCAGAAGTAACTGAGTTGTAGCACTGGGGGGAGATTTTTTGGTGGTAGTAGAGAGGCTGGTGAAATACAGGGCTGAACCATTCAGGGGCAACAGAGGGGCGCTCCATAAACCAGGAAGGCTGAACCACTCCAGCACCACATGGTGGGGGGATGCTCAGAGCTGGACTGGACCATTCTGAGGAGTGGGCACGATCCAGATCATACCGCTCTTCTTCAAGCATGTGGTCCAGAGCTGGACGGGTGGGGGTGGGGGTGGGGGGTTGTTGCTCAGGAGCAGAACTTACCAGATGGAATTTGATGTGCCCTGTCTCATTGGAACCAGTGCCCAGTGTGGGGTGCAGCAGACCACGGTGGGTGGGGGGGGCGGTACTACGGGGCTGGCATGGTGCCTGGGGGAACCTGAAAGAAAAAAGCCAGTTAGAAGTGGGGTCTCCCAGGCTGGAGAATTTCCCTGTGCTCCCTGTCTTCTTATTGAGGAGAAGCCTGGTGCTGGTGGTCAGATGGGATGAGAGAACCCGTTTCCATGGCAACCAGAAAAAGCCATCCCCAAGGTGGTCCTCCAGCCTTCCCCTTTAGGAAGCAGCCTTGGACCAGAGGGTAAGGGGAGCGTGCTACGGCATCTGTGAACGTCCACAGCGGACACCCAATCCATGAGTCCCCTTCGGACCGAACTCTCCTCTTGACAGTCCCTGGGCCCAGAGTAGCCCCGATTGCCCCTGACGTCGGCACCCAAGTCGCCCTCAATCCTGGCCCCAGGCCTGCAATCTTCTGCCTCCAGCTCAGCCTCCTCCCTACCCCTAACCTTATCAAGACACCAGTCAACCCCACCCTCTGGACTCTGCCCCCTCCTCTTCCCCCAGGCGGGTGCAGGCAGGTCTTGGCGAGCGGCACAGGTGGCCAGACTAGATGAACGGGCCCGGCAGGGAGGAGCCTTCCTCCACAACGACCGACTCTGGGCCTGGGTCTGAAAGTGGCCTCTGCTGCAAGCCTCCCTTGCATCCCACCCCTCAAGGCCATATCCTGTTTCCCCATCACCTCCTTCCTCTCTGTGGCCCAAGAAGGTGACAGAGGCCCAGTCCCTTCCCTCCCCTCCGAAACAAAAAGCTAGGTCTTCTAAGTCCAGAGTCAAGAATCAGGTGTCCATCTAGGGTCAGACCTAAGTCTGGCCCTTATCTCAGACTCACTCCTCAGAGACCTATGGTTTCTGCTTCCTTAGTCACAGTTGCCTGCCCTTGAGGCCCCAGACATTGGGGTTCCCAGTCTAGTCCCCCCATTCCCCGGCCGGCCAGCCCGCATCCTTCCCCCTGCCCCAGAGACTCAGGCCTCCAGCCCCCAGCCTCCATGACGCAATGTGCTGCAAGCTGCCTGGGCTGCTGATGACACTGCCCCCGGGGAGGAGCCACTCCTGACCCAGGCAGGGCCCCCCCCCCCCCCGCCCCCCATAGGCCAGGTAGTGGCCAGCTGCAGGCCAGGGAGGCCGGGCAGGCAAAGTTCTTGTGCTACAGAAAGGAAGCTTGAGGCTGGAACCTTCCAGGACAGGGATGTTGAGAACGTGGGACCAGAGGGTGTGCGCGTGCTTGCCTCTGTGTGTGTGTGTGTGTGTGTGTGTGTGTGTGTGTGTGTGCGCGCGCGTGCGGGCACACGCGTGCAGTCTGTAGTGTTTGTGTATGTGGCTGTATTGTAGGGGAAGGGGATGTGCTGGGAAGGGTCTAGCCTAGAGAGAGGGGAGAGGCAGGCCTCACGACAGACCAAAGAAGGAGTGAGGGGCAGCCAAGGGGGTCACCAGGGTGTGTATGGGGTGTCTGGACACCAGAGTGGGGGAGGGGCCCACAGCCATTTAAAGGGCCAGCCCCAGAGCTTTAATCCCTCACCAGCCCTGGCCCCAAGCCGGAGGCTGTAATTCATCTGTCCAACAGCTGGGGTGGGTGTGTGTGTGTTGGGGGGGGGGGGCATGTGGACGGGAAGGGGGAGCTGGGGGAGGGGCTGGGGCTTTCTTGTGCACAGAGCCAAACAACAAAAGGGAAGCCGAAGGGCCAGCTCCAATGTGCCCAAGCCGGGCAGCTGACCTGTACACCGGCCGGTGGTCTCCACCTGATGGCCAACAGACTCCGTAGTATGGACTCAAGGACTCTTGGCCGAGGAGTCCGAGAACCCAAAGGTGGGGCCTGGGAGAAGGCCCAGGCTGAGTGCCCCCAACCCTGCCCCCGCGAGCTGTCACCCCTCCTCGTAGGTCCCAGCCGCAGCACCGTCCCAGACCTGGCAGGCCCCTCGACAGATTCAGCCTCAAATGCCCTGCTCACCAGCCAAGCCTCCCCAGACACGGCCTGCCGGCTCCCCCTCCCGCCGGCGCAGGGTGGCAGCGGCCACACCGAGGCTGTCCCTTTAAATCATTACCACCCCTGATTGTGTGGACAAACCGAGGGCCCTGCCCCCCAGGCAGGCGGCTTGCCACCTCCCCCCCATGAGTCCCCAGAAATGTGAGGGCCATTTAAAGGGACAACGGAGAGACAGCCAGGTCTCTAGCCGCCCCCACCCCCACCCCACACACACACACTCACAGCCCCTTTCCCCAGCGACACACAGCCCCTTGCCCCTCTGGAGGGCCCCCCAAATTCCGGTTCTCTCCCCACCCCTAGAGACTGCTAGAAGGAGAAAGGGGGCCAGAGTTGGGGGGGGCGGGGAGCTGGGGGAGCGAGGAAAAGACAGGGGCTGCCTCCTTACTCAGAGCCCCAGGGGACAGGTCGGAAGGAAAGCAAAGCCAGGAGAAGCGGCGAGACAGAGCCCCGAAAGGTGCCGCGGGCAGACCTGGGGCGCACAGGCTGTCGGGCGAGGGGAAGGGAGTCGGGCTGCACGAGACGGCGGCGCGGCCAGCGGGCGACAAGCCCAAGTGGGGGAGATGGAACAGGGAGGGCCAGGGAAAAGAGGCAAGGCCGGAGGAAAACGGGGAGACAGAATCGGGGAAAGGGGTCATCCGGGAGGGTGTGGAGGAAAATCCGAGGAGGGAGGGCGAGCCAGGCCGGGGTTACCTGCTGGGTGTCTGTCCCCCGGCGGTGCCCCCGGAGTCCGGGTAGGGAGGGGGGGAGCAGCAGGGGGGGGAGTGGGGGCTGGGGGGGCGGGGGAGACGGTCCCTCCTCTGCCTCCTGGGCCTGCCCCGGCGCTCGCAGCCTCTGCCTCCCTCCCTCCTCCTCCCCGTCCCTGAGTCCCGGAGTCAAACAAAGAACTGTAGCAGGCTCTCCCCAACCCCCTCCCTCCTCCTCCTCCTCCTCCTCCTCCTCCTCCTCCTCCTCCTCCTCCACCTCCTCCTCCCCTCCCTCCCTCCCCACCAGCAGGCTCCCTCCTCCTCCCTTCCGGTCTCTTCCTTTAACTACCCGCCCCCCCCCCCCAGCCCCCAGCACTAGTCTCTCTCCACCCACCCACCCCAACCTTTTTACACACCCCTCAGCCAAGCCCCGTCCCCGCTGTAGAGTCCCTTTGCAAAATTGAAAGGCTCCAGAGAACATGGGAGGGGACTGGGGTCTTGCTTAAAAATCAAGAACCACAATACAATTATTTATTTTCACGGCCAGTGGAATAGTCTTAGCTGTTTCTTCTCCAGGAGGGGGGGGGAAATAATCCTAAAGAAAGCAATACAAATCTGACTAAAGCCCTCATCAAATAAAGTGCACAAAGCAGCGGGAGCTAATCCCCAGCCCCCTCCCTCCCACCCGCCAAATTAAGACCGACTCTCCACTCCTCCAGAACCAACTCCTAAGGTCCTGGCCGGCTGGAACCAGGCCTAACAACTACAGTCACAAAAATCATAACTATCACGATTTAACCACAATAATAAGCATTTTATAACAAGCCTTCATTCAGTATTTATTCTGCACCCGCCACCTTGCGAAGTGCTTTGCATAAATTATCTCATCCCCCCCCCCCCACCTCCCCAACAGCCAAGAAGGTATGTATTGATATTTAAATTTTCCAGATGAAGAATGTGAGGCTCTGGGAGGTGGTGACCTTTCCAAGTCCCTATGGCCACTAAGTGGCAGAGCTGGGAACAGAATCCGGGTCTGACCTGACAGCCCAAGCTCCGAAACACTTTAAAAGAAAAACCAATTTTTTCTAAGATCATAACCAAACCCGGGAACTTAACTCCATAGGGAAGGGCGGTCATAACTATCAACCGAGTCCCCCTCCCTCAGGAAAGTGACCCACCCACCTACACAGAATAAAGACCTGTACTCTTCAGTCTAACACTGCTTCCTGACCCTTTTCATCACTGTTGGGGTGTCACTAATTACGATCAGAGATGAGCTGCTGTCTACAGAACGCCACAAACCACACACACAGCTCTTCTCCTGGGAGTAGCTATCTTGCGACCACTCCCACTTCAACTCAAAATGGGGAGGGGGGCAATAGGACACTTAGCAATGCAGCAGGTGGGAAAGCGGCAAGACTGCTGGGAGGCTCCTTCACGGGGCGGAGGGGGCTGGGAAGGAAAGTTCTCATACCCACCTGGGGAAAAGTGACCCCGGGTTCCCGTAGCCCAGCAAAGGGGCAAAGTCTTTGGGCCACACCACACCCGTGCCCCTCCCCCTCACAAAACTCCAGGCCAGGGTTTCCCACCTGCAGGCTGCTACGGCCAAGGGAAGGGAGAGGGGGAAAAGATGGCACGGGGTTGGAATCGGACTCGGGGCAGAGGTAGGGGGGGAGAGGGGGAGGCGGAATGGAAAGGGGAGGAGGCCTCCGGCCTGGCAACCGTCCCAGGGCACGTGCACTGGTGACATCATCCCAGGCCACCTCTAACACAGACCTTTGACCCCTAGGGGCGGAAAGGGGCCTTTGGCTAAGCTTCCTGGGAAATAGCCTTAGGAATTCTGGGAACCCAAAAAGGAGAAGAAGAAGGAACCCAGGCGGCTTGCCTTTATCTCTTTTACTCCCAGTACCACTCCAGCCCCAGGGACTCGGGCTTCTCGGCTCCTCCTCCCCGCCTCCAGCCCTGACCTCCCAACCCACATTTCTGACGGAGTCCCGACACGCCTCTCGCAGATACTGTGCCTTCTCTCTCCCGGGCGAGATCTCGGGTGGGGGGCAGCAGGTGGGGGGCGGGGGCACCGGGTCCCGCGGGGCTCCGTCTCCCATCTGCGGGATCCCCCGTGGCCCAGCCGGCCGCCAGCCGGAACCTGTCTGGGTCCCCAACTCTCCTGCCCCTCCCCGCGCCGTTCCAGGGCGGAGTCTGTGGAGTTGAAACCAGGACACGGCGAGAGGAAGAGTTATATAACCGGGAGAAGCCGAGAAGGACGAGTGGAGCCCGGGACAGACAGCCCGAGAGGAGCCCGGGGAAGTGCATGAGCACGAGGAGGAGTGGGGAAGACACGCTAGGGATGGGAAGGGTTGGGGGTGCATCAAAGAGGAGGCATCCACGCGAAAAAGGGGCGTGGTGGCCCGGCGGGAGTCACCTGGGCCGGCCGGGACTTCCCCGCAGCGCCCTCCCGCGCTGCCAACAGCAGCTGAGCCCAAGCGACTGAAGCCTCGCAAAGGGGCGCAGATACCCGTTCCGTTCCCCCTGGGGAGGCAACCTAAGCCAGAGCCCGGGAAGGCGCCGGCGGAGCAGAAGGGGCCGGAAACCGCAGCTCCGCCCAGCCCACCTGGGAGAGTGGGGCGCCAGCTGGGGGTCGGTGGGAAACAGGTAGCCGACCCCTCCCACGCAAGGCTGGGCAGTGGTGGTTGGAGACCCAGCGAGAGGGGACAGGCGGATCCAGACGCCTGGATCCCGAGGGGCTGAGGAGCGCAGCCCAGGACTAGTTTGCAAACACACATTCAAATGCGGGGAGGCGGGGGGTGGGGGGGGGGGGTGCGGCGGTAGTGCTGCAGGCTGCGACTCGCCGCGCAGGCGCAGGGGGCTACTAGGGCGCGTGCGGAGGAGGGAGGGGGGTGGGCGCGAGCGTGTGGGAGTGCACGTGCGGGTCCCGAGCAGCTTCCCCCTCCCTTCCTCCACCTCTCCCCCTCCCCTCTCCCTTTTCCTGTCGCTCTATAAAGCCTCCTCCACATTGGCTGCCAGGGCCCTGACGTCAGGGGCCTCCGCGGGAGCCGATTGGCCCGACACGAGAGTTCGGGAATCCGGCTCCCGAGTCTGGCTCTCCGGTTACTCCGGCAACGGGGCAAGCAACCCCCGGGAGGTCGGCGGAGCGGCGCTCCTTGTGGCGCCCGGGTCCCGCCTCCCTCCAGACGACCGCCGAGCCCCCTTCGGCGGCAGCGCAGCTCGCGGCCTCCCCTCCGTCCTTCCCGGGCTCGTACCGTCCAGAGAACTAGGCGTCCTGCCCCCGACCTTCCCCGCAGTCGCCCCGCCCCCAGGTCACAGCCACAAGCCACAGCAGACAGGAAGCGAATCTGCGTTGCTTGGTAACCGAGCCGCGTGCCCCCTCCCCACTATTTACTCCAGCGCAGGGAGGCGGAGACGGGAGTCCAGCCCCCTCCCCAGCCTCTGCCCTTCGCCCTCCCGCCCACAATTTCCTGTGAGGGGCCGAGATGACAGGAAGTCAGACGCCCACCTCGGCCCACCTTTCTCTCTGGCCGGGCGGGGGGCTTCAGCCCCTCCGCCGGCCACATTCCCCCCCCCCCCCCCCCTTGCTCCCGCGGCTCGGGCTGCGCGTCTCGCCCTCGCCATCTCGTGGCTGCGCTGGGAAGGTCCGCACGGAGCAGGGCCCGAGCCGGACGAGGGCGAGGAGCATCAGAGTGGGGTAGCAGGACCACGGATGGAGGGGCGGCGGGGTGCGTGGACACGAAGACTCCCGCGGGGAGGCTGGCTCCCGGCGCTCCTGGCGCGAGGGTCAAAGCTGAGGCGACACACCTCACCGTGGGAGGGACCGGAGGGAGACCCGAAGTGGCCCCGGGACCGGAGACGCACCCCTGCCCGACCACACCCGACCTCAGAGGGCCATCACCCTGGCCTATCTGCAGACTCTGACCTTCAGTCCTGCCCTTCTGTTAGGCACCGTCGCGCCCCGCCCCGACCTAGTGTTGCGGAGGGGAAATCCCGGCCCCAGGGGAACTGCGAGTCCTTTCAGGCCCCTCTTGACATCCGAACCCAAGGCTTCTGCCCGCCCGCTCTTCCCCCACACCGCCCTGCATTCTGGGGAACCCTGGCGTCCTGCGCCCCGATCTTCTTTGCAGTGCCTTTGCAGGGACCGAAACGTCCACCCCCAGCTCTACAAGTCTGAGACTCAGGCGTCCCGCCCCCCTGCGCGGAGATGGTTTCCCTCTTTCCAGACGCCCCCGCGGCCCCTCGTTACCTGGTTCTGGGGTGTCCCAGGTGCTCAGGCTCCCCAAGGTCTCCCAGGGGGTCGAGCGGCCCCCCCCTCTCCCAGGCCGGGGCTGGGGGGGCCGCTCCGCCCCGTGGCGCAGTTGGATTTTCCAACACAAACACCGCCCCCCCTGCGCCCCAGCCCCGCCCCCTTCCCTTGGTCCCGCCTCCCCTCGCGCCGAAGTCCCCCCCTCTCGGGCCCCGCCCCTTCTCCTCCTGTGCCGCTCGCCTCAGCGCACGTGCCGAACAGGATACCCGGTGCCGGGTGCTGGGTGCAACCTACTGGGTCCGGCCCCGATCCCTGCCGGACGAACCCCTATTCCATTCGGATCACGCGCGTTTCCCAAAATAAGCCCCGCCCCGCCCGCTCAAGTCCAGCCCCGAGATTTAGCCACACCCGGTTTTAGGCCCCACAGCCCTGCCCCCTCGTTCAAGGCCACACCTACCTCTTCCCAAGCTCCTTTCCCAGACCAAAAGCAGTAGCTCGCTTCCTCTGTGAGATCCGGGCTTCCTCCCTCCCCAAACCCCCACCACCCCATTGAGAGGCTTAAGGCTTGTGGTTGCGGGTGTTTTCCTGCTCTGAGCTCCAAGACAATCCTTCCACCTTTATTAAAGGCTAGCCATCTCCAGGGCCCCATCCCGCGGCGCATTCAACCACGGCCAAGGCCAGAGTTAAGTCCAGCCCTGGTCCGAAGTGCATTATCAGTCTTGGCCCCTAGAGTCCCCGACCCTCCCTCAAGCGGGGAGGAAGAGGAGGCCTCCTCAGTTGTCCAGGCTCATGAGTAGAGCGGTGCCCCTCTTGATCCAGTGATCAGATGTCATGGTCCCGGACCGGAGGTCGATGCCAATGACGAAGGAGGCTCGGTCTGAGCTGCCTGCCCGGTTGGGATAGTAATAGCAGGGACAGGAGTACATGCCTGAGGGAAAGGAGAGGGGATGGGAGTCAGAGCGCTGGGGCCTCTGGGAGAGCAGGCACAGGTGTGGGGGGAGGGGCGGGGCAGAGGAGGGGTTGGGATCCAAACTCGGGGCGCCATCCCACCCTTGGCGCTCTTCTTTCGGCTTTCTGCCGGCCTGAAGTGGATGGTGGGCATGAGGCAGACCAGCTGCATGGGGTCCGCCTCCACCAGGCAGGAGTTCTTCCAGTCCCAGCCGGCGCCCTCCAGGTACAGGCCCCGGACCCACACGCCGTCCTGGGAAGACACGGGGAGAAGTCTGGACCCGAGGCTGCCAGCACCCCTGGCCTCTGGCCTCCCTTCTCCCTTGCCAACCAGCTGTTTCCCCCCTTTGCTCCCAGCGCCCTCCTCCACCAGACCCGCCTTTGCTCCCAGTCGGAGCACATCTGGCTCCCACCTTGGGTGGGTACACGAGGTTGCTGTCATCCACGGTGGAAACAATAAACTCCCAGGAGAGGCTGTCCACCGAAATCTGGGGATGGAAGGCGAGAATAAGGGAGGACCCCCAGAGAGGAGCGAGCCCAGGTGGCCAGCACCCCCCCCCCCCCCCCCCCCCCCCGTCACACTTAGCATGTGGCTCACGTTATTTTGGCGAGCTGAGGCCTGCAGCACGGCGGTGAGGAAGCCGGTGGGGAAGGTGAAGCCGGACAGCCAGAAGAGCACGGGAGGCCGGGCCCGGCTGGCCCACAGCTCAAACTGCTCCACCCGTGTGGCCAAGTCCCGTGTCCACGAGGCCAGTGGCTTTTGTGAGGGATACGCCTGGGGGAGGGGGAGGCGGTGCGTGTGTACGCGTTCATTCGTTCACGCGTGCAAATCTTTACTTGGTGCGCTCGGGGCAGATAGGAGGAGATGTGGTGTCGGCCGGGTCCCCCGTTACGGCTGGCAAAGCTGTCTCCAAAAGCCCCCTCCCGGGAAAGAAGCATAAAGGGAGCGCTAGTTAACCACGCCAGCAACAGTGCTGTCCAGTTACCGTTAACGAAGCACCTACTGAGAGTTGCACACAGCACTAGGAATCCCTGACGCGTCTTCAGACAGGTTAGTGACTCGCCCTAAGTCCCTGAGTTAATGACCGCAAAGCCAGTCTGTGAACGGCAGAGCCAGCTTTCAGATTTGAATCGGTCTGGCTCCAAAACCCAGGCTCCCTGGTTTTGCTCCTACAACCGGGAGGCTGGGGGCACCGGGGCCAGAGGTCAGCTCATTGTTGCAGGAGGATCGACAGCTAGGTCATCTTGCCTTCCCCCAGAGCGGCGGGACATGGGCGTCGAAGATGCAGTTGAAAATCTCTTCCAGGCTTGTAGACATGACGATGAGGCCCTGGATGCCTTTTTCTAGATCTGTCAGGGAAAACCTGGGCAGGGTGAGGTGGGAGCTTAGAGAAGGGCCTGGCAGAGCCATCTCAGGTGGGGGGCTGGGGGGCGCCTTTCCTCCCACCCCCTCCCCACCGAGCCCCTCTCCATCTTACAGGATGGTCTCCATAAGCTTGTTGTATCTCTGGATTTCCTGCAGAAGGACCACGTTGAGGGGGGAGGGGTCCATGGCCAGGAGTTTCCGGGTCCCCTCATAGTCGATCATTTCAGGGATTTTCTGTTTCACATCTGCAGCCAGCTCGAGGACCTGACCCGGCAGGGGCTCTGAGTGGGGGGCCCCTCTCCTCCCCGCACCCCCACTCCACCCCCCCCCGCCCCCCGAACCCGGCATCCACCCCTGCCTACCTTCTCTTCTCGGCTCTGGCCTCCCGCCCTGGTGGGTGTAATCTGGGGTTGCAGGGACAGCAGAGTCTCAAAGAGAGTCCGCGCCTCAGTGATCTGGGAGGCCACATCCGCGTTGGGGTGCTGGCCAAAGGCCTCAGGGGGGTCCATGGTGGGCAACATGCTGATGTACTCCTTGTAAGAGGCCAGACTCCCATCTTTGGGGATGAAGTAAGTCTCCAGTGCTGACAACCTGGCGACCCACAGCGTGATTCTCACCGCGCTGTGGGCCACACTCTGGGGCCTCGGCGCCAGGCCAAGACGCTGGCCCCTCTGCAGGCGCGTGTGCCCCCTGCATCCAGCTCCCTGCACCTGCTCCCCTCCTGGCCCCACAACCCCCCCCCCCCCCCCCCCCCCGCCTCCTGGCCTCCCCTCCAACGCTCCCCGCAACCCCAGTCCTGCCACCTGGTCTGCCGGGTGTCCTCTGGCCCCCTGTTCGGTGCCACCTCCCCCTCACCGGTAGAAGGGGGTTGAGAGAGTCTGGTCACAGAAATAGTCGTTGATGTAGGTGGTGAGCAGCCGCCGGTCCCAGTCATCGGTGACGTGCCCGCCGTAGTTGACGCCGGCGATGAGGTACTTGAGGGCATCCCAGGGGGTCTCCTGGTACTCCTCCAGGTAGAGACTCAGCAAGTTCTCCGACACCTGTG
The DNA here is from genome assembly GCF_022837055.1 of Prionailurus viverrinus. Taxonomy (NCBI): domain Eukaryota; kingdom Metazoa; phylum Chordata; class Mammalia; order Carnivora; family Felidae; genus Prionailurus; species Prionailurus viverrinus. Next base: position 2,677,293 of record NC_062574.1, on the reverse strand, counting down.
CGTGGTCCCAGCCCCCACCCCCACCCCCCGACACAGTTAGGGGAGGAACTTCCCTCGGTGGCAGGGGGCGGGGCGGGGGGGAGGGGGAGGGGCCGCCAGGCGGGAAGCGTAAGGAGAGGGGGCGCTGGGATGCCGGCCCCCTGCTAGCACAAACCTCAAAGTCAGAGTCATTGAAGCCGTAGACGATGTTCCAGCCGAGCTGCAGGAACTTTTTGCGCTCCAGCAACACGGAATGGAAGAAGCAGAGGGCAAACAGAAGCTTCTTATACTTGGCAGGTTTGGAGCAGCGGGAAAACTGCGATTCTGTCATCAGCTGGTAGAGGCGCGTCATGTTGGCCTTTAGGCCCTGGGGACAGTGCAGCGCGGAGGTGGGGTGCCGTGCATCGTGCCAAGCCCTGCCAGTAGCACCGCCACAGTTGTGTGTGGAGGCTGCTTACTGCACAAGGGCACTGGCCGAAGAGGTCAGTGAGGGCTGCAGTGCAGCCCTTGACCCGCGCGCCAGGATGTGCACTGATTCACAGGACTGGGTGGGTGCCTTTCTCTAACTTGCACGCGGGCACCGTGTGGGCTACTGGGAGCTCTGCCTCCTTGTCCCCCCACTTTTGATCCTCTCAGCCATGATGGTCTCGACGGCGGGCAGGCCGGCTCGATTTGGGAATACCAGAAAACACGAGGACCTATCCGTGCAACTATTAACGGACAAAAACGTACACCATTAGGTACAGAGGTTCAGTGTAGGTTAGAGGAGCCATAGTGTATCATCGAGGAGGGGCATGCCACGTGATAGATTTATCAGGCTTCGAGAACAGGTCAGGATTTGGACTAAGTCTCACAAAGGGGAAGGAGGTCACCAGACTGAGAGGAGGGCATCGGTCTCCTGGAGATGGAAAGAATTGAGGGAATAAAGGCACAAAGGGGAGAATAAGTAAGGAGATGGGTCGAACTGAAGTCAAGCTCGAGGACTCAGGTGGGGTCAGAAGGGCCGTGGTTCACCAGGAGTCGCGGGGCCACTTTCTGTCTCGAGTACTACCGCAACGGGTTGAAACGGTGCTTTAAGGAGCCCCGTCTATGAGGGACAGAATGGAGTCGGGAAAATATGTAAGCAAGAGTACTGTCGTTTATAACATCAAAATACGTAACGTGTCTAGGAATAAGTCCAGTAAAAATGTACAAATCTTCATAGAGAGAATGACAAGACTTTATTGAAATAAAGATTACGTGGAGAGAGACGTACTATAATCATGGATTGGGAGACTCGATCTACTCAAGACGTTGATTTCCGGCAAAGTGATCCACAGGGTTTTGTTTGTGGAACTTGACAAGCTAATTCCAACATTTCTGCTGGAGAATCAAAGGCCATGGCATAGCCTGAAGAAGAATGAGGTAAAGAGACTTGCCTTACCAGCTATCACGCATTATTATGGAGCCAAACAGGAACTGAGACGGTACCTACTGACCTGAATATAAACCACCTGACCAGTGAACAGAGATAAAGGGCCCAGAAACCTAGGTGTGTGTAAAGGGGAGTTAAGGCCTGGCAGGCATCGAACATCGCAAGGGTGATGGTGGGCTATTTGATGATGGTACTGGGAGAATGGGTTATCTACGTGGGGGGCTGGGGGGCAGCGAAATTAGACTTCTGCCTCATTCCACACTCACAAGGATCCGTCTCAAGTGGTTAAGACACATGAATGTGAAAGTCAGGGTATAAAACTCTTTCTTTTTATGTTTGTTTATTTTTGAGAGGAAGAGAGAGTGAGCGAGCAGGGGAAGGACAGAGAGAGAGGGAGACACAGAATCCGAAGCAGGCTCCAGGCTCTGAGCTCTCGGCACAGAGCCCGATGTGGGGCTCGAACTCACAAACCGTGAGGTCATGACCTGAGCCGAGGTCGGACGCTTAACCGACGACGGAGCCGCCCAGGTGCCCCTATAAAACGGTTTTGAAGACAAGGGAGTGCCTTTACAACCTCACAGTGAGCAAAGATTTCTTGAATGAGACCTAGGAGCACAAGCCATAAAGAAGAGCTAAATTCCATCTCATACAAATTAAGGATCTCTATTCACCAATAATAATAGTTAACAAGGGGTGGGGGGAGACAACCCGCAAAACACAAAGCGGACGAAAGGATTAAGTTGTGGAGCATATGAGGAACCGTGAAACATAAGCAGCGTGAATCAATGTCAAGTACCCAGCGCTGAATGAAAGAAGCAAGGCGCAGATGAATGTGTGTGTTAGCCAGACGCACCTTGAGAAAAGTGGCTGCAGCCGAGTGGGGAGGGCGGTGGGAATGGGAATCATCTTTCTTACACAGGAAGATGGGCACACAGGTGTGTATTGAGTTGGGATCCATGGGGGCGCCTGGGTGGCTCAGTCGGTTGAGCATCCGACTTCGGCTCAGGTCAGGATCTCATAGTTGCTGGGTTCAAGCCCCACGTGGGGCTCTGTCGGGCTCTGTGCTGACAGCTCGGAGCCTGCTTCAGATCCTGTGTCTCCCTCTCTCTCTTCTCTCTGCCCCTCCCCCACTCACGCTCTGTCTCTCAAAACTAAATAAAGATGTTTCAAATGTTTTTAAAAATGAATGGGGATCCTTTATATCTTTGCATATATTTTAGAATTTTTTTTTTGAGAGAGAGGGTGCAAACAGGTCTAGGGGAGAGGGGTGGAGGGAGGGAGGGAGGGTGGGAGGGAGAGAGAGAATCCCAAGCAGGCCCTACACTCAGCGCGGAGCCTGATGCGGGGCTTGATCCCTTGACTCTGGGATCGTGATCGGAGCTGAAATCAAGAGTCGGACGCTCAACGCACCGAGCCACCCAGGCACCCCCTCTTGTATTTTATATTCTTTTGTATCTGCTTAATATTTAACGAAAAGGAAAGGACTAGAAGGCAGGCTGTGATCCAACCAAGAATACCACTCCAGAATCGCACCCAAACCGGCGACTGGGGGCTGTGGTCATGGGGACCTTCTTACTTGTAAGACTCGAATGAGCCACTGTCCCCTTGACTATTGGGACTGCTTTCGTGTATCCCGATGCAAACACTGGCCTCTTTCACAGGATAACAAAATTGCAATACCTGACCTAGAACAGATCCTGTGCTGGGGGAGAATTTTAAAAAGGACATGACTGGGTCCTTTACCACAATTGGAATATATAATGGATTGGGTTCAAATGCTCTATCCGTTTATTGAGGTTGGGCAGCTGTGCTGTAGTGTGTATTGAAAAAAAATAAAAATCCTTCTCAGGATTGAGCCCTTTATGCCAAAATACACTGAAGTATTAGTGGGAAAATACCATGATGTCTTTCCCAGTTTACTCTCGCCGTTCGGAGAAAGCATGTGTGTGTGGAGACGCAGAGAGAGATCAAATGATAAGGCCGGTGAGGCAAAATGTTAATAATGGAAGAGTCTGGGTAACAAGTCACGGGTGTGAGGCTGTGAGGACATAGTGTTTGTGTTCTTCTTCTTCTGTTTTTGTTTGTTTGTTTGTTTGTTTTAAGTAGGCTCCAGGCCCAATGTGGGGCTTGAACTCAACACCCTGAGATCAAGGGTCACACTCTCTGCCAACGGAGCCAGCCAGGAACCCTAGAGTAGTCTTGTTCTTACAACTCTTGCGTAAGTTTCCAGTGATTTCCAAGTAAAACATTTAAAACTAGTGCCCTCTTCCCTACGGAGAGAAATCCTGTTGCAAACAAGTATGCCGTGAATGTTCGGCCTTCCCTGAAGGTCTGGCTCACGCCCAGAGGTTCTGCAGACCCCGGGTGGTAAGGACAAATCTCCCCTGGGTGGAGCCAGGGCGAGCCTCCCCTCCCCCGCAGACCATCCCCCCTCCTCCCAGGCCGCCCCCAGATTCCAGGTGGCCTCCACCTTCTTATGCGGCCAGAGGTAGCACCTGCCTCGGCTCTGACACACCTGTGCCCCTCGCAGGGCGCTCGGCCAACAGGGGGCCCTCTAGCCACCAAGGCATACACCTTTCTTGGAACGCAAAAGGAGGTTCTTCGAAAAACGAAGGCGCCGCTAACAGAACTGGGCCGAGGAGATCATCTGCGGTGGCGGGCTGGCCACTTGCTCCGAGAGTACAGGATTTATGGTTCTGGCGTGCCAGGAGGAAACGCCTCGTTGCCAGATGGAATTCAGACCCGGGAGTGCGTTTGCTTCCCAGGGCCAGAGACAAGGACCGGGCAGGATCAGGAAGAGGACAATTTCTCCATCGAGTTGTGAAAGGGGGAAACGGAGAATGAGCCAAGTTGGAGGTCAAGGACCAAGCCTGGAGATACGATCAGAGGCCAAGAGGAAAAGGAAACACAGGCGTGATAAGTGATGTGGCGGGAGACAGAGGGAGAACCCCAAGCGCGTGTCAGGGAAAGGGTGGGGGGACAGTTCACTGTGTCAACTGCCCCAAGGCAGGCGAGGAGGATTTACATGATGAAAGACGTGTGTCCAGACTTACTGGTTGAGTACCTCTTACGTACAGGTGCTAGTCACAAGGTGAGCAAGACAGAGAGAGAGAGAGAGAGAGAGAGAGAGAGAGAGAGAGAGAGACAAAAGATGTGTCCTCTGGCCTCGCGGAGTTTCCAGTCCAGAGAAGACAGCAGGCATTCGTCAGAACCAAACTCACACGGTAAAAGGACCAGCAGGAAGGTTCTATGAGAGTGTTTCACTGGGATGCTGAGCTCAACGAGGAGGGCCGAGGCCTGAAGGGGCGGAGGAGGGGGCGGCGGGGTGGGGGAGGGGGTGCCCGGCAGCTTGTGCGGAAGCCTTGGGGCAGGACGGTGCAGAGTCTGGAGGAAGAGGAACAAGATATTTTAAGAATTGAGGGTGGAGCGGAGAGAGGGAAGGGAGAAGGGGTAGGTGGGGCCCAGAGGCACGGGGTGGGGGGAGGGGGGCTCACAGGCCTGGTCAGCAAGGGTTTCCGTCTTGACTAAAAGCACCGAAAAGCTACTCGAGTGGCGTAAGCAGAGGTGAAGGGGGGGGGGGGGACGACACAGGAACGTGATCGGTGTGGCTGCATTCAGTGGTGACCTCGGGGCTGGAGAAAAGCATTTCAGCAGAGCTGGAGGGAGAAGGGCCGGAAGCCCGGGGCCACTGGGGAGAGGTGGAAGGAAATGCCGGGAGGCAGGAAGGTCCTATGGACTAGCTGTTTACTCTTCTGTGCCTCAGTTTCCTCTCTGGAAAATGGGGGCGACGGTACCTACCTGATAGGGTGTGTGTGTTCTAAACGAATTTGGTAAAGGGACGGTGCCGGGCACGGGTAAGCGGCTAGCGGTGTTAGAGATTACCGCTCTGTGCTAAGAGCCTGGCGCGCGGAGGGAAGAGGTGAGGGGGGGGTCTCTCGAGAGGGGAGCAGAGCCCGAAGGCCAGGCGGCTGTTAAGGCTGGGCCTCCCGCTGGCGCCGGCCGCAAGAGAGCCGGGCCAGGCAGCGCGGCCGGCGCCGTACCTTTGGCGGTTCCGTGGTCATCTTGATGCCGGCCTGCAGGACGGAGATGGGGAAGTCCGGGTGGGGGCTGGAGCTGAGCCAGAGGCGGAAGGAAGGGTGAGGTTCTTCCACCTGCAGCCGCTCTACCAGCTTGTCCAGGTTGGGCATCCAAGACAGCGACAGGTGGCAGTTAGCTAGGAACACCCAGTGTCCTGCAAGGGGGCACTGGATTCAGTGGGAGCCCTTCCCCGAGCCCCGCGTGTCCCCACGCGTCGCCCCCGAGTCCGCGCGTGTCGGGGGGGGGGTCCCGGGGGCCCTCTGGAGAAGTGGGGGCTGAGGGAGGCCGGGGCTTCCGGGAGTAAGGCGCGCACCAGGGACGGGGGTGGGGGAGCAGGACGGGACACTGACCCTGAAGGACCCCCTCTCGCAGGAGCCGGGCGGCAATGGGGGCCTGGCCCTGGCCCAGGGACAGGGCGTGGAAACGCTGGGCCATGCCCATGTGCTCCGCCAGCTGGAGCAGGGCGCCGGAGGGGTCCACACCGGGAGACAGGATGAACACCAGCGGGGTGCGTGGGGTCGAATCCTCCAGAACCTGCCAGAAGCGCGGGGTGTGAGAAGGCCACGTGAGGTGGGGCGGGGTCGGGGGAGCGGGGACTGCCCAAGAGCAGAGGTTGGGGGCACCGCAGGGCGAGGCAGGAAGGACCGGGGGTGCGGGGGGGGGCAAGGAGGAAACCAAGCCACTGACCAGCTTCATGTTGAGCACGGGCGGCTCCACGAAGCGGGAGCCGAGGTTGGAGACTATGAACGAGGCGACACAGAAGGCCACCCGGTCCTGGCGCAGGGAGCGCACGATCAGCATTCGCTGCATCTCATTGCAGGCGTTTTCCCACTCGCCTGGGGACGGAGAGGGCCGGGAAGCAGACGAGACACTCGGAGGGGCCGGGGACAGGGACAGGGAACGAGGGGAAGGGCCCGGCGGGGAGGGGGCACCTGGCAGCATGGCCTTCTCCGGGGTGGCGCTGGTATACCACAGGTGCCAGTCACGAGGGTATTGCTCGAAGGAGTTCATGAGCCCGTGGAAGTTGGTCAGTTTGTCCAGCTCTGTGATGTTGTCCCAGTAGGCGTCGGCGAGCCAGCTCGTACACGGGTTATCCATCTGGCCCTCGCGATCCAGGACCTGGGCAAGGAGAGAGGAGGAAGGGGACTGACCGGAACCCCTCCAAAGCATTTAACGATGAGGCGGCCGAGACCCTGCATCGGGCAGACTGTGGGAGTCCCAGAGGCACTGGGCTCCGCCTGGACCGGGGAAGTCAGTCGGAGGGGGGGTGGGGGGGACGGGGCAGGGTCTCCCCGGCACCAGGCGGACACCTCACGGTGCAAATTTGGGGAGCTGGCGCCCTCTGCTGGCTTCCTGGGGACACTGTCTCTCGCCCTAATGACCTCGCCCTGCAGAAAGGCCCCTTGCCTTGTTCACCCTCTTCAGCAAATACTCACTGCTCACCCACCGTGTGTTCTGAGCACTGGGATGCGGCACTGAACATAAAGGGCACATATCTCTGGCCCTGAGGGGCTTATTTTCCAACACGGGAGGGCAGACGATGAGCCAAAGACATAAACAATTGAGTTATCCAGTGCTAGGTAAAGATGGCAAGGGCGCACCAGAGTAGAATGAGCCGAAGAGCATACAAAAGATTGGGAGTTCCGGGGGTAGTTTGAAGCATTCAATAGGAAAGTCAAGGAGGTCTCGGGGAGGCGCGATCTGAGTCCGGCGTTAAAGTTGGTGAGTGGGAGCTGCGGGCGCACCTGTGGCAGAAGGGACAGCGAATGCAGGAGCCCTGGGGGCGGGGGGGGGGGCAGGGCAGGCCATGGGAGGTGACACCAGGGAGGTGGGCATGCTGACAGACTGGGGGTGGGGAGCATTGGGAGGCTCTTAGTTATTGGTAACCCGGAAGAGAGGAGAAGTGCCCGGCCTTGTCCAGGAGGGTGGAGAGAGGCCAGCCCGGGAAACGTGGTGGCACCGTCTGGCAGGTGTTTTTAAATTTGTTTTTAAAGTTTATTCATTTTTGAGAGAGAGAGAGAGAGAGAGAGAGAGAATGAGCAGAGGAGGGGCAGAGAGAGAGGGAGACCCAGAATCTGAAGCAGGCTCCGGGCTCCGAGCTGTCAGCACAGAGCCCGATGCGGGGCTCGAACCCACAGACCGTGAGATCGTGACCTGAGCCGAAGTCGGACGCTTAACTGACTGAGCCACCCAGGCACCCCTGTCTGGCAGTTTTAAGGGCCTAATGGATTTAAAGGGAGTCCATTCGGTGTGGGAGTGTTTTTCTCCGGCTAGGCCCAGGCTCCTGGGCCACACAGGAACAGGAGAGTAAGATCCAGCCAGAGTGGTGGTTTCGCCAAGCAAAAGCAATACGGGACTGGGCGCTGAGGGTGCCTGCGGGGCGGGGGGAGCATGTAACGGTGACCAGGGAACCCAGGCCGGGAAAGGAGGGGCTTGAGCAGCAGTGAAAGAGGCAAGAGACCACACCTGTCAGTGGGTCACAGGTAAGAGGGGCCCCAAATCCTCACCTGTGATGTGAGAGCCCCCCCCCCCCCCCCGCATCCCCAGGGAGCCGGACACACCTGCTCCTGGCACTTTTCCTTGGCTCGCTCGCTGGAGCCTTGGGCCTGACGGTCCGGCCCGGAGTCCCGGTCATACATGTCCCCGTCCCCAACCTTGACGCCTCTGACCGACTCACCACACCCCCGCGGAGAAAGAAGTTGTACTCGTCCATGTTGAGCTTGCCAGAGGTCTCCAGGATTTTGGCACACATCTGGAAGCTGAATAGTAGCTTGTGGCGCTCAAAAAGGGTGCGGCAGGTGTACCTGAGAGACGGGGGCACCCGGAGGGCGGAGGGGACAGGAAGCACAACGTGAATGGTTACTGAGTGCGGGTCCTACAATCGCGGAGCCTCACGCACAAGAAGGGCCTGAATCGGCATCTAGCCCAAACCTTTTGTCAACGGCCAAGCCCTCAGGGACCTAGAGAGCTCACTGGTGAAACCAGTCATTCATTTCCGTTAAACAACACACAGCATCGATTTGACCCCTACTCTGTGCAGGTCCTAAAGGCAGAGTCATCTCTGAGCCCCAGCCTCTGTCCTGGAGGAAGTCAGCTGAAGAGGGAGGACAGACAGAGAGCCCATCGATTAAGCGGTGATGTGATGGGTCCTGTACGGGGTGGCCGGACCTCCGAGGGATGGCGGGGCAGGGGGCCCCCACTGGACAGTTTCTGAGAGGAGCCGCCCGGTGCAGGCGTGGAGAGGAGGAGCAGGGAGGACTCCCGGGAGAGCTGGAGCATAAGCTAACGGGCCTTGGAGCAGCCGTGGGGAGGCGAGCAGGGACGGTCTGCAGAAAGATTCACAAGTGAACCCGCGGGGCTCAAGGCCTGGGTGACCGGGAGGAGGCTGTGGGTGCTGGTCAGGGGCGAGGACCCTGAAGGAAGCAGGAGGACAAAGAGTGTGGTCCCCCACCCGCCCCCTACCCGGGACCAGGCCCCGCCCCAGCCTGCTGGATGTGGATCTGGATTTCACGGAGATTCCCAGTGCTTGCGGGGCACGTGGCCACCGGAGATGCGCCGGCAGCGTGGACCCTAGCAGATACGAGCACGGCTCAAGGAGCTCGTGCTCTGTCCCCACAGGGAGCAGGGGACAGGCCAGTGGCCGTGGCGCCGGGCAGCAGTGGCGCGGGAGCGTCCTGGCAGATGCGGGGGAGGTGGGGGGCTCCGGAGGCGCGGGGCGCACACCTGTACACGGCGTAGGTGTGGTACTCGTTCAGGTAGTCGATGCGGTCCTCCAGCTTGTTGCTGCGGTGGCTCTTGTCGATGCTGAGGACGAAGAGGTTGATGTAGGCGTCCAGCGAGAACTGGTACATGGGGTCGATGCGGCCCATGTCGTTGAGCACGAAGAACAGAACCGACGCCCTCTGGGCACACGGGCGGTAAGCCTATGGAGGGGCAGAGTCAGGGCAGGGTGGCGGGGGAGCGACCACGGGGCTGGGGGTTGGGCAGGGGACAGGGTCAGGGCCGGGGTGGGGGGGGAGCGGCCACGGGGTTGGGGGGGGTGGGCGGGGGACAGGGTCAGGGCAGGGGTAGGGGGGGAAGCAGCCACGGGGCTGGGGGGGTGGGCAGGGGACAGGGTCAGGGCAGGGGCTGCGGGGGGAGCGGCCACGGGGCTGGGGGGGTGGGTGCGGGACAGGGTCAGGGCAGGGGTGTTGGGGAGCGGCCACAGTGCTGGGTGGGGACAGAGTCAGGGGAGGGGGAGGGGGGAAGCGGCCATGGTGCTGGGGGGAGTGGAATTGGGGGGGGGGGGGCGGTGGCCACGGGGCTGGGCGTGGAGCAATGGGCGAGGCTCACCTCGCGGGCCAAGTCGATGTTGATCTCTGTGGTCTCGCTGGTCTCCAGCTGCTCGGTCACCTCGGTGGCGGTCATCTTGGAGGTACGAAGGGTGTTCACCAGCTGCACGTCGTCGAGCAGGGAGCCCGTGGCCTCATTCAGCAGCCTGAAGGGAAGCGCAGGTAGGCGGGTGGGGAGGTGGGGAGTCCTCCCGCCCCAGCCCGCCCACACCCGGGATTCTGGCTGGACTGGGCGTTGGGTGGCAGCGGCGGGTGCACTCTCACCGAAGGATCTCGTCCTCCAGCTCCTTGAGCTTCCTCTTGCCGGCAGCGATGTTGATGACCAGTGAGTCCTTCTGTTCCTCCAGCTCCGGCCGCTCCTTCCGGACCACGATGCCCAGCAGCTGAGCCTCCAGGCCCTGGGATCACGGGGACGCGCGGTGGGACTCGCGCTCTGGTGACGGCACACCCCTGACACCCGGTCACGCCTCCCCCCACCTCATCCCCTGCCGCCCAGCGCAGGGGGCCTTTGTCTCCACCCCGCCGACTCGACTCTCCGGGTGCTTCCTGCTCCTCGCTAGCTGGGTCCAGGCTGCAGCCCCCGCCCCCACCTGTTCCTTGACAGCAAAGTTGACGATGGTGGTCTTGGCCGAGGTCTCAGGGCTGTAGTGGGGGTTGGAGAGCTTGGTGGTGATGTAGAAACGGAAATTGGTGTTGTACTCCACCTCCTTGTCTGCAATGCGCATCAGCAGCCGGCCGCCTGCAGCCGGGCCAGGGTCAAGGGCAAAGGCAAAGGAGCCCTGGTGACCAGGTGTGGGCTGGCCCAGCCCCCAGCCCGCATCCAGCTGCTCTAATGGGCCCAGTCCGGGGCTGTGGGAGCGGAGGGCCACAGTCTGAGGGCCGGCCCTCCCCCCCAACCCCTCACCTCGTGGCCCAGCTGGCTGGTCTCTAGGATTTGTCCCCCAGCCCAACCCCACAGGAAGCCTGGACCCTCACCGATTCGAGCTACAGATTTGTTGAGCACAGGGTTAAGCGTGGGGTCCAGATACTCCTGAACGTTCTGGAGCAGCACTGGATATCCAAACTGGATGGCCTTTTCTAGAATTTGAAGGTAATTGCTCATCTGCAGGTCGATAATCTGGAGGCCCTAGAGAGCAAGGGAAAGAGACGGGAGACACGCTGAGGGGCCCAAAGTAAAATCTGACTCCGGGTCGGGCCTCAGGAAGAGGCAGGCTTGGGAAGAGACGCCAGGGGCCCAAGAGCAGCCCCCGCCCTGCCCCTCCCGCCAGCCTTTACCTGGTTTCCTTCCATGTTCTTGATCCACTTCAGGGCCTGGGCCTGAGGGTCAATCATCAGTGCCCACCTGAAGGAGGGTGGTCAGTCAGAAGACAGGCTCCGCCCTTGCCCCGCCCCCGCTCCCGGCAGCCTCCTTACCTGTTGCCTCGGGTGACGATGATGCCATTCTCTGTGGAAAAGGCATCCGAGGGCAACCCTTGGATGTTCCAGTCTCGAACTTTGGTAGGATTGGACAGGAAGTTATCGAAGGTGAAGCGCGGTGAGCACGGCACCTCCAGCTCCCAGATCTGGGCGGGGAAGAGCCCCGGACGTCAGCCTGGAGGCCCGAGCCCCGAGCCCCGCTCCCCGCCCCGGGGCCCCTGCCCCCGGCCCCGGCCCCGGCCCCTGCCGGGTGTCTCCCCGTCCTCCCCGCAGCCCTGGTCTCGGAGCCCAAGAGCTCACGAGGACCTGAGCCCTGCCTCACCTTCCTGATCCATATCTGGGTGACGATCTCATCCCGGTAGTTGGTCAGGAAGGGGCCCATGTAGGACAGGAAGGCGGCGGCCAGGAGACAGTCACCTACCAGGTAGCCCAGATCCTCCTCCAGGCCCTGGGTGGGGGGGCGGGGGGCGGGCAGGGGGTGTAAGGAGGGCCCCGGGCACTGGGGAGCGCTGGCTCTCTCCGCACCGCCCCCCCCCCCCCCCCCCCCCCCCCCCCCCGGACACTGGCTCCATCAAAGAGGCGCTTTGTCCTAAACCTTCGGCCCTGAGGAGTCCAACCTGGTTCTAATCCCTTCGGAGTTGCCGTCTTTCAAGTGATCCTGTTTACATTCTGGTGATAAGGCCTAACCCTTTCCTGAAGCCAGGGGCTCCATAAAGGCGGAGACAGGATGCGGGGGGGGGGGGGGGACCGTTTCTGTAAAGTCGTCAAGTCCGTGGCTACAGCAAAGGCCTGGAGCTTGCTCCCCAGGCCTGTGCAAACACGGGAGCCGCCGCCTCCCAATGGCACAGACTCGCTTTCCGCAGCTCTCACCGTATGGGAGGGGGGAGAACTCCCGTCCCCCGTTCCTGGATGTCCCTGCACCCGGGGGTCCCCATGCCCCCCCCCACCCCGAGTGTCCCTCGGCCGACAGGGGGTGGAGCTCTGGGGCCCGGTGGGCAGGGAGGAGAGCCGGGCGGGGCCCCCAGAGCTCACCTTGACCGTCTCCTCCCAGCGCGCCTTCTCGCTGGCCAGCCCTGACACCAGCAAGCCCGCTCGCTCCAGCTTCATTTCCATGTCCTCGGACTTCTTGCGGAGCTCCTCCTTCTGGGCCAGCTTCTCGTCATACTGCTTCTTCAGCATCTCTAGCTTCTCGGCCACCTGGGAGGGACCAGAGCGAACGGCTCAAAACGCCACGCTTGTGGCTGCGCTGCTCGGGGTTCCGGTGGCCCATCCGCCGTTTCTAGGCCTTGGGGCCTCCGTGGCCCGGTGCGCCACGTGACGATGCTAACCCCGACCCCGTAGGGCTGTCGCAGACAGAAAATGAGACAAAATACGCGAGGTCTTCTTTCCCTTTCCCTCCGCCACTCTTTTCTTGGGCCAGGAAACTTCTTGTCATGAAACTCAAGGCCGGGTAGGAAGACAGTCCCCCTTGGAGCATAATTAAGCCACATGGGTCCCCACTGGCAAGAGAGGATCAGAGGGCACAGAAACGACTGCCACCCCCACGCCAGCGTGGCATGGCCCGAAGGCAGGACCTCGAGAGAGAAAGAAAAATCTAGAAACTGTTGGAGAGAGGAAGAGGGACTCCATTCGGGGCAAAGGCCCAGGTGCAGGGACCCACACAGGGATGGGGATCCAACTGTGCAGAGTTCACGTGCTGGCCTGGTGCCCCTGACCGGGCCTCATCTGGGCTGTGGGAAAGAGGGCACAGGGCGCAGGACATGGCCCAACCACTGAGGTTGACCTCCAAAAGACCCTGGAAACGCAACAGATTAACTCCCCAAGAGACTGTCTTTAAAGCAAAAGCACCCAGGGCTGCTGCGTGGCTCAGTCGCTTAAGCATCCGGGTTCAGCTCAGGTCATGATCTCACGGTTCAGGGGTTCGAGTCCCATGTCAGGCTCTGTGCTGATGGCTCAGAGCCTGGAACCTGCTTCGGATTCTGTGTCTCCCTTGCTCTCTGGCCCTCCCCTGCTCATGCTTTCTTAACAATAAATAAATGTTAAAAAAAAAAAAAAAAAAGGCAAAGTGGAGGTCCCAAATGTCACCTTCGGGTGACAGCACGCCTTCCAGGTCAAGCCTGGGTAGTGATGTTAGAAGGTATTAACATCCAGGGAAAGAAGGGGTCACTCCGAAGGGGTGAGTCAGCCGGGCCACTCAGGGACGAAACACCGGCCGGGGGTCTAGAAAGAGAGGGGCGCCCTTGCACTGCCACAGGTGGGCTTAAACCCGCTGGAGGCCATGCTGTCCGGCGGTCTTCCCTGCGTGCCACCTGTCGCCAGGTTCACGTGACTGCCTCCCCCCTGCCCGCGCAGTCCAGGCTCGTCAGCAACACTGATTATAATTGGGCTTCCCGCGGAGCTGTGTCTGTGGGGAAGCAGCCAGCCCACGATCGTTCTGGATTTCATTACTTATTTTGCATGTGGTGTTGTCTTCACTGTTTCTATTTTTTATACAAGAAATGTATGCATAAGGTTAAAGACCTAAATAATACGATAAAAAGGAGTTATAACAAAACCTCTTCCACTCCTGGTCCCGTTCTTCAGTAGCAAATTATTTTGAACCATTTCTCTTTTTATTTCTTCTGGCAGCTGCCTCCCTATCTCTGAATATTATGCTTAGGCTACTATTTTTAAAACACATACATGCATATTTATACATACATTAATCTGGTTGCGGTTTTTATCTTTTTAACTCAAAAATTATGGAAAGTTGCAAACCTAGGGCAAAGAATCACATGATGACTACCTCTACGCCCGCCACATATATTCAACAGTTGTTAACATTCCGCCAGTCTTATTTCATCTACTGTTCTTGGCCAAAGTGTCTTAGAGGAAGTTACAGACTCATGAAGCGCCAAGCCTCAAGACGTCCCGGTGCAGATCTAGAACAAAACAAGGACATCTCCCCCACGATCGTAACACCGTCATCACACCTCACCGCCACTTTGTCTTTTTTTAAAGCATAATTTTCCTCTTTTATGTCTTTTTGTAAAGAGTGAATCCACATCAGAAGGGAAAAAAACACACATGGTGAAGGATCTGGCTTCCTCCCACTCCTGCCGCAGCCCTGCCCCAGCCCGTGCCCCTGCCCCAGCCCGTTTCTCCTATAGCTTTCCAGACACAGTCCGTGCGTAGGGTCCACCGGTAATAAATACAGGCACGGTGAAGGCAGGCCCTTGCTCGCCACCAAATCCCTGCACTTAGAAGAGTGCCCGGCGCTCGGGAAGTATCTCTTTGGATGAATTTTTTTCATAAAGATAAATGCTAACATACTACTGTACTTTATTTTTTTTCTTGTCTCCAAATCGGTTCTCGTCAAGCCGCCTCATTCTCTTTAACAGCTGCAAAATAATCTTGTGAATGACTGAACCGTGATTTATATAACAAGTCTCCTTCTGATAGACATGTGTGTCTTTCCAGCGTGTTCTATTATTAACAATGCTGGAATGAACGTCCTTGTACACTGCTGCCTCTTTTTTATTTTGTTTGCTTTGGGAATAAGTGACTTAAAAATTCAAAAGGGATAATTATGGGCATGAAAAGTCTCTCTGCCCCGCCTCCCCCCCCCATCCACCCTGCTCCCTCCTCGAGGTAGCCAACGCGACCTGCTTCTTGAATATTCCGCAAGAGGCGTTTTGCACACGCTCGGGTATATTCCATACTGCCGTTTCCTGGTTCGTCCGTTTGAAACTATTTCTATGGCCTCTATGCTACCATGGACGCAGGGGTGACCCTCTCCCCTCCAGACTACACTTCTTCCTCCCTGTTCCTGCCCATGAGAATGCTTCAACTCCTTACCTTCATATTGCCGAACACCATCTTAAAACCCTGCTTTATCTCCTACAAAAGCATCGCCCAATCTTTACCCCACCCCCACCGACACCCAGCTCCCACTTTTTTTTTTTTAGCTGTACTTTTAAGATTTAAAAAAAAAAACTTTTAACATTTATTTTTGAGGGAGAGAGAGACAGAGACAGAGAGAGAGACAGAGCACGAGTGGGGGAGGGGCAGAGAGAGAGGGAGACACAGAATCCGAAGCAGGCTCCAGGCTCCAAGCCGTCGGCACAGAGCCCCATGCGGGGCTCGAAATCACCAACTTGTGAGATCGGGACCTGAGCTGAGGTCAGACGCTTAACCGACTGAGCCACCCAGGCGCCCCTGTACTTTCATTTTTATGTTGTCAAGGCTGACAACAACGTTCCCGCTCAGAAGTCACAGCCTTCTGCGCTCCGTCTCTAGGTTGACGGTAACAGCTAAAGGCCACAAACAGTGCAACAGCACGCACCTCCGTGACCACGGCCGGGCTGGTGCCGTGCGCGCCTGGGGGCCGGCCGACGGGCCGCTGCGCACACTGAGCCGGTTGCGAAAGAGCGTCCTATCACCCCGGATTCTGTGCTTCTGTCTTGCAGAAATTCTGATCGGTTGGGTCGTGTCTCCAATCTCTCTTGTATGTTGTTTGGGTTTCTTGTTGGCGTGGCTGTGTATATTCCTTGACTCTACCGTCTACCAAACAGCCCATCCTTTGATCATTTCTCGTTTCCCCAGAGTTCTTCCCGGTTCCCTGCGATTTTTCTCTGGCCGTCCTCTTTCTGCTCTCCGGGTGTCATCTCTTCCTTATTTACCCTCTGGTGACACCAATTTTTCCATCAGATCTGCTTTCTAAGTGCTTCTCGGTAGGATGAATCATCCCCGGGTTTACATGTTTTGTTATGATTTTTTTTTTTTTTTAAATCTTGGCCATTCCCTGGTGTGTGGGAAGACTTTCACCACGCCTTTACATACTCCTTCTCCGGAGGCAGGTGCGTGGCTCATCTGACTGGTGAAATCGGCAAAGAATAAGCTGGGACGCTCCACCGAGCTCAGGCCGTTTCCACTCTGCCCCGCAGCGACGCCCAAGACTGAGTCCGTCCGTCTGACGACGGGGTCGCTCCTCGTGGGCCCACCTGCCCACAAGGTCAGCCGCATCCTCCCACCTGGTCTCCGAAGGTGATGTTTTGGCCAAACCCCTTTGGTTTCACGTCTCAGTGTGTTTAGAACCCCCAGGCACAGAAGGCTGCTAGTTCGCAGGTCCCTTCAGCGTGCATTTGCAGACCGGGAAACGCACTGAGAAACTTTGGGCGGGCCTTGGGGGTCTCAAGGGCAGACTTTGGGGTATGGACGCGTGCTTTGACTTGGAGGGTTTGCACAGGCTCCCACCGGGCACACCGAGTTTTTGCGGTGGTCTGGCTGTCGCCGGGGTGAAAGGCTTTAAGCCGACGCTGTGATATTCTGACCTTGACAGATGACCGTGGCTTCGTCCACAGGTGAGTGGCCGTTTCTGCAGAGGCAGGACTGCTTGAAACAGAGCAGCCTCGTGGACACTGGGCTTGGGCCGGAGGGTGGCCGCAGGATGAGGTCCACCGTGGCCTCGGCACAGAAGCGGCCAACACGCCGACCAGCTTGAAGTCGGGGAGTTTCCGGGCACTGACGGCTGGACGACGACATTTGCTGGTTTTCAACGGCAAGACTGTACATTCCGCGTGTACTAATGGGTTCTAGCTTTCAATGGCTTTGGCCAAGCCTGCGTGGCACTAGAACAGCTGTCTCATTTTTTCAGTTTTTTGTTTTTTGTTTTTTTAAATTCAGGGCTAAGGAGGCAATCGTGGCTCATCCACAGCCTTGGGACAAGGGAGGGGTTCCATTCTGAGATTCCCGGTGACACAGTTAGGGCAGGTGGCGTGCAAGTATTATCTGTGCCTTAAGGGAGCATGCCGGAACAACTTGGGGGTTCCGGAGGGAAGAGCTGCGTCTTGAGACACGGACGGCAGAGGACTTGTGCCTGGCCAGGTCCCCCGGGGCACAAGCTTCAGCAGCAGCAACGGCAGCTTCGGTTCAGGAATGTGCTGGAGGTGACTTTCCAGTTAGGAAAAGCACGGGGCGAGGTGAAAACCTTGCCCATGAGGCGGTTCTTGTAGGGCCTCGGCAATTCCACAAAGACAGCCAGCACCATGAGCCACCGCGGCGTGGGGTGACCACGCCTGGTCACGACACAGAGCGGGGGACGTGGTGTTCACGGCGGGGGTGGGGGTGGGGGGGAGGGTCAGATACTTGAAAGGACACAGCCGGGATTTCTGTTTGGGGTTTCCATGTGGCTGCACAACATGGGGGACATCTTAATGCTCCCTAATCCCACACTTCACGATGGGCGACGGTGGGTTTACCGTGGCAAAACTTAGGTGTATTTTAGCCACAATAACTGCCCCTCTCCAAGAAATACATACACACGTGTGGGCTTCCAACCTGCCCCCGGCATGGTAAATGCTTTTTGGTTGGATCGTATCTCACATTACTCTATCGTGGGAGGGTGTCTCCGCAGTTTGACGTAAACTCACAGGTCATGATTTCCAGATAACCGCCATTCTGGTGAAGCTAAAAACCAAGCTTTTCTCCACGTA
This sequence comes from Prionailurus viverrinus, assembly GCF_022837055.1. Taxonomy (NCBI): domain Eukaryota; kingdom Metazoa; phylum Chordata; class Mammalia; order Carnivora; family Felidae; genus Prionailurus; species Prionailurus viverrinus. The sequence continues at coordinate 2,659,603 of NC_062574.1, read as the reverse complement.
TCCTCATTCCCGAAAACACCACTGAGTGTTCACCGTGGTCTCTGGAGCAACAAGAATTGTTGGTTCCTGGGAGCGTAATTTTGTCTGTAAATCCTGTATGTTAACTCCTGGGCCCTTTTTTTTCTTTTTTAAGTTTATTTGAGAAAGAGCACAAGCGTGCAAGCAGGGGAGGGGCAGAGAGAGAGAGAGGGAAAGAGAGAATCCCCAGCAGGCTCTGCACCGTCAGCACACAGAGCCCGACGTGGGGCCCGAACTCACAAACCCTGAGATCATGACCTGAGCTGAAATCGAGTCGGATGCTTAACCTACTAAGCCACACAGGCGCCCCTTGAATCTTTTTAGAATTTCAAATGATGCTCACAAGAGACAGGATTCGGAGCCGCTGCAGGCTCTGAGGTCCCACAGGAATGACATCCGTTTCCAGGGACTGACGGCCCGTCCTGGCCGCAGCTTAAGGAAACAGATTCTCCCCAGATACTGAGGGCACAGCTGAGACCGAGCAGAATAAGAGACTGGATGGTTTGGGGACTTTGACTTGAGAATGTTGGCTTCTTGATTTTTAACTCTGAAAAAGCAGGCTGATTTGCTTTCAGATTTTAATTTACTTGGACTTTAGTTTACTCAGGGACTTAACCTTTGAAATTTAACACCCTCCCTCAGGGTCGTAGTCAGATGTGTGGAATCTGTGTGTGTCATTACTCTGTAGCATTTGGCTGCCATCCCACGGTCTCGGCACACGGCCTGCGATACGCTATACGGATGATGTGACGACCAGGACTGGGACGCGAGAGAGAAAGAAGGTGAATGTTCAGTAGATTATGCTTCTGTTTTGGCCCATTTCAGGGCCTTCTGGGGCAATTTCTTTTTTTTTTTTTTTAAGTTTATTTATTTAGAGACAGAAAGAGAGCACGAGTGGGGGAGGGGGAGGGGGAGATGGAGAGAGAGAGAGAGAGAGAGAGAGAGAGAGAGAGAGAGAGAGAGCAGGCATGTACAGGGGAAGGACAGAGAGAGGGGCAGAGAGAGAATAGAATCCCAAGCAGGCTCTGCGTTGTCAGCACAGAGCCCGACGCGTGGCTCAATCTCACGAACGAGGAGATCGTGGCCTGAGCTGAAGTCAAGAGTCAGATGCTTCACCGACTGAGCCACCCAGGTGCCCGAGACAATTTCTAAGCCAGTGGTTTGTAACCCTTGCTGCCTGTCAGAATCGGGAAAATATATTTTCAGGGTCCCCAGCGAGCGAGTAACTATTTACTCCAGATTTGAGTTGATAAGCGATGTAGTTGAGCTCGGGGCCTCTTTCCAAACCGCTGGGCCCTGGCACTGAGTACAGGCTCTCCCACCCCCGGCTGGCTCCGACTTGGAAGTTTTCAAGATGCTTTCAAAATGCTCAGGCTCTGCCAGAGATGCGTACCGGCCAGTCTGTGGGGGAGCCCCGCATCGGCTCGGGGCCACCTGCAAGTGGGCGGGGAGGCAGGCCCGGCCTGTCGAAAGGTACGTTTCCCTCTGACACTCCACAGCCTTTTCAGAGGCAGAGGGCAAAGCTGGGGTCCCCGTCTGCTTCCTCTTACCGGCTAGGGGCTCTCAAGAGACCTAACGTGGGGTGCTCTACAACCACTCTCCGGTGAATGATGCTGTCGGCAGCCGACCCCACGGCCCCACTTGTCACACGTAATTCTTTGTCCCAGGATAGGAACCATCCAGGGGTGAGAAACCTTCCCAAACCAATCGCCAGCCCTGGATTGTTCACTCTCGAAAGAGACAGTGAAAGGGTGACCGGCCCGAGAGAGGCTGGGGGCAGGGGGGGGGGGGGGGGCGCGGTTAACGGCGGCCGCAGGGACGGGGCAGGGAAGGAGGGCGTGAGGACAGAAGCCCCCTCGCCCGGCCTGGCTGCTTCTGCACAGAAGGGGTCGGAAGAGGCCCCGAGGGCCGCTGCGCTCGACAGTAAAGACGGGGGCGAGCGGGGCTTGGGGTCAGGCAGCGTGGGCTCCAGCCCAGCTCCGCCGGCACCTCGAAAGTCCCTTCATCTCGCTAAACCTCAGGGTCCTCATCTGATCTGAGGACATCAGACCTGCGTGCTGTCCATACGTGGTGGCGGGTGAAACGTCCGGAAACGGTGTGACCGGCTTTGGCTGTAGGAAAACTCAAAGGCCTCCATACGGCCAAAGATCGCATCAGATCTGGAGCTTGGAAACGATGCATCTGCCCGTCAGAAAGGGGAACGGCCACGCAAGCCAGGGCGCACCGCCCGCCGGAACCCCGCGCAGGGTCCAAGGGCAGCACAAGCTCACGAGGTACCAGAACGGAACGAGCTCAGGTACAGAAATGAAAATCACTTCCTTATCTGAGCGTGGACGCCCCTGGGCGGACACACGAGAAGTTGTGAGAGAGGCTGTTTCCAAGGAAGGGCAGAGGGGGTGAGAGGGAGGCGTCTCGCCGGCTGCTCTTTCTACCTCTGAATTTCGCCCCGCGTGGATATGAAATCCTATCGAAGCAGGGGTGGAAAACGTACCGGATACGCGAGGAGACTCTCGGACTCCTGATAATAGCACTCTGCACCCTGCCTGCGGGAGCCGTTCACCCGCACGTCCTTCTTAAGTAGGGTTTACGCCCAGCGTGGAGCTCGACGTGGGGCTTGAACTCAGGGCCCGCTGACGGACAGCTGAGCCGAGCTCAAGAATCAGATGCTCAACCGACTGAGCCCCCCGGGCGCCCCACTTGTCCCCATGTCTCGGAGGAAGTCACCTTGCGGGTGTCCAGCCCGCTCCCAGTGAGGAACTCCCTCTCCCTCCAGCACGGCCCCACCCCCAGCCAAACACAGTATTCCCGGCCTGTGGCCCCCCGCGTCACACTCTTGCCCTGTCCCCCTGCCCTGGCAAACACCGATTTGCCACCCGAATTTCAGCACTTAACCCATCTCCGGGCCCGGCCCCAAAGCCCACGAGAGAGCCCGCCAGCTCCGAGTCGAGTTGGGAAGGGAAGGGCTCCAGCCATGCCTTCGTAACCCTCCGCGGGGGGGGTGTGGGGGGGTGGGGGTGGGGGGCTCAGCTTCTGAGCCAGAGGCAGCCCGTCTGGAAGGGCGCAGAGCGGGAGGCGGACGGGACTGGAAGGCAGAGGGGAGGAGGGGAGAAATCAATGGCGACGGAGCATCCCGGGAACCGGGGAGAGGGACCGCCACGGAAAAGACGGGCGCGAGGCTCGGCTCACCTCCCGCAGCTTCTCCTGGGCCTCAGCCAGCGCGGCTTGCTTCTCCTGAAGCTGGGCCAAGGCCACGTTCATCCTGACCCGCTTGGGCTCCACCACGCGGTACAGCCGCCCGTACAGCTGCGAGGAGACAGTCCGGCTGCGGCGGCCGCTGCCCCCTCCTCCGCCCGGGGCTTCCCCCAACCCCAGCCCGGGGCTCCCGCCCCGCTTCCCGCCCGCGCCCCCGCTCACCTCCATGGCCCGCACCCACATGCACAGGGACTTGGCCGCCAGCGAGACCCGGCCGATGATGTCGGGCTGGAAGTCGGGCTGGGCGCAGTAGGCCCCGATCTTCTTCAGAACCTTGTCTGAGATATTGTCTTTATCAAAGTGGATCAGTGACTTGATGAAGTTCTGCTCCCCTGTGGGATGGAAGCCGGGGGCCTCAGCCAGAGGGCCTGACCCTCCTCCTCCAGGCCTCGCCTCCACTGCTTGGGCGCGGTTCCTGCCCCCACCCCCACCCCCACCCCCACCCCTGGGCTCGGCTCCCCAGCCCAGAACACTGACCGCATCCCCGCTTCCTCCCGCGGCCCTCACCTCCCTCCCCAGAACCTCCAAGCCCCCAGGACACCCTACAGTCTTCCCAGCCCCATCTCCCACCAGCCACCTACCTCGGACGCCCTGGGCCAAAGTCCCTGCCCCAACACACACACATCATTACTTCCCCCTCTTTGCACATTCTCGTCAGGGCAGGGGTCGCTGAACTACGGCCCGCAGACTTTATTCCGCCAAGGGAGCTCAAAGCCGCGAAAACCACGAGAGCGAAACACAAAGACCCTTGTTTCGCATTTTCTGACTCTCATGCTTTTGAAGGCCCCAGAGGTATTCCTGCCTTTCTTTGGGTTCTGGGATATGGTCCCATATCTTCAATTTTATTTTATTATTTATTTATTTATTTATTTATTTATTTATTTATTTATTTATTTATTTATTTATTTATTTATCTTAAATGAAGGGGAGCTGTTTTCTGTTCCTTACAGCCAAAGAATCTTGACTGATCTTTACGTCTCCTCTTTCGTACGAGGCTCCCCCTGCCCTGGACCGTCGGTACGATGCCTCATTCGTCTCCACCTCTCCGAGCTCCTGGCGCACGGCGGACGATTAAGAGGCACGGGGCGAACTGGCGCTGAGTGCGCCTTGGGTCTCTAGCTTACCTAGCTGCCTCTTGGCCTCCGCCCAGGTGGGCTCGTTGCCTCGAAGAATCATGACTGCCTGCATGACCATCTCCACTTGGGCGGGGGGCCGTCCGTAAGACTTGATCTCTCCTATGTCCTTCTTGTTCAGAGACTCCAGAGCCTGGGCAAAGGGACTCGCTCAGGGAGCAGGGCCGTGCAACTCAGGGGGCGGGACAGGCGCTTGACGGGGGGAGACGAGACCCCACCGAGACGCCCTCTTCCTCCCACGTCCCCAGGGACTTCAAGGACATAGAAGGCTGGTCCCATTCCCTTCCCTGGGCCTTCGTACCCGCATGGCTTCTTCCAGGGCTGGCAACGCCTCTTCTAGATCCTTCTGGGCATTGTCGGCCAGTGCCTGGCACTTGACTTCCTCGATTGCGATCTTCTCACTATTGGCTGTCACGGCCTAGGGAGGCACAGGGGGCAGGGTTTTGTCTTCGCCCTGGGCGAGAGTAGGGGGCCAATGTCAGGGGAGCGATAGTGATCAGAGATAAGCTTAAAGAAGATGCGAGGGGCACCGCGTCCCCTGACACGGTCGCTGATGGTGCCCGGGGCAGCCCCTGCCCCCTGGTCACTAGTGGTGGGGTGCGTGGGGGGCAGAACCAGGGCACAGGGACACCGCCCCCCCCCCCCACCTTCTGCTGCTCATCTGCTTCCCGCTTCTGCTGCACAATGATGACCAGGTACTCCTCACACTGCTTCTGGAACTCAGCCACCTTCTTCTTGGCCTCCTCCAGCTCCAGGGACATCACCTCCACCTTCTCCCTGGTCTCATCGATCTTAAACAATCCGGTCCGCAGCTTGTTGGCCTGGCCCAGCAGCTCCTGCCGCTTCTCTCCCAGCAACCTGGGGCGCAAAGTAGGGTAAGGTGCCTGGGGAGGCTGGGCCCTCCCCTTCCCGCCTGTTACCACCGCCACCACAGTCAGGTTTTTAGCATTTCCTGCCTGAATCCCTGCTAACAGCTTCCCAGCTGGCTTTCCTGCTTCCAGACCCTCATCCCTCTGATTTATTCCACGCACCACTGTCAAAGCAGCTTGTTAGACACTGTTGTCATCACCGTGTCCCTACTTGAGGCTCTCCCACTGCCCCCCCCAACCCCGTGCGCAGCAAGCAGGGGGCTGCGGTGAACCAGACGACACAAGCCTGTCCCAAGGGGGTGACCACCTCTCACCCATCTCCACCCTGGTTTCCCCACGTGGGAAGGAATGTGGGCTCCGTATTGCCACAGTGTGTGATTTTTTTTTTTTTAATTTATTTTGAGAGAGACAGACAGCACGCGTGTACCAGCAGGGGACGGGGTGGGGGGAGGGGGAGAGAGAGAGAGAGAGAGAGAGAGAGAGAGAGAGAGAGAGAGAGAGAAAGAGAGAATCCCAAGCAGGCTCCATGCTGTCAGCACAGAGCCCGACTCAGGGCTCAATCTCTTGAACCATGAGATCGTGACTTGAGCCGAAATCAAGAGTCACACCCTCAACCAACGGAACCACCCAGGTGTCCCGAAATGTCTCATTTTTAAAGAAAACCTGGAAATCCGGATTTTTCTAAGCCTCCCATTTTAAATGTTAGCAGCTTACTCAAAAAGTTTTGAACGTTATACAGACCAAAAAAAAAAAAAAATAGCATCTGTGCAGGATTATTTTCTGGACTGAGCGAGGAAATGTGCATCAAAGGCTTAGCATAATGTCTGGGCAAACAGTAAACAGGCTGGAAGCCTGGGCGCCAAGGGAAGGCCAGGACTTGACTTTGCCAACCGCTGCAAGTGCCTAGAACAGTGAGTGTCACGTGGCAGATGCTCAAAAATATGTGTGGAAGGAATGAATGAAAGAATGAATGAATGAATGAGGATGACCGTTCTTTTCACAAATGGCTTGTCCTTCACCCTGATCAAAACACTGAATCTAATAAATAAGGGGAGGCTTTTTTTTTACATTTCTTTTACATCTTTCAAGGCAAACTATTATTGCGTTGGGTACATAAAAAGATACTCAATATGACTTAATAAATGAATATATAATTCTTGAGGGGGGTAGAAAGTCTAGAAAACATTCAGGGCTGACACACATATCATTGGTATATACGGCGATGTCCCCATTGTACTGAGGTTGGAAAAAGACACATCGTTCCAGAAATAAGGACAGAGAGGGTGTAGGGAAGAGCCGAGGCCAGAGGGCTCTGGAAATGGCCCTGCACCCAGGGAACCCCGTCTCTCTTTTGTTAACTCCCTGCACAGGAGGAGACCCCCACCCCACATCCCTGCCTTCCAGGGTCAGCACCTGGGTCATGGAGCCAGCCCCGGGGTGGGTGGGGGGGGCTGGCTCCTGGATCTTTCCCATTACATCATTCGTCCCATCGCCCTCAAAAGCTACCAAGCTCCCTGGCCCTCCCCGCCCTCCCCCACTCTTCTCCATACTTCTTATATCCCGACACGAGCTCCAGGTAGTTGGTGGGTGTGACATAGTTGTATCTCCGCAGCTCCAGCAACATCTTCTGGGAGTACTGCCCCACGGACCAGTGCATGGTGACAAAGATCTTGGCCACCTTCCTGTGGATCTGAGGCCCACGGAAAAGGATGCAAGACGGACAGTGAAGGCACATAGAGAAGGGACATGGGAGGGAGGGCGGGGCTGGGCGTGTGGGGAGGGCCTCACATTCTCCTCTGTGCCCAGGTCCACTCCTTGGAGGTACTTCTCGGCCACCTCCAGCAGGGCCTCGTGGGGCCACTCGGAGAACCAGTTGATGGTGGTGCAGTTCACCAGGGCCGGGTACTGGCGGATCCAGTTCCTGGTGACGGGTTTCGAGAAGAGGTCAGTCCCCTCCAGAGAGGCAGCCTCCAGCTCCTGGCTCCCTCACGGGTCGGGCTGCTTTCCAGAAACCCACGTGTCCCCTCCTCATGCTCCTGTGTCCCCCCCACCCCCACCCGTCCAGGTCCAGCTCCCCTCAGAGCTGGCTCAGTGTAGCATTTAGGGACAGACGGCCTGGTTCACACCCAGCTGTGGATCTTGAGCAAGGGAACATCACTTTGCTCATCTCTAAAATGGGAACAACGGGGCGCCTGGGTGGCTCAGTCGGTTGGGCGGCCGACTTTGGCTCAGGTCACGATCTCGCGGTCCGTGAGTTCAAGCCCCGCGTCGGGCTCTGTGCTGACAGCTCAGAGCCTGGAGCCTGTTTCAGATTCTGTGCCTCCCTCTCTCTGCCCCTCCCCTGTTCATGCTCTGTCTCTCCCCGTCTCAGAAATAAATAAACGTTAAATTTTTTTTTTTAAATAAATAAAATGGGAACAACAGGAATACCAACCAGGGCTGTTAGCTGACTCAGGGAGGTGACACGTGTAAAATGCTTAGCGCAGTGCCTGGCACAGTAATGCCATTAATATAAAACCAAACAAAAGGGTGGCCCAAATGGCCTCTCCGTACAATTCTGTCTCCCTCCTCCTCTCTGATGCCCTTAAAACCCGGTCACGCCAAGAATGGGTAATGGGTAAGCAAACCATGGCATATACACATAACGGACTATTACTCAGCCTTAAACAGTAAGGAAGTTCTGACTTCCTTGGGTGAAGGAATGGATGAAGCTTGAGAACTCTGAGCTGAGTGAAACAAGCGAGACAGACAAAGACAAAAACTGTATGACTCCACTTACGGGAGGTATCTAGAGTAGTCACTCACAGAAACAGAAAGGGGTCAGTGGTTGTCAGAGGCCAGGGCGGGGAGTGGGCAGGGGTGGTGTGTGGAGAAATGGGGGATTATTCAACATGTGTAGAATTTCAATTTTGCAAGATGAGAAAGTTCTAGAAATCTGTCACACACTGATGTGAATATGCTTAATGACACTGTGCCCTACACCCGAAAACCGGTGATGATGGCAAATTGTATGTAATTTTGCATTTTTAAAATCATGATTAAAAATTTTAAAACAGGGGCACCTGGGTGGTTCAGTCGGTTGAGCGTCCAACTTTGGCTCAGGTTATGATCTCAATGGTTGGTGGGTTCAAGCCCCGCGTCTGGCTCTGTGCTGACGGCTCAGAGCCTGGAGCCTGCTTTGGATTCTGTGTCTCCCTCGCTCTCCGTCCCTCCCCTGCTCATGCCCTGTCTTTGTCTCTCTCAAAAATAAACAAACATTAAAAATTTTTTTTCTTTAATGTTAAAACAAAACAAAACAAAGTGACAACGAAACAATGCAGTCACAGCACAAGGGAGCAGACAACTCTCATGTAGCAGCAGGAATAACCTGAAAGGAGCCGAGGTCTAGGGCGGGTAGGGTGGGAGAGCGGGCTATTCAGGACCCCAGAGGGTGCGGGGGAAGGCGGGGGTGGGGGGGTGGGGGCAGGACACACAGGCAGGGAGAGGCTGTCCCCGGACTCACCTGAAGGAGTTGCCCACGGGGCTGAGGCAGAGAACGATGTGCAGGTTGTCGCGCACGCGCTCAATGAGGTAGGCGAAGAGGCTGTCGGAGGACTGGGGCACCTGCTCGGCCTTGGCCTGCTCCGAGATGAGCGTCTGGATCTGCATGGAAGCCACTGCGCTTGGGGGAGCCACGGTTCCCGAGGCAGAGTCGGAGGGGTGGGGGCCGAGGCTGGGCGGACGGGACGGGGTGCGGCTTTTAAAGCCACTTGGGGGTGACGGAGGAGGAGCGGCTCTCGCCCCCGACGCGGGGGAGGGACGGACAGAGGGCCCCGAGGGAGCACATTCTGGGATCTGCGCTTCTTCAAGCTGGTGGAGGGTAGGGAAGCGTTCGAACCTCTTCAAATTCATCAGTCTTGTAGAGATTGGGGACCTCGCCCGAGCTCAGGATGTTGTTGATGTCCTCCAGGAACGACTCATCCGCAATCTGGGTGTCCACGAAGAGGAAGGATGTGGGCTTGAGCTCTACCCCCGCCTGGCGGTATAGACGTTTGATATCTGGGCCAGAAGAGGGCAGGAGGGAGGGGGGACAGACGGACTTCAGACTCACCATCCCGTCCCTTGTGCCCCCTTTGAGAGGTGGGAATCCGCCCCCAGCCTGCGACCCGAGCCCAGCACGCGCCCCCCCCGCGCGCCTGGCACGGCTGGCTACCGGCTTCCACCTCTCCGCTCCCCGGTCACCAGGGGATCTTTCACGCCTACCTTCTCGGAACTCCTGCCTTCGGTAATGTTTGCTGACCTCGATCTGGAAGGTGGCGTACTCACAGATGCAAGAGGCCAAGCGGGCCAGGCTCTGGCGCCCGCTGCCCCCAATGCCCACCAACAGCATGTTGCCCCGAGGCTGTCCGATGACCCGCACGATCCGTGTGACTGGGGGGCGGGAGACGAGGGCGGTGAGGCCTCTGGGACGCCCCGGGGGACCACCGGGCCCTACGCTAGAGACCTAGAGACCGGGGTGCCCGAAACTGAAGTACAGGGACCGCGAAGCGGGGGGAGCGGTCGGTGCCTGAGGCCGAGGCAGCGAGTCCACCGCCAGCGCAGCCCTGTCTGCCCGACACCACATCCTCGTCGTCGAGGAAGAGCCCCACCGTAGCCACTGGCCACCTGGGGCCAGAAAGGAAAGCAGCTTCCGGGACTCGCTCAGGAAGAGCCCACGCCGGGAGCTGGGGCGTGGGCCGGGCCGGGCGGAGGAAGTGCTCACTGTGTTCGATAGCCTCCCGGAAGAGTACCAGCTGCATGGGGACGACGGCGGGGGACAGGTTGTACTCCCTGAGGGCCGTCTCCATGGCCGCCTTCAGCGCAGCCAGGTCTGTCAGGTCCTCGTACACCTTGGGCTCCCGCATGAAGTCCCCTGGGCCGTGGGAAGCGGGCTCAGATCTCCACGGCCCGGTCGTGGCCAGGCTCCCCCAGGGACCCCATGCCCCAGCCCTCCCCCCGGGGGGCCTCCCAACACCCGCAGCCCGCGGGGGGGGGGGGGGGGGGGCACCAGCTCACCAAAGACGGGAGGACGTTTGTTGGGACAAAGATTATGCAACGTGAGGTCAAAGAAGGAGCCAAGTTTGTCGCTGATGATGCCCACGAAGGCCTCCAGGTCTGCAGCATCCACCAGCCGGTCAGAGAAGACTCTGTCGGGAGGGAGTGGGGTGAGGCTGGGGCATACGGAGGAGGGGGCCCCCTGGGCCTGGGCGGGTGGGGTGGGGGCGGGGCATACGGAGGAGGGGGGGCCCCTGGGCGGGTGGGGTGGGGCGGGGCATACGGAGGAGGAGGGGCCCCCTGGGCCGGTGGTGGCACGGGCGTCGCACCTGAAACACTCATGGATCCAGAGCCGTGTGATGCTGGACTTGGTGTCGTGAAAGTCCTTGTTGGCCCGAAGCATGCCCTGGAACACCTGGGGAAGAGGCGGGGCGGTGGGATGGCGGGAGGGAAGAGACCCCGTCCCAAGCGTTGAGAGGAAAGCCGAGAAAGCCGTTCCCGGCGGGGGAGCTTCACCTTGGAGATGTCCCGCAGGTTGAAGAGGTAGTGGATCTTGGCGGGCGTGGGCAGGAAGTGCTGTACCACCGTGTTGTACATGTCCAGCGTGGCCTCGGTCACCACGTTGCCGATGGGCTTCACCTCTTCCTCGAAGTCCTGAAGCTTCTGATTGATCATGGTGCCGAATATCCGGATGATCTGGGACTCCTGGGAACAGGCCCTCACGCTCACTCCCGCAGGGTGCCGGCCTGGCCGCCAGGGCCCGGACCCCGGCGAGGGGAGTTAAGTACTCATCCCGGGGGGCCGAACATAAAGGGGCGCAAAACCCACAAAATCAAGAGAAATAACATCTTAATGCAGTACTTAAAAATCAAATTCAGGGGCGCCTGGGTGGCTCAGTCGGTTAAGCGGCTGACTTCAGCCAGGTCACGATCTCGCGGTCCGTGAGTTCAAGCCCCCGTCAGGCTCTGTGCTGACGGCTCAGAGCCTGGAGCCTGTTTCCGATTCTGTGTCTCCCTCTCTCTGACCTTCCCCCGTTCATGCTCTGTCTCTCTCTGTCTCAAAAATAAATAAACGTTAAAAAAAAAATTAAAAAAAAAAAAAAGTCAAATTCAGGGGCACCCGGGTGGCTCAGTCGGTTAAGCATCTGACTCTTGGTTTCGCCTCAGGTCACGATCTCCTGGTTTGTGGGATAGAGGCCGGCGTCGGGCTCCGTGCTGTCAGCACACAGCCTGCTTGGGAGTCTCCCTCTCCCTCTCTCTTCTCCCCCTCTCCCCCTCTCTCTCAAAAGTAAACAAACATTTAAAAATTAAGAAAGAAAAACTGAAATTAATGCAAAATATCCATGGTGAACAAATACGCACGTTTTAAATAAAGATGGGGTCAGGATTGCTGCAGTTTCCTTTTGCCTCAGGCTCTGAGATCCCTCAGCAACCACCGGTCTCGGATTTATTTAACATTGTGGTGTGGTGTTTGTTCACCACGAATTTTTGGCTTTGACTATTTTAATGTTGCATTCGAATGTTATGTATCTTGATGACTGAGGCTTCTGGGGTGCCCCGGAGGCCTCACTCACCTCCCCGAACCCTGGAGTTCCTTAGCGTCTTTGGGGCCCCTGAGTCCTCCTCCCCCAGGACCACAAGGCTGCACAGGCCAGAGATGGCCAGCCACACTCTTCTGGCTCAGGAGAAGCAAGGGCTCCCACAAACAGCAGCCCCCCACCGTGTTACTGCTCCCTGTGCACGCCTCTGCTCGGAGGTCCCCCCACCCCTCCTGGATCTGCCTCCTGGTTCTCTGGGACACGGATGGCTTGCCTCTCACGGCCCCCCCTCCCCGGGCCCCCATCGCGCCCTCACTGTGGGGAAGGTCATGTTGATGACGTTGAAGCGGCTTTGCAGTCTGGGGGAGATGATGGTCCGTCCGCCCCCGGGAGGGCCCATGGCAGCCATCAGGAACATGTCCTGGAGAGCAGAGACCGGCAGGAAAGGGGCAACACAGGGCACAGGAATATGGAGGATGTCAGAGGAGCCGGATGAGGGCAGTAAGGGGAGAGGAGAGGGGCCAGGACAGCAGAAAGGGAACAGGGAAGGTGAAGGGAAGGAAGGGATTAGGGACAGTTTGTTTGGAATTATTAAAGTGACATATTTGTTTTAATTTCATTATAATCCATGTACCAAAAACAGAAAATGGAAGTAACTTAAAAAATGTTTGAATACGGGGCACCTGAGTGGCTTAGTCAGTTAAGCATCTGACTTTGGCTCAGGTCGCCATCTCACGGTTCGTGGGTTCGAGCCCCACGTCAGGCTCTGTGCGGACAGCTCAGAGCCTGGAGCCTGGTTCGGATTCTGGGTCTCCCTCTCTCTCTGCCCCTCCCCTGCTCACGTTCTGTCTCTCTCTGTCTCAAAAATAAACATTAAAAAAGATTTTTTAAAAAGTTTGACTATGTTTTCTAGACTTTGTTTCCCTCCCCCTCTTTTCTCAGCACGTATGTGTGTGTGCATGCGTGTTCTTTCCCAGAAACACAAGAATACACTAGCCGTCAGGAGAGCTTCTGACCCTGAGTGCCAGACAGACGGACCCCCCCCCCACCCCGCCCCGGTGGGAGGGATGGAAGGGCTGCTGCCCGAGGATTTGGAAAAAAGAAACAAGATGCTCAGAATCCTGTGGGTGCAGACTGCCTGGGGGTGCCCCGTAGGGGGACGTGGGGAGGCGGGACCCGAGTCAGGGACACCCTGGACGGCAGCAGGGGAGTCACGTGAGCGTGGGGAAGGCGTGGAGGTGGAGGACGGGACCCTTTGGCCACAAAGCACAGGGCAGAGTCACCGAGGAGAGTTCGCAACAGGGACTGATAAGTGAGGAGCCGGGAGTCTCGGGCCGGAGGCGGCCGGCCCCACCCGTGTGGAGAGGAATATAGGATCACAGGAGTCTCCCCATCTCCCGGATGCTTACTCGGATGTACTTGATGGTCTGCTTCGTGCGATCGTACCAGAAGCCGTAGTCAAGCCAGAGACGGATCAGCTCCAGGGGGGGCTGGGACCCAAACACGTCCTTCGCCGGCATGTTCAGGTCATCCATAAAGGTGACCATGCTTTTGCCCCCAAGCGGCACGTAGACCCCCTTGGTTCGCTTCTCCACCCTGCTCTCGATGATGCTCTGCACGTTGTTGGACGTGGTCTGGTGGAAGGGGTACGGGGTGAATGCTTGGGTCTCCCGGGAGACACTCGGGGTTCGGGAGGAGTGTGGTCAGGCACTTGGATCCCGAGGGAGGGCGCGGAGGGCAGGGAGGGCCTGGGCCCCACGACGCACCTGTGCGGACATGTTGACGGTGAGCACAGACCACTGGCTGGAAGGCAAGGACTGCAGGACGCTCTGGGCGATGGACGTCTTTCCGGTCCCCACGGGACCCACCAGCAGGGTGGGATTCTGGTTGGCCACCAAGGCGCTCACCAGGTAGTTGTAGCGAACAGTGTCGACCGTGGGCACCATGATCTTGTAGAAGGGGGAGCTAGGGAGGAAAGCGAACCCTGTCCAAGGGGCCTGGCCACCTCCTTTCAAACGGCCGCTTCCTCCCGCCCCCTGACGTTTATCTCCCTCAGACGTCACCGACCCTGCCTCCTGAGGGGCCCGGAGGCCGGGCGTCCTGCTTCCGGCCTTCCAGAGCCGCCTCCTCTGGGAGCCAGCCCCCCTCCTCTGCAGCGCACATCTGCCTCGAGGCCCCGGCTCTCTGCCCACATCTCCCACCAACCACAGCCCCAAGCCCGACCCCCCACAGGCCCCGCTCTCACTTTGGGGGGTAACGCCAAGTCTTTGGGAGCTTTTCCTCAAACGACGTCCAGCTTCGCATCTTGGGGTCCACAAAGTACTCGTACACCGTGTCCTAAGGAGGGAACACGTGTGAGGCCACCAGAGCCTTCTCCAGCTGTCCCCGGCCGGCCGGGAGTTTGCACAGCCCGCTGGGTGAGAGAAAGAGGGCCGGGTTGGCACGGCTGAAACTCAAGCAGAGCCTGGCGTAGGGAACCTCGTGGGTGCTAGAAAAACAGGAAACGTCGGGGACGGCTGGGTCTGAGCGTCCTTGCCTTATTGGGAAAGGAGCCCTCAATCTCTCGGAGGTAGCTGTCGATCTTCTCGCGTCCCTCCTCGTCCACGGAGGCGCACACGGACCAGATCATGCTGAACACGAAGGTCAGCTCTACCATGGTCACGTAGTTTTCGCCGTCGGCTGGGTTCACCTGGATGGAACAGGAGAAGGGACTCAGTCTCCATCCGTAAGAAAAGGGGGGGGGGGTCTATTGTGGCAAATCGCGGCAAAAGCTTAGAGTCTTCCTCCCTCCCTGGTTTTATTTGGAGACACCGTGTGGTTGTAGGTATACCTAAACCTAAAGCGTTCAGATGGACCTGAAAGTTCTGGTAAGTCGGCAGCTGCCCTGACGCTCTTTGCTGCTGTGTCATAAAGGCACAGCAGTGGCGTGGCCACACCACGTCTGCCCTGAAGAAGTGCCCACAGGTGCCCTAGGACCCGGGGCCCGGGGCGTCGTGGCAACTTGTCTGTAAATTGCAAAAAATGAGATGACCTAAATGTCCACCAGTAGAGGGATGAAAAAAGAAAATGCCATGCTCTACGGTGGAACAGCGGGCAAGGCTTAAAAGCAATAAAATCAATCTACGGATGCTGATACAGAACTCAAACCCATATTGCTGTATGTGTACATGAGGTGTATAACATGATACGTTTTTTATTTTTTATTAAAAAAAATTTTTTTTTTACATTCATTTATTTTTGAGAGACAGAGCACAACTGAGGGAGGGGCAGAGAGAGAGAGGGAGACACAGAATCTGAAGCGCAGGCTCCAGGCTCCGAGCTGTCAGCCCAGAGCCCGACGCGGGGCTCGAACCCACAAACCGTGAGATCATGACCTGAGCCGAGGTCGGACGCTCAACCGACTGAGCCACCCAGGCGCCCCTGATGTGTTTTTTAAATATCACATTTTCTACGACTGCCTACGGGCCTGTATGTCAATATGTATCGGAAAGGTCTGAAATGATATGTGCACACATTCCACAGTAGTTACTCACCTAGAGGGGGTTGCAGACCAGGACTGCGAGGACAGAGATGATCAAAAAGGTCTCTAGCTTAATATGAAGATTTTTATTTTTATTTATTTTTATTTAAAAAAATTTTTTAATGCTTATTTATTTTTGAGAGAGATAGAGTATGAGCCGGGGGAGGGGCAGAGGGAGAGGGAGACACAGAATCGGAAACAGGCTCGGCTCAGAGCCTGATGCGGGGCTCAAACTCACGAGCTGTGAGATCACAACCTGAGCTGAAGTCGGACGCTCAACCTACTGAGCCACCCAGGCGTCCCAATTTTTATTTTTTATTTTTAAGGGGCGCCTGGGTGGCTCAGTCGGTTAAGCGTCCGACTTCGGCTCAGGTCATGATCCCACGGCTTGTGAGCTCAAGCCCCGTGTCGGGCTCTGTGCTGACGGCTCAGAGCCTGGGGCCTGCTTCGGATTCTGTGTCTCCCTCTCTCTGCCCCTCCCCTGCTCGTACTCTGTCTCTCTCTGTCTCAAAAATAAATAAAACATTAAAAAAAAAAATTTTTTTTAAGTTTATTTATCTTGTGGCGCCTGGGTGGCTTAGTCGGTTAAGTGTCCGACTTTGGCTTAGGTCATGATCTCACCGTTCGTGTGTTCGAGCCTTGCATTGGGCTCTGTGCTGACAGTTCAGAGCCTGGAGCCTGCTTCAGGTTCTGTGTCTCTCTCTCTCCCTGCTCATGCTCTGTCTCTCTCAAGAATAAATAAACATTAAAAAAAGTTTCTTTATCTTGAGAGAGAGCACACATGAGTAGGGGAGGGGCAGAGAGGGAGAGGGAGAGAGAGAGAATCCCAGGCAGATTCTGAGCTACCCATAGCAGAGCTTGGCGTGGGGTTCGAAACCACAAACCGCGAGATCATGACTTGAGCCGAGACCAAGGGTCGGATGCTTAACCGACTGAGCCACCCAGGCGTCCCTATATGAACATTTTTAATTTTTAGAAAGTAAACCAGAGTTAACTATTCCTTGTGTAATTAAAAATCAAAATTTAGGGGCGCCTGGGTGGCTCAGTTGGTTGAGCGTCCGACTTCGGCTCAGGTCACGATCTCACAGTCCGTGAGTTCGAGCCCCACGTCGGGCTCTGGGCTGATGGCTCAGAGCCTGGAGCCTGTTTCCGATTCTGTGTCTCCCTCTCTCTCTGCCCCTCCCCCGTTCATGCTCTGTCTCTCTCTGTCCCAAAAATAAATAAACGTTAAAAAATCAAAATTTAAGGGGCGCCTGGGTGGCGCAGTCGGTTAAGCGTCCGACTTCGGCTCAGGTCACGATCTCGCGGTCCGGGAGTTCGAGCCCCGCGTCGGGCTCTGGGCTGATGGCTCAGAGCCTGGAGCCTGTTTCCGATTCTGTGTCTCCCTCTCTCTCTGCCCCTCCCCCGTTCATGCTCTGTCTCTCTCTGTCCCAAAAATAAATAAACGTTGAAAAAAAAAATTAAAAAAAAAAATAAATTAAAAAAAAAAATCAAAATTTAAAATGTACCAAGTTCATAGCAGAAACAGCATGTTTATTTTTTTGTGTTTTTAAAAAAAGGTTTTTTTAATGTTTATTTTTGAGAGAGAGTGAGAGAGAGAGAGAGAGAGAGAGAGAGAGAGAGCATGAGCAGGGGAGGGGCAGAGAGAGAGGGAGACACAGAATCCAAAGCAGGCTGCAGGCTCCAGGCTCCGAGCTGTCAGCACAGAGCCCGACGTGCGGCTTGAACCCAAGAAACACGAGATCATGGCCTGAGCCAAAGTCGGACGCTTAACCGACTGAGCCACCCAGGCGCCCCTTATGTTTTGCTTTGTTTTGTTTTGCTTTGCTTTGTTTTGTTTTGCTTTGTTTAAGGAAGTTCTAGGCCCAGTGTGGGCCCTGAGTTCATGACTCCAAGATCAAGGGTCACATGCTCCACCGGCTGAGTCAGCCAGGCGCCCCGAGAGACAGCACATTTGGACCCCTGGGGGCTCGTGGCAGGTACTGTTTCTGGAGCCGGGCGTGGGGCGCACACGGGGCTAACTCGGCACGGTTCGCCCGGTCTCTAACGGGCTCCGTGGAAACAGCCTCAGGCCGTGCGTGAAAAGCTCTTGAGGATGGTTCTGAATGAAGACTCCGAGAATGACAGATAAGGGGACACAGAAGATGCTACCCCGTCCGCAATACCGAACACTCCATAGTCCCAAGAGGTGGGTGGGGAGCCATGCCGAAGCTCTGCCGTCCATCACAGTTGGTCCAGACTCCTTGGCCTATCCGTCCAGCTCATCCCAGCTCACGACGCGTCCCACCATCCCGCCCTCCAGGCCTCTGCACGCGACGCCGGGTCCCGCCACCTGGCCAGCCCTCCTCGGCGCCCGCGCGGCTGACACCGTATAATCGTCCTTCATCCATCCATCACCTTGCCGGTCCCTCCACACAGGTTCAGTGTGCATCAACTGTGCCAGGAATGACATACCCTGCCAGAGGTCCTCACTGTTCTACGACCTCACATCAAGGGTTTGGTTGTGTGGTGATGTCTTCAAAAATGATACAAACCACTTCTAGGCAGTGATTTAAGCTCAACAGACAGATATCCCACTTTGGTCCTTACTCCAGAATTCTGAACTGGACGACATTGCTCTTAAATGTCAATTAACGTGAAAATTTCCAAAGCCCCCTCATCAGATTAGGCTGGGAGCTCCTTCCCGCAGGAACAGCAGCCCAGGGCCTCCCATAGACCAAAACTTAGTATCTATTTTTTGAAAGGACAGAGAAATGAGGAACAAAACAAACTCTCCTCGGCTCCCCAATACGGGTAGGAAATTCTAGTGACACTTCACTGTGTACCATCAGCCGTCAGAGGCCTGAGTCTGGCATTCGACCACGTGTGCACAGGCACACACAGCCACGCATGTGCGCGAGGTCAGTGAGGCCTCCCCCTGGGGTCCCCGCTCCACTCAGGTCTGCGTACGAACCGTGTCTCAGACACCCCGTTCCCCGGAGTGCGCCCCGCAAGGTCACGAGCCCCCCGGCCCGGGCCCCGCTCCGCCGCCCCCACTCACCCCATTCTCTGGCGTGGCCAGGGCCGAGTACAGCTTGCAGAGGGAGATGATCCCACTGTATTCCGGGAGGGGCACCAGCTCGTTGCAATAATCCCTCTTGAAGGTCAGCATCTTGTCGATGAACTTCTCGAACATGCGCTGAAGGGGCTCGGCCTCAGCCTGGAGTCCGCGAGAGAGGCCTCTCGCTCTACGTCCCGCAGGCCCCACCGGTCACCCGCCCTCTCCTCACCCCACCCTGCACACCTTCGGTCTCCTCTCCAGCCAGGACTGAACATACGGCTTCCAGCCCAGGTCAGCGTAGTCAGTGTAGACCATCCCGCAGCGAGACACGGTGGCGGGAGAGGCCACGGCCAAGTTCTCCACCTCGAACAGCAGCGACACCTGAGGACACGCTGGGTCAGAGCTTCATCCTTCGGCCACCTCACTCCCATCAGGAGAAATCACTCAGGACTCGATGCCCCCAAGTGTCTCTGTCCGAGCGCCGAGCAGGGCAGGGTGATTGATGGCCTATGGCTTACAAATGACTTGCGTTTTAAAAGAATTTAGAGCTCGTTCAAGGTTAAGCTTATGGAAAACCTCTCTGTCTCTCTCTCTCTCGCTGGCTCGCTTGCATTGTGTGGGTGGGCGGGTGGAGAAGGGTGAGCTTCACAGCCGGTGAACACGTAACCCCGGGCAGTCGGCGAAGGCGGCACGGACTTCTTTCCTATCAGCTGTTCCCACCGTCCGTGGGAGACGGGTCTCCCTGAACCCAGGCAGCCTCCCCCTTCCTGGTCCCTCAGAGCTGCCCCTTCCCCCCCACCGAGCACTGCCTCCTGCCCCGGGTCCCCAGCTCCGCAGGGCCGGCACCTGTTCGGGCATCGCGATACGCTCCCCGTTGATGAGGGTCAGGACTTTGTTATCGTCCATGACAGAGTTCATGCTCTCGATCCACAGCGTGTCCACGGGGCCGTCGAAAAGGATCCACTTCTCATCGGGCTTCTCGTCTTGGTAGGAGGAGGACGGTCAGGAAGCCAGGACTTTCTCCCCAGACCTCCCTTCCCACTCGCGTCCCCGGAGAGGCAGGCGCGAGCCACCTTGTACTCAGCATGCCCCGCGCGGTCGTCTCCCAAACGTGCGCCTTCCAGCCCCCACCCCCCGCCCAACCCCTCGGGCGACTCCGGCACCGGCCGTCCCCACCCCATGACCCTCTGGGCACCTGCACACGCCGCCCGCATGACACTGGACAAGATGCCGTCTGTCCACTCATTAGTGTTGAGGTCGTACTCCCCATACAGTTCCCCCAAGGACAAGGCCTTAGGGTTCAGGGGGAACTCCTGGAAGCGACACAGCAGGAGGTGTCGAGGTGCCGGCAGGCACCACCCCAAGACGTCGTCTTATTTCCACCCGCCCCCTTTATATCCAGGGCTCTGTGCCCACCCTGCTCTCTCTCATCTCCCCCAGCCCTGCCCTCCTGGTCCGCACCGCCCCCCCCCCCCCCCCCCGACCCTGTGCATTCCTGCCCCCGCCCTCCCTGGCCGTCCACCGGGGGCTTTGCTGTCCCAACTCCGCACCCGAACGATATTGAAGTTGGGGTCCCCGGCGCGGCACAGGGAGGACAGGGAGGACTGTAGGATCCGCCACGAGGCCGTCTTGCCGCTGCCCGTGCCGCCCACGATCATGGCCGAGTGGCGGGAGTTCTTGGTCTCGTACAGCTGGATCACCTTGGTGAGCGTGAACGGCGTGGCCTGCAGGCCCATATCGCGGGTCTCCTGCTCGATGGTCTCCCGCAGCTGAGAGAAGCCAAAAACGCAGGGAGAAAGGATGAGGCCTATAAGGGACTCTCACAGGGTCCCCAGTGCCTGGAGGCTCACGTTCAGACCCCAGATATGGCACCGGGGCCCCCTGCACTCTGGCCGTGGACGGACCCAGTGTGGAGTGGAGGGACCGGGCTCCGGGCCAGCCTGCCTGGGGCCCCAGCTTCAGCTACGTGAGCCCGAGAAAGTTGCCCCTCTGAGCCTCAGTTTCCTCACCCGTTAAACGGGAATAACGAGGACGCTTTCCTTGTAAGGTTGTTGCACTATCTCCCTACATTGACTCCCCCTCCTCGTCCCGGAAATGGTCTTTCTTGCCAGCTTAGCGATGCATCGACAAAGACGTATTTCTATCCAGCATGGTCGTGGTTGCAGTAGAAGGGAGCACTCAGGGGATCTAAACTATCGTTGCAGGAGAAGGAGATCTCTGTACTTTCTAGAACCCTCCGGCCCACCCCTCCCATTCTATGGCTCCACGCATCAGCAGCTCCTGGCCGCCTCTCAGCACCCTGCCCCCCCACCTCCCTGTGAGGAGAGAAGTCGAGGCAGGGGGCGCTGCTGGGCACAGAGCAAATAGAAGGGCTCAGAGGGCTCTGTGAAGTGAGTCGGGGGGGGGGGGGGGGGGGGGGGGCTGAAGCAAGAGAGCGGAGTGTCTGAGAGGTCCCGGAGATGAGGAAGCCCGGAGAGGTCAACCGTCCCACAGGAGGTCACGGCCAGTGGAGGGCAGAACAAAGACATTCGCTTCACACAGGAGGGTGGGGGAGGACCGGGGGACAGATACCTTGCCGTAGTCGATGACGGGCAGCTCCGTGCTGGGGAACAGATCTTGCACAATGGCGTTGAAGAGCGGCGCGTCGGCCGAGGTCAGCTTGGCAATGTTCATGTCTCGCATGGAGAGCAGCAAAACCTGGGCGGGAAAAGACGGAGCCTCGGGCCTGAGCGGCCAGGGCCTGGGTTCTCACCGGGCCCTTCCTCTCCAAAGGGGCGAGGCGCAGGGGGCGAGGCGCCGGGGCGAAGCTCAGGGGCAGGAACGACGCACGTTCAGCAGCACGACAGGTCACGCGGGGGACAGAAGTCGGTGGGGGGGGGCGGGGGGCGGGGATCCCAACCGGGGACAGGACCTGGAAAGCTTCGGTGAGGGCGCACGGGCCCCGTGACGGCGGAGGTTGCGTCCCAGGGGCCGTGTCCCTGACCCACCTCTTCATCAGACAGGTCGGGCTGCAGACGGCGCTTCTTGCCGGCATAGCGCAGGAGGGAGGTGAGCGCGCGCAGGCCGAAGTCGTAATGGTCCTGTCTGGACAGCTGCTGCACGGCCAGCGAGTACAGCGTGTATACCTTCTTGGCCAGGATCTGGGGAGCCGAAACGGGGGGGGGGGGAGCATCGAGCACCCCAGAAACCCTTCTCCTTCACGCGGGACGGTTACAGATACAGGAAGCCCGGCCCTGGGACCTGAGGCGGCCGGGATGCGCTCTGTGGACAATTCTAGAGGGAAGATCTCGGGACCGGTCCCAACGTGGGTTAGGGGCTTCACGGAGGGGAGACCTCCCTCCTCCGAGCGCTCCCGCCCCCACATCCTACCGACGACAGCCTCCGTTCCTCGTAGGATAAGTTGACTGGGAGGCTGGGGCGCTCCTCCGTCCAGGGAATAGCCCGAGAAGGGAAGGAAGAGAATTCCGAAAGGACGTCATGGGCCTACCTTGCAGTTGCCGAAGCCCTCCCCGAAGAGAATGATCTCCGCGATGAGAGTAGAGTCCGGCACCACCATGGCGATCGGGCGGAACATGGATTTAAGGTTATCGGGCAGTTCTGTGCGCCCGGCGTAGCCTGGAACACAGCGCCATTTCTTAAGAGCCCAAACTACTCCCCACTCGGCCCCACCCTCCCCAACCCTGGCAAGCCCCACAGTCTCCCCGACTCCGAGCACATGCTCTCCCCGCCCCCCACCTCGGCCCTGGCCCTGCTCTCCTAACTCTGGCCCCTTCCCTCCTTTCCACGTGGCCCTGTTTCAAACTCCAATCACGAGCTGACAATTTCCCATCTGTCCAAGCTCCGTGTGTGACTCACGACAGTCCTGATGGAAAATCACCTCTGTTTCTCAGACTCTTTCGGTACCTAAACCCTTCCCTGTTTTCCCCGCGGACCCTTCCCCCGGAGCTGTTCCCAGGGAACGAGGGTCTGCATGTTGGGAGAGATTCCCTACTTCTGGGAAAGGGATGGCAGGAAGGCCAGAACTCGGGGAGCTCGCCCACTGGGAGAAGACAGAGAAGCATCTCAGAGGACCAGGGACATACATACACACGCAAGCGGCCGTCAACCCATTTAGGGAGGACGTAACATTGCCTCCCTTTCTCCCAGAAAGTCGTGTGTTTACCCTTGTCTCACACTGTGTTGTCTTTAGCCACCTCTCCCTTGGCTAAACACACCGGCCTGGAAGGGGGTGGGGGCAGACACCCAGTGCTCCCCCCGCCCGGAGCCTCAGCGGCTCCGTGGCCCACACCCCATACCGGGATTCATGGTGATGAAGATCCCACAGGACCACACCAGGTTTATTTCAAAGCCTTCAAAGTAGAAGCGGAGGAGGCTGGCGGCCAGGGCCGACAGGATGGACAGGATCTGCTGGGCCACCACCGACAGCACCTCCACGTTGATTCGGTTAAACTCATCAAAGCAGCCCCAGGCGCCGGTCTGTGGGCGGGGGGGTGGGGGGGGGGTGGGGGCAGAGTCGCTGGGAGCGAGAGACGTACCCCCCCTCCGCACACGGGGAGACGCTAGAAACTAGCACGCCCTGCCCGGAACGCTCTGATAGGTGGGGCGGCCTCCAAAACGTGTGTGCTATTGGGGTGAGCTGGGGGCAGCGTAGCCCTGTTGTGGTTTCTGGCCACATTCCAGAATATTCCAGCAGACGGGGACAGTGTCGGGGAGAGCCACAAAAGGTGTGGGTTGCAAAGGGACTGGGGCAGGGGATCTTGTGAGCACCGAGTGCCTAGCCACGCCCCAGTTGGCGTACATCACCTTACTTAACACAGGATCTTTCCATTTTTCAAATTAGCAAGACTCAGCCCCGAGGGAAGCTGAGGGAGGTGCAGGGACATCCCCGACTGGAAGAGCCACCCGAGGCGAGAGGCGATACGGTGTCGTCAGCCACAAAGTAGTGAACCAGACCGGCTTTCAGTTCGCTCTCTGGGGCTAAACGAGAACCCCGGGGCCTCTGGGGCAGGGCGGCAGGGCACTGACCTGGGCCAGGCCCGAGTACATCCTCCCCATGGACTTATAGTCCAGGCCCTCGGAGCAGTTGACCACGATGACGTATGTGCCGAGGGCCTTGCCCAGATCCTTGACAGTCTCGGTCTTCCCCGTGCCCGCCGGACCTTTGGGGGAGCCCCCCCGATGCAGGTGCAGGGCCGTGGTCAGCGTCATGTAACACCTGAGGATGGAGGACAGGGCCTATCTGACTCCCGGGAGCCCGCCCTCAGCAGGTGCTGCCCCCGCCCCAGCCCCCTGGTGGCCGCCGCGCACAGCCGACCTGTCTGTCAGGGGGGTGATGACAAGCCGGCCGGAGTTCCCCAAGTACTCGTAGCCATACTGGAATTGCGTGTTGGTCTGGCGGATCACACAGTCGTCGAGATCCTGGGGAAACGGGGCAGAGGAAGAGAGAGGTGGGCTTGCAGCCGGACAGAGACAACGACCGAGGAGGTGGGGAGGCGGCGGTTAGGAGATGAGGGGTTCGGTTCAGAGTTTGGAGGGAAGGGTTTACGGCCCAGGTGGAAAACAGGGGTGGGGGCTTCACGCCACACGAACGCCCCGACCCACGGCAACGGCCGGCCGCAGCCTCTCAGGATCCCGGTCAAGCGAGGGCCCCAGTGAGCACCGACTGTAGCGATGGTCAGTCCTGATTCGGGAGGCAACAGAGTTGAGCCGGCTGAGGGAACTGAGGCGGGACGGAGCGTTGGGGTGCCGGCGCGGCGGGGACCGTGGACTGAGCGGAAGCACCGGGCCCCCCGCACCTTCTCCCAGTAGAAGCGCAGCTGGCTGAGCCAGTCGAAGGAGCTGATGTCCGTGAGGCCGCTCTTATAAAGCTTCTCCAGCACATCCCGGGCATGAATTTCTATCGTCACCAGGGCCACGATCTTAAGCCGCGTGATTTTGGTCAAGTTCCCCCGGATGGCCTCTGAATACTTATTCAGCACTGACACCTGTCGGGGGGTTAGGGGGCAGAGTGGGGGGGGGGGGCAACTCAACCAAACCCCCACACGCCTCATCCCAGCCTTACACGACTTTCAGCTCCCGAGACGCCTGATCCCCAGCGTCCGCCGGACCTTCTTGGCTGGACTTCCGCCACCAAGCACCCTCGTTCTGACCTTGACCTCTGACTCCGGCGTTAACCCCTCCAACCCCCAGCAGGCCCACCCCATACTTGTAGGCCCCCCACCTGCTTCTTCTTCATGACCTTGAGGATCTTCTTGTCTCCCCGCTCCTTGGCCGTCAGCAAGCACTTGGTGACATCAGCCGTCCACTGGATCTGACTGGCAGTGATCACCATCTGGGGTGCACAGAGGCGGTGTCCACACCTCTGCCCCCCGCCCCCGGCCCCTTCCAGGACCCGGCGCTACTCCTGTCTCAATATCTGCCCCGAGGGACGGGCACGCGTCCAAGGGCAGGAGCTAAGGGGCCGGCACGCAGGGAAGCCAGGCCCGAGCCCACAAGGGGGTGGGGGGAACAAGACACAAGGTTCTGCCTTTTTCTATCTGCTGCTCCCGTGCGGCTCCGTCTTTCTCGTCCCCCCACCTGCCCTGGCCCCCCCAGCTCACCTGGCCAGCCCACTCCTTCACCCACTTGTCCCTCTTGTTGAGAAACTTCTTGAGGGCCACACGGCAGTTCCGGAGAAGGTCCCGCAGGGTCACCCTCATGGTCCGCTCCACGTCGCCAAGCCAGGACTGGGGGAGGCGAGAGGGCAGAGTGGCTGGGCCTCGGGGCTGGGGACAAGCGTCCCCAGAGGGCAGGGGCTCAGGAAACAGGACTCTGGAACTCTGGGCCCGGGGGGACAAGCAGGATCAGGCAGCCGCTGGCCGGGCCCCTGAGGGAAGCAGAGGCGAGGGGGGCGGCCTGTGTGATTTTCAGGTTCAGGGCAGAGGTTAGAGTTTTCAGGAGGCGGAGAATGACTGATGTCCCTTCCCAGGGACGTTCCCTCCTCACGGAGCCAAGCGAACTCTCCGAGGGGAAAAGGAATCGGCCTGACGCTTCGACCCTCACCACAACTCACCTCCACGGGCCCTTCTAAGAGTACCGAGTGCAGGAAGTCCACATACTCGCCGTCACCCGAGAACATCCCCACAGCCTCCCATCTGCTGCTGGGGCCCCCAACCTGCGAAAACAGGAAGCGCTAACAGCCTGGCCTGCCCACTCCTGACATCCCCCTGGAAGGTACGTGGGCCCTGTGGGGGTGGTCTCTGCTCCTCTCCCCACCCCCCAAAATTACCAGTTCTGACAAGTACTGGGTCATCCCAGATGATCCAGAATCATGACTATCCCCCTCCTGTGTGGAGGGCACGGTCCCCTCCAAGGCCTTGACTACGGTGACATCGGCATCTGTCCCCTGCCCTCCACCCCATCCCGGCCAGCTCCCCCGACCTTCTGCATTCTCAGCAATTTGATGTTGTCAAAGCATTTTTTGAGGTGTGGCTGCACGGCCTCCGGGTTGCGGGACTGGCCCAGAATCTCCAGGAGGTCATCGTTGGACAGGAAGTAGAAGCGGGGGAAAATATGGCGCTTGGTCTCCAGATACATATCCAGAGACTTCTGAATGTCTTCCAGAATCGTGTTCATTTTGATCAGCGTGTCCAGGAGGCCTGGGGGAAGAGCAGTGAGTGACATTTGCTGGCCCTTCACCATCGCCCAGAGTAGAGTTGGGGCGTCCCCCCATATGCACTTTGCCAGCGCTCGAATGTTGGGGGACATATTGCCATAAGGGTTTCCGGAAGCCGAGAAGTGTCTCCGAATCACTCTATCACACTTATCCCATGCTCTTCGTTAATTCGTTACCAGTGTTTATCACACACTATGATGCGTTCGTACGCCAAGCATTAGTTACGCGGTGTATGTGATTCTGTGAACATCACGACATCCCATCTCCCTACGGTCTTAGAACAACGGTCCGGTTCCTGCAAGGAATTCGGGGCTCTGAGGTCACCCCAAAAGCTTCTGAAAATTAAGAGACTGTTCTGCATGCACACAGTCCAGCAGGTTAAATCGTGAGAGGTAAAGGAAGATCAGACGCACGCAGTGACAGAGGTCTGCGACCACCGGGATGCCAGTGTCCCTAGAGGCGTAGGGACAGGGGCGCTAGACCGAAGGACAGACGGCGGCCATTCAAACGGCTGCTCTTCCACTAATTAGCCTGTCGGTTCACCTCACTGAGCTTTTACCTCTTTGTCCATAAAACAATCACAACACCCACCTCAAAGGACAATTCAAGGCACTAAACAAAATGGATTCAAGGGGGCACCCGGGTGGCTCGGTGGGTTGAGAGTCAGACTCTTGATTTCGGCTCGGGTCATTATCTTACGGTTCATGAGTCCGAGCCCCATGTCGGGCTCTGCGCGGACAGCGTGGAGCCTATTGGGATTCTCAATCTCTCTCTCTCTCCCCGCCCCCCCCCAAATAAATAAACTTTAAAAAAAAGGATTCACGTTGGCAGGTTCTCAGCAATCCTAGCTTCCTCCTAACCTTAGGTCTCCTTGTTTGCCCAATTTCTAGCTTTCTGAAGAAAGTATGAGTGCCCTGGAATCTGAACCCTGAGGGGATCCTCACACCTCCAAGAAGAGAGTCTGTGGGCTGCTGGGCGTCCAAGTGGCCCACAGAGACCACAGGAGACTCCGTGGCCATGGCCGAGAGGAGTGTGGTTTTCGTCTTCAGCCCAGGGATACTTGTTTCTATGGCTTTGTTTACAAATTGTTCCAAAATGTAATTTTGCCAATGACCTCGAATACTATCTCTAACAAATGCATGTTGTTGTTCAACTTTGCACAGCCTAATACTTGTGTTTTACCAGAATAATTAAAACTATGGTTTTTTCAATACATACACTCAAGGTTCTTGGGAAAATGAAAAATTGTTGGGGCACCTGAGTGGCTCAGTGAGTTAAGCATCCAACTTTGGCTCACGATTTCAGAGCTCGTGGGTTCGAGCCCCACGTCGGGCTCTGTGCTGATGGCTCAGAGCCTGGAGCCTGCTTCGGACTCTGTCTCCCTCTCTCTCTCTGCCCCTGCCCCACTCATGCTCTGTCTCTCTGAATCCCAAAAATGAATAAACACTTTTTAAAAATTTTGTGAAATTGGCCCCAAGCAAAATAAAGAAGTTCTCCACAGCCCCTGACACAACTCTTCCCAGGATACCCGTTCTCGGTGCCCATCGCCAAACCTCACTCGCTGATTCTTTACCCCAGCCTACCACAATCAACCAGGCCCTTCTGTGTGTGTGTCTCTCCCCCACGCCCTCACCCCATCCCCACGCTTACCAAAGGATCTACAATCAAGACCAGTTAACCTGATAAACCAATTAAAGTCAAGGTAACGATGACAACAGCTAATAGTCACCAAGGGCTTACCCTGCGCCCCTGATGTGGTAAGCGCTCGATTTGCGTTACCTCATTTACCTGTATCGTCCCGTTGAGTGAACCAGCTCAGCGAAGGTTCCTGAGGCACAGTGCTAGCAACTGAGCACACGCCAGACCCCGTACTGAGTATTACATACGCCTCCACAAGCCTCGCAGGAAGGCTAAGAGCTGCCGCGAGCCCCCGCCCCTGCTGCAGGGAGGAGACCGTGGTGTGGAGGAAGCCCCCCAAAACCACACTGGCTGGAAGGCAGGAGGCCGATTTTGAACTCAACTCTGACTCTGTATCCCGCTCTCTATAAGCATATAGTACACTCCACCCAAATATGAGATGAGTTCGTCTGTTTTGCTGAACTGTTATTCTAAAGCTTGGAAGAGGCAATGATCACGGGACGGAGGCCAGGTACGACTGTCAGTCCTCTGACCGCTGAAGCATGTGGCCCCGGCTTCCACGCACAGCGGGCCCCCGCACGGGCTCGGTCGAGACCAGAGGCCGTGGAGCTCGACAGACCTGGGTGGTGGGTGGCCCGGAGAGCATTGCTGTCCTTGTTCATGCGGTCCATGATGGATTTCCAGGTGCTGTTGATCTGGTCAAACAGGGCTGATTCACTGGGCAGCTGCTTACGGATGTCCTCTCCGAGGAAGATATTCTGAGGGGCCAAGGACTGCGGTGAAAGGCTGTGTCTCCCACACTCCCTGCTCCCAGACCAGGAGTGACAGTGGGAGGAAGAGAAGGAGCCAAAGGGCAAGACGCCCTAAGTTGTGGAAGGCAAGTTGGGGTTGGGAGGCCAGATACTTGGTCCAAGAAGAAAAACCAAAAGACAGCAAAGGCTTTTCAAGGAGGGAACTGAAGGCAAAAGGCAATCACCGAGAGTCAGATGCTCAGGGCCGAGACGGAAGAATGACTTTAGAATAAATAAATAAACCTTTAAAAAAAGATATGGCACCTGGGTGTCTAAGTCGGGTAAGTGTCCAACTCTTTTTTTAAAAAAATTTTTTAATAGTTTTGTCTTTATTTTTGAAACAGAGAGACAGAGCACAAGCAGGGGAGGGGCAGAGAGAGAGAGAGAGAGACACAGAATCGGAAGCAGGCTCCAGGCTCTGAGCCGTCAGCACAGAGCCCGACGCGGGGCTCACACTCACCAACTGCGAGATCACGACCTGAGCTGACGTCGGACACTTAACCGACTGAGCCACCCAGGCGCCCTGTGTCAAGCTCTTGATTTCGGCTCAAGTCATGATCTCGTGGGTTTGTGGGATCGAGCTGACAGTACAGAGTCTTCTTGGAATTCTTTCTCTCTCTCTCTCTCTCTCTCTCTCTCTCTCTCTCTCTCCCTCTCTCTCTCCCTCTCTCTCTCTCTCTCTGTCTCTGTCTCTGCCCCTCTCCTGCTTATGTGTGCTGTTTCTCTCTCTCTCTCGAAATAAATTAAGAAAAAAAAAAAGGAATGACTTCAGAGTGAGGAAATGAGGCTGGTAACAGGGCAAATGCGTCAGACCTGCAGAGAGAGAGAGAGAGAGAGAGGAGGAAAGGGTTTGCGGGGGCCGCTCGGGCAGTGAGTCCTGACCTCCAGGTACATCCACTGCCGCTGCACCATGAGCACCATCTCGACGGCCTCCAAAATGAGGGAGAGGCAGCGCTCCCAGTGGTCCACTTCCCTCTCAAAGGCTTTGACGAAACGGGAAGCCTTCATGCTGGACAGGGCCACCTGGTTGTCCTCCAGTGCCTGGAACACCTCCTCCGTGCCTCTGTGGGTCGGAGGGGGCAGCGGGGAGGCATCCAAATCGTAGTCCGCTCCCACCTGCCAGCCCTCGGGCCCGGTCTGCAGCCCAGGCCACACACACGGCCCTGCCCTCACCCGGTGCGCCGAGGCCCTGTCTACCTGAGCCGGTGATGACCCTTGTCCTTGTAGGGCGCTATGTCTAGCTGAATCCCATCCCAGGTCTTGGCGATGTTCTCTAAGGCCTGCGGAAAGAAATTGGCGGACAGAGCGATCTGGTAGTTAGTCCCCAAAGGGAACAGGAACGCGGAGGGGCCATCAGATCGTGGAAAGCTTGGCACGGCGGGGGGTGTCCCAGGAGCGGGGGGGGGGGGGGGGGGTTGGTATGGAAGCGGGCTCTGTCATACCGACTCTATAGCCAGCTCTTTGGTCGCTGAGGCGGAGATCTCCCCAATTTTCTCCACGTGCTGGTCCATCCCGAGCTCCACAATCTGCTCCAGGGTGAAGCTCTCAGATTCCTGATCGAACTCCCTCTGGACCTCTTCCCTGACCTGGTCCCAGTGCCTGCAGCCGGGGACAGGAGGTCAGACCACGAGGCCGGCCGCGAGGGCCTACTGAAAAGCGTCAGCATCAGCCCACAGGCTTCCTTGCTCCCACTGGGACAGTACGATTCTGTACACGAATTGATTCGCGATTCAACAGATATTTACTAAACGGGCCCTAAACGCAATCTTAGGCACGGTGGGGAAATACAGAGACGGAGCTGGTGACTCTCTGGAGAGACAGTTGAGACTGACAATGGCGGGTTTGCCGTCGACAACAGGCAGGGCTAGGCGTTTTGCGTGAAACAGCTCATTTAATGCTCTCGACCCATATACACGCGGACTTTTAGCTCTTCCATCTGTACATGAGGAAACTGAGGCCAGGGGGCGTTAAGCAAGTGAAGCGGTCAAGTTGTGCTTAACCACAGAATACTGGACAGTGAAGCATGGCCCAGAAACACTACAATGGACACAATGCAAAAGAAATACGATTACTTCCTTCTAGAGGAGTAGATGATTGTGAAAATGCCTCTTATAAAACAGTTTATTCCAGGGGCGCCTGGGTGGCGCAGTCGGTTAAGCGTCCGACTTCAGCCAGGTCACGATCTCGCGGCCCGTGAGTTCGAGCCCCGCGTCATGCTCTGGGCTGATGGCTCAGAGCCTGGAGCCTGTTTCCGATTCTGTGTCTCCCTCTCTTTCTGCCCCTCCCCCGTTCATGCTCTGTCTCTCTCTGTCCCAAAAATAAATAAACGTTGAAAAAAAAAAACAAAACCGTTTATTCCATCCTCAACGGCTGCAAAGCCTTCTTCTATCATGCAATGGGTTCTGGATGCATGCAAAGAGTAAAAACTCGCAAAATAAAATTATAAAGTATTAGAATAAAGTATGGAGAAAATGCACGTGTCACTCTAGGCAGGGGAGGTGTGTTGTTTTTTTTTTTTTAAGTTTATTTATTTATTTTGACAGAGGCACAGAGAGTACGAGTTGGAGAGGGGCAGAGAGAGAGGGAGAATCTCAAGCAGGCTTCATGCTGTCAGCACAGAGCCCAACACGGGGCTCAAACTCACAAACTGTGAGATCATGACCTGAGCCGAAATCAAGAGTCTGACACTTAACCAACTGAGCCACCCAAGCACCCCAAAGGGAGGTCTTCTTAAACAAGGTCCAAAACCAAAAACTATGAAGGAAGAAAGTGATACCTTTGACTACATCAGAATAAAACCTTTTGGGGGCGCCTGGGTGGCTCAGTCGGTTAAGCGTCAGACTGTAGATTGCGGCTCAGGTCGTGATCTAGAAGTTTGTGAGTTCCAGCCTCCCTGACAGCGTGGAGCCTGCTGGGGATTCTCTCTGGCCCTACCCCGCTCGCGTGCACACTTGCACATGCCCGCCCACTCTCCCTCTCTCAAAATAAATAAATAAACTTAAAAAAAAAAAAAAAAAGAATGGGGCACCTGGGTGGCTCAGTCAGTTAAGCGTCCGACTTCAGCTCAGGTCACGATCTTGCGGTTCGTGGGTTTGAGGGTCACATCAGGCTCTGTGCTGACAGCTCAGAGCCTGGAGCCTGCTTCAGAGTCTGTCTCCCTCTCTCTCTCTGCCCCTCCCCTGCTTGTGCTCTGTCTCTCTCTCTCTCTCTCTCTCTCTCTCTCAAAAATAAATAAACGTTTTTTAAAAATTAAAAAAAAAGAATACAACCGTTTGCATGACAGAAGGTGTCAAGCAAGGTGTCTGTCACTGAGCTGTGACAGAACATGAAATGAGGGCAGACACAGCGGGAAGGAAAGAGAAGGAGCTGGAAGGCCAGAGGAGCAGGGACAGCGATAGCGGAAAGACAGAGGACGCGGCAGGCTCTCGCGAAGGCTTCAAGAAGGGTGCTTGTGTGCGGGGGCGGGGAGAGCCACGCACACGGGGAGGGGACACTGAGAGGACCAGGTGACGGCACAGGCCAGGAGCGGCCTCACCTCTCTCTAAGGGCCGGGTTTCGCAGGTCCGAGATGAGAGGCATGGTCCTCTTGAACTGCTCTATTTTCCAGCGAGTGGTTTCGATCACTTCCCAGTTGCGGTCCTGGGCAAAACAACGGAAGACGTCAGAAGCCCTGACCGCCTTCCCCGCACGGGCCCGTCCCCCGGCCCTCACTCCATCCCCCACGCGCCTTGTACTCTTTGGCTAGTCTGGTGAGGCGGCGGAACAGCCCGTGGGCCGTGGTCTCCATGGCCTCTGTCTTCAGGGTCAGGAACCGGCCCATCTTCCACTGGTTCCAGTTCTCCTCCCAGTCCCGCGTGATCTCCCAGACTTGCTGCAGGGCGTCTAGTTCCTTCACGGCCAAGGGCAGAAGATGCGTCAGGTGGCAGGACTCCCCCCCTCTTCCTCCCTGACAGACACGCGGGTCCTCTGCCCCCCTCGTTCACTCCGCGCCATAGGGCTGCCTCATCGGGTCACGTCCCTTTCTCCGCCGCCTTGCCTTAGGGGCTCGCCAAGTGACAAGCCCGGGAAAAGATCCTCAATGTCCAGGCCCGGCAGGACGGCTGGCCCCAAGAAAGGGCGTGGGGTGACGATGTGTCCGCGAGGCCGCGGAGAAACGGAAGCCTCGTATTACGTTGCCGGTGGGCACTGGTCCGGCCCTTAGGCCGCAAGCTCCTTCCCCTGCCCCATCCTTTGGTCACCACAAGGGCCCGGCCCGGCACACCACCTTCTCCAGGTTCTGCAGGTCCTTGGAGACTGGCTGTTCGATCTTGAAGATGCCCAGGTTGGAGCGGAGACTCTGTTCTTCGTCCCGCATGGCATTCAGCATGGCCCGCATTTGGGCAATCTGCTCTAGGGCGGACTGGTGTCCCACATTACTGGTGAAGGGGCCTGTGGGAGACCAGGGTGAGGCTCAGATCCCCTGCTCGAGGCCGTCGTCCCCTGGAAGGCCCGTCATGGCTCTCCTACCTCTCTGTGGGCACATCTCCCTCTCCTCACACGAGGAGGGGAAGGAAAACAAGAGGGAAAGCAAGACGGTCAATCTTAGCAAAAACTCTCAGACGTGGCTTGAGAAGCAGAAACGGGCAGGCCGCGGGAAGGCGTGAGAAAACCAGAAATTCGGGTGCGCTCCAACCAACAGTCGGCGATGGCAGGCGCGGCCCCCACGGCAGGTGCGGCACCAAAGGCAGGTGCCAGGGCTCCTTCCCCTCCGCAGCACCGTCCTCCCTCGGCTCATCCTTGTTCCTGCCTCCCTGGGGACCTGGGCTTAGAAAGGCTGGGTCACAACAGAGGTGAGGGGAGAAGGGTCGAGAAAGGGGTACCTTTGGATTCAAAGTCTTCCAGAAGATTGTGGGCTTTCTTCTTGAAATCATCAGCCGAGTGGATGAGGCCCGTTTTGAACTTCTCCTTGTGTCTCTTTAGCATCTGCTCACTGTCGAGCAGCGTTTGTTGGAAGATGACCCACTCCCCGTTGAGGCTGTCCAGCATCTCCAGGACCTGGGGACGTCGACGAGGGGACCATGGCCCACGAGCAGGGGGTCTTGCCCTTCTCACCAATGCTTTCAAGGCCTCCGTTCTGATCCTCCGGACCAGAGTCTGTGGCCAAGTTCCACTTGCCACGAGGCCCAAAGAAACGAAGCCACGAGCTGCCGGGCCTCAGAGAAATCCAGAAGCTGACCCAGAGTATCACGGAGCTGGCTTTGGCTCTCAGGGGCCCTGGAACCTCGCACCTGCTGCCCGGCTGGCTCTTCGGCGGTCCCCCGGGACCACACGGGGCCCAGCCCCTGGGGGCCCACGTCCTGCACGCCCACCGCTGGTGCGGGCCCGCCCCGGCTGGACCGCACACAGGAACTCACGCTGTCCTGGACGGGCACCTCGTACTTCTCGAGGATGGCAAACTGCTCGTGGATGGGGGGGATCTGGGCCTCCATGCCGGGCAGGTCGTGCTGCAGGGTCTCCAGGAGTTGCAGACTGACCCCCAGTTCCTCCAGCGTCTGGGGAGGGTGGCTGATTCTGGAGGCAGGCGGGGAGAGAGCCTGCGAGTGGAAGGGGCCGAGCCCGCCCTCCCCCCACCCCTGCCGCCCCGGGGCCTGGGCGCCTACTTCTCCGTGTTCTCCCTCAGGTAGGTGTGAAGCTCCAGGAGGCGCCGGGCCGCCATCTCCTTGAGCAGGGCCGTGAACTTGCCCTGCCACTCGTTGCAGTGTTGCACCAGCGAGAACTTGAGGTGTGAGCAGTCCAGCAGCACAAACTGGATGCTGAGGACCGTCTCCTCCTTCTGCACGTTGTTAGCCACCTCGGCGTAGCTGCGAGGACCCACGTTCCCGCTCGTTCGGGCCGGGCCAGCGGCGGACGAGCCCACGGCCCCGCGGCCAGTTCCGGTTCCGGTCTCTTACCCCCCACCCCCCACCCCCAGACCCGTGTGGCAGCTCTGAGGCATCCCCCTGCTCCCACGCCAGTGCAGCCCAGCCTTACGGCTGGGATCACGTCATTTTCCCAACCGCTGCCCCGGGGGCCGCCAGTCAGACTCCTCAGTCTGGCATTCGAGGCTTTAAAGTCGCACGAATCGGAGTTGAGCGCCCACCGCTGCTCCCGGGCTCGGTGACCTCAGGCAGGTTATTTACACTGTTCCTGAGCCCCGATTTCCCGCCGATCACACGGCGATGTGAACAGAACCCCTACTGCTCTTGGGAGGGTGACACTGTCTGCTCGGTATAAAGCCCCCTGCACACCTCCGCTCCCGTCCCTGTGTCCGAGACGGCTCGCTCCCTGCTGAACGCGCTCACGTGTTCCCGTCTTTATGCCTTTTGGGCGCTGTTGTCTCCGCCCGGAATGCCCTCCCCGCCGCCCACGTCTGCCTGTGGAAACCCTGCCCACTCGGGCGAGCCCAGCCTCCCGTCACCCCCTGCGCGAAGCCTCTCCTGACGTCCGGCTGGACTCCCTCTCCTTCCACCCCACCGCCCCGGCGCCCCGTATGCCTGAGCCACGGCCCTCACCCCCTGAAGCCTGGGTAACGAGCACCTCCGCACGGGGCTTCGGGGCCCGCGAGGCGCTTTCTCGTATTCTCGATGACCTCGCAACCTTGGCAGGTAGGAAAGGGTCACACCTGCTTCCCAGGACCCTGGGGGCCCAGGGGGCACGGGCCGCCTGCCGGTTGGCGGTCTTCGCCCGGAGCGGAGGGCACGCGCTTGGGCGGCACTCCCCAGCCCAGCCCCGTGCCCGGGGCTCCGCGCCTCCCGGACACCTCGGCTCCTCACCGGGCGATGTCGGCATCAAAGGAAGACACGGGGGGGTTGAGGCGCTGGTAGCGGCGGATGAAAGAGTCCTTGTTGATCTCCCAGATCTCCCGGTACAAGTCCCAGGTCTTGAGGTAGGTCTGCAGCAGGCTCGCGTTGCTGGCCATGCCGCCGCTTATCTGGGCCTGGATCTTCCTGATGTCCTCGTCTCGCTCTTCAAGAGCCAGCAAGGCGCGCCGCACTCACCTCCGCCCCGGTCCCGGAGCCCCCGGGCGTTAGTCCCCCAACTTCCGCGGGCCGTGGCCCGCCCTCCGCCCTCGCCACCTTCCCCAGTGTGACCCCCACCCGGGGTTTCCCGGCCCCACGTGTCCCGTGTCCGGAAGCGGCCCTGGCCTCTCCTGCCGGCCCCGCCCAACCCTGCCCTCGGAGCCCCCGACGCCCCTGCGCCCGGCGCCCTCCCCACCGCCCACTCACCCACGATGACGTGGATGGGGTCGCGCTGAAACTTGCGGCTGATGAGAATTTCAGGGAGGTGGCGGAAGACCGAGATGGTGGAGAAGAGGTGGCTGCCAATGTCGTTGACCACGCCCGCCAGGGTCTGCAGAGAGGGTGAGAATTCCACCTGCGGGGCCAGGGGGGAGAGCACAGCGGAGGCGGCCTCAGCACAGGCCGTGGAGGAGACCAGCCCCAGGACTGGCAAGGTGGAAAAACACCTCAGCACGGGCCCCCGAGGCGCTCAGGATAAAGTCGAGGCCGAGGGCCAAGTTTCAGGATTGAGGGAAACGGAAAATAAAGTTTGGAGTTGTGGAGCGGTAGGGGTAGCGGCCCCCACCTGCGCCACACCTCCCTGTAGGTCGTTCTGGAGGATGACCAGCACTCGGAAGAGCGGGTTCGGCATGGCCTTTCCATCCCCGTTGATGGCCTTGGACAGTTCCAACAGCGACCACTTCACATTGAGGCGCAGGGCATCCTCCATCATGCGGTCCAAGCGTATCGTGTACCGTATCCATTGCTGCTGGATCTGGCGGGGAGCGTGGGGTGGGGGCGGGGGGGACAGGGAAACCTTCAGGACACACAGGGCAGGTCCCGGGAGAGAGAACCGGCCAGCGGGGAAGGAAACGAGCCCGTAGGCTGCGGAGTCCCAAAGGAAGAAGGTTGGAAAGGTGGAAGGTTGGGCGGAACCAAGACTGGAACGGGACATCTGAGAAGCACCCACTAAGGGTAGGAGGCAGAAACCGCGAGACAGGTCCAGTGGCCCTGGGGCGGGGGGGGGGGGGGGGGGGGGGGGGCTCGCTGAGCCGCAAAGCCCTGGCCAGAGGACCCCCACCTCAGGGCCGTCGTTCTTAAAGACTTCGTAGGAGTTGGTCATGATGGCCACCACGTCCTGGTACAGGCCCATCAGTTTCTGCTGCACGGCCACCCGGTGCTCCCTCTGGTCCTCCTCGAACTCCAGGTCCCTGTACACCCGTTTGCCGCTGATGCGCACCAGCAGCGTCTCAGATATTTCTTGGGCTCGCCAGCCGATGGTCAGAGTGGAGGCCTTGAAGTCATTCACGATGGTCTGCACCTGTGGGCAGGCCACACCCGTGGGGGAGAGACCCACGGCTTCAGCGTGGGGAGAGACCCTCCCCGCTTAGCCCGAGCCCCCCCACCTGTCCTCTGGCTAGAGTGGCTGATGTGAAAGACAAAAACAAGAACAAAGGACAGGTCCTTCCCTAAGCACGCTTTGCCTCTAAGCACACACACCTCTCTCTGTCTCTCCGCCACCACCCGAGACTCGGGCCCTGATGATTCACGCAGCGGCCTCTGGGTCAGCCTCGCAGACCCTCCGAGTCTCAGGACCATGACCCACCTTGCTGGCGTGGATACGGCACTCCGTGATGAAGAAGGCGCTGGCCCCCTTCAAGGCCCAATGCAGTTTCTTGAGTCCAGGGCGGATCTTCTTATCCAGAAATCGGATACGTTCTTTGAAGAGGGCCTGCTCATCTGGGGACAGCACGGCGATGATCCTGTGTGCGAGGGAAGGCTGGCAGCCGGCCGGACACACGCTGCAGACCCCTCCCCCACACCGGGACACTCGGTGGAGAAATCTGAAAGTTCGCGAGCTGGGCTGTGTTTTCCAATAAAACTCTTGGCGATAATGGAAACCCTTCTAGTTTGTGCTGTCCAGCAGGGTCACCACTAACGACATGTGGCGGTGGGGCACTTGACATGTGGCCTGTGCGAGTGAATAGCTCATTTAAAATTCTTACTCAATTCCAACTAATTAATTAAAATAGAAAGAGGGGCGCCTGGGTGGCTCGGTCGGTTAAGCGTCCAACATCAGCTCAGGTCATGATCTCACGGTTTGCGGGCTCGAGCCCCGCGTCGGGCTCTGTGCCGACGGCTCGGAGCCTGGAGCCTGCTTCCGATTCTGTGTCTGCCCCTCCCCTGCTTGCACTCTGTCTTTTTCTCTCTCCCAAAAATAAATAAACATTAAAAAAATTTTTTTGTTTAAAAAAAATAGAGCCACGTGCGACCGGTGGCCACTATACTGGACGGCGCGGTTCTAGACAGACACTTGAACTGTGGTTCCACCCACTTGGGCTTTAACCGGGCCCAGGAAGGTCCCCGGCCCAGGACAAAGCCTCACTCCAGAGACAAGTACCAAGGGTATCAAGAAAAGGGGTGCCAGCGTGGCCTTGGTTCAACACATCTGATATGACACTGGGCTCATAATCCTAATGCCCCCAGTTTCATTCCTGGAAAAGTGACCTAGGCCCGCGATATGCGTGGTCCAAGTGCCCTGTGGGGTTGCAGGGGACCCGGTTGTTTTTGCCCTCTGCTCTGAAGCTAGAAGATAAAAGCAAGGGCCAGGAGCAATCACGGGGCCATACCAGAGAATAGGAGAACGCTTTTTGTTTGTTGTTTGTTTTTTTGAGCCAGTAAAAGGTAAAGGACAGATAGTGTAGGAGCTAGATGACATCATGGGGCAGATAAGACACAGAGGGGGCACAGAGTGCATGCGGGAGGCCGCCTTACCGATTGTAGTCTCGAGCCACCAGGAGCAGGTTTTCCCGAAGAATGCGCAGGTCCTCTGCTCGCTCAGCGACATTCACCACGTAATGGGGGGTCTCAAAGAGCAGCCTTTCCCAGTAGTCGATCTCCACAAAGAGAATCAGCAGGGATCTGGGGGCAAGGGTCGGGGGAAGTAAAGCAAAGCAGCTCCAGTGCCTGACCTAGACTGGGGACCCCAGGCCCAGCTGAAAGAGAGGGTAACATACTGACAGAAGGGGACATTAAGGGCCCATATGCACAACGAATGTTAAGACCCCCCCTGCTTTCTTTTCCCCACCCAGCAACCGGCTCTCAGGCCACTGGATCAGCACCCTCCAGAACCAAGTTTGAAAGACTATTTTCTTTCTTTTTTTTCCTGTTTTTTTTTTTTTTAATGTTTATGTATTTATTTTGAGAGAGAGAGAGAGAGAACATGTACTCGCACATGTGCGGGGGAGGGGCAGAGAGAGAACCGAGCAGGCTCCACGCTGTCGATGCAGAGCCTGATGCGGGGCTCAAACACACAAAACAGTGAGATCATGACCTGAGCCAAAGTCAGACACTCAACCGACTGAGCCACTCAGACTGTTTTCTGTGACCTCTGGCCAGCCTGAGAGGGCAAGTCCCAAGGACAGTGATCTCAGGAGTCCCCTGAAAACAGCCCACCAGATAAACCTGAGGCTCACTGTTGATTAGCCCCACTACCTGCTCACCTGCTCAGCCGAGCATCCAATCTGCTTTCCAGCTCCCTGTCCTTAAATATGGACAACCAAGGATCACAAAACATTAGTCTCTGTCCTTCCTGGCACAAGAGGCAGGGACCAAAACAGACAAACAGAGGAAGGAAAAAACAAAAGGCAACGAGAAGGAAACAAGAGGGGACAGAGGCCACAGAAAGAAGACTGTCCACACCAAGTAAGAAAACTAAACGCAACTGTCACTAACACCCTGAGAGAGATAAAAGACACAAAAGAATATCCGTGAAACAAAACCAAGATGCTTTAGAAGGGAACACCTAAATGGTTCTTGGAAGTTAAAGGTGATAGCCGAAAACAAGCCCATTAACAATAAAATTGACAGAAATTTCTTGGAAAGCAAAGAAAAAGACACAGAGATGGAAGACAGAGAGGACTTTGCAAGGGGGAAAAAAAAGCATAGAAAACTCACCATTAGGAAGTTTTATATTACATGCTGGAATGATAATACTTGGGGAATATTGGCCTGAGTATTAAAATTGACTTCAGGGGCACCTGGGGGGCTCAGCTTGTTAAGTGTCCAACTCTTGGTTTTGGCTCAGGTCATGATCTCACAGTTTTGTGAGTTCGAGCCCCACAAAAGGCTCTGCACTAACAGAGCGGAGCCAGGTTAGGATTTTCTCCCCTCTCTCTCTCTCTGCCCCTCCCCAACTTGTGCTCTATCTCTCTCAAAATAAACAAGTAAACTTTTTAAAACTTTGATTTCAATTGTTTCTTGTTCCTTTGTTAAACGCAATGCCAGAGAAATCTAAAAAGCAATTTTTTTTTTAACGTTTATTTGTTACTGAGAGACAGAGAGAGACAGAGCATGAGCATGGGAGGGGCAGAGAGAGGAGGAGACACAGAGTCCGAAGCAGACTCCAGGCTCCGAACTGTCAGCACAGAGCCCGATGCGGGGCTTCATCCCACAAACCGTGAAATCATGACCTGAGCTGAAGTTGGACGCTCAACTGACTAAGCCACCCAGGCACCCCAAATGCCAGAGAAATTTTAACTGCATTTGTGGCCCTCCTACCCAGTGAGCTTCAACCCCTTCCCTTCCAGCCAGCCATCATTCCTAGGTCCTGTGTCCTCCACCTCAGGGATCAGCCACTCAGACTTGGCTCTGCCGGGGCCCAGCTGCCCCCCCCCCCCCAAGCCCTGTCCAGGGACTAGCCCTCAAGCCCTCCCAAAGGACCTGCTCTTTGACCTCACAGACACCTTCAGACCACTGACTCTGGGCTCTCTTCCCAGCTATGTGTCCCCTCCCATCACTGCCTCCTCCACCACAGACCCTGCCATCTGTCACTTCCACCGCCCTCCTGCCATCCTCACCGGCTTGGCTGGCTCATCAGTGTAAGCCACCTGGCGGAACCCCCACCCTGGCTAAATCTGTTGTCATCCCCGCTGCGCACCCGGACGGCGGCCGAGCGAGGCGGGACCACACAGATGGGCGCACCGAGGGCCCTCTACCCTGCATCCTGGAGGTCTCCCCGGTCTGCCCTCCCTCCTGCTGTCACACCAGAGCCTCCCCACTCTCTCAGATCTACCCCCCTGCCCCCGTCTCTGTGGAAAGCCTCACCTCCTTCAGCACAGAGATCCAGGAGCCATGAGGCGAGCACTTGGTGTCCCTCCTGCTACGAAACCTACGAGCCTGAGTACTCGCATCACACACAGGGTTCCTCCCGTTTCTGACAGAAGAAGCCCTCCTCCCACCCAAGGCTGACCCTCCTCCTGGGCTCCGCGTCCTAACCCGGGGTCCTCCTGCTTCCTCGACCTGCCAGCTCTGTCCATCAACAGTCAGGGAAGGCCAAGTTCCTACAATCTTGGAAAAACTGAAACAAAACCAACACATGCACACCCACCCTCCTCTCCCCACCTGGTCCGGACTCCACCTCCTCCCGCGGGTACCGCGCCCTGCACCCCATTACCGCCCCTTTACCACACACCTTCCACACAGAACTGTCCTCGCAAACTCCTCGGTCCCCTCACCTCCACACCTGCCCGCATCGAGTCTCCCCCAGACATCTTGTCACCAAACCCTGCCGGCCTCCTCAGGCCTGGCCCTACCTCCTCTCTCTGCAGGCCTGAACCTCATGCTGGACTCCTCCCTGCCTTGCCGTCCTTGGACACGCTCATGTCTTGCTCCTGGGCCACAGCTGTCCTTGTGGCTGCCCCGCCTGTCTGTAGAAGTGTCCTTCTCTTTCTAGTGTCCCCTGGAAATACCACTCAGCTAGGCACTGGACACTCCACACTGTCTTCAGGAGCGAAGGCTCCTGGAAGTCCTGCACATCCAGCGCTCTCCCTGGGATGATCCTGTCCATGCCCAAGGCTTCAGCTGCCTTCTAGAAGCTGCTGGCCCCCAAATCTATAGAGCTAACGTGAGCTCTAGGCTCGTACGCCCAACGGCCTCCTCAATATCTCCCCACCTTGCCCCAAGTGCCTTGCACACGTCCAGAAACAAGCTCATCATGCGCTCTGCACTTGGGGTCGGGAGGGGGAGCCCCTGTCTCGGGGAACAGCGCCGTCCTGCTGCCTGAACCAGAGCCTCACTTTCCAGCATCCAACCAACCACCAACTTGGTCGGGTTTTACGGTCAAAGCAAAGTTCGGAACTTCCGCTGTCCCCAAGGCACATGTCCCCCCAAGCGCGACGCTCCGTGGCAGCTGACATCGGCCTAAAGTTGCGTTCAACAGCGCAAGGTCATCTAAAAGGTCAAAGCTCCAGGCACGGGCCGCCAGGTGGGAAGGAGGGGCCCAGCCCAGCCTGAGTGCAGGGTCTGACTCTTCAAGAGAGGCCAGAAAGCCAGTTTTTATATCAAATCGCCTGCATTTTAAGCACTGACGACTAATTCAACTGAGAAATAATTACAGATGGGAGGCTTCTGAACTGCCGGCAACGTGCTCTCCGTGAGCTGGGCCATCGCTGCCAGGGCATTTATTTCGTGCCCGTTTGTTAAAGTGGTAGCATAAGTTTTAAGTACTTGTCTGTGTGCATGATACACCTCACAACAAGAAATGCTATTTGGAGGGGAAAACTATTTTAAACCATGAGATTATTTGTAAAAGTGGCTGGGTACAAAATTAGCTTATTAAAATCGCAGTCTTCCAATAGAAAAACTGTAACCAGTTGGACATTATCGTGGAGGAAAAGAGACCCAGGACAATTAAAGCAAGAAAAATAAAGTACAGGGCGCCCAGGTGACTCAGTCGGTTGAGCGTCCGACTTTGGCTCAGGTCATGGTCTCATCACTTGTGGGTTCCAGCTCCTGCGTAGGGTTCTGTGCTGACAGTTCAGAGCCTGGAGGCTGGTTCGGATTCTGTGTCTCCCTCTCTCTCTGCCCCTCCCCCACTCGCTCTGTGTGTGTGTGTGTCTCTCTCTCTCAAAAATAAACGTTAAGGGGCGCCTGGGTGGCGCAGTCGGTTAAGCGTCCGACTTCAGCCAGGTCACGATCTCGCGGTCCGGGAGTTCGAGCCCCGCATCAGGCTCTGGGCTGATGGCTCAGAGCCTGGAGCCTGTTTCCGATTCTGTGTCTCCCTCTCTCTCTGCCCCTCCCCCGTTCATGCTCTGTCTCTCTCTGTCCCAAAAAAAATAAATAAACGTTGAAAAAAAATTTTTTTTAAATAAACGTTAAAAAAATAAAATAAAATAAAATAAAATAATTAACGAATTAACAAGAAATATTTATATATAACATTTGTATGGAAACAAATTTTTATATATATTATGACGTTTCTTGTTAACTGGTTATTTGGGAAAAAAACGATTTATAGACATTTTATATGGATTCAAATACATTGAAAGAAAAAATGCTATTCTTGGGTAGAAAGACTCAAATCTTAAAGATGTTCATTCTTCTTAAATTAACCTATAAATTCAACCCAATCCTTGTTCCTATAAAAATAGGCACAGAACTATTTGTGGAATTACACAGATTGATTCTCAAGTTCTTACGGGAAATAAATACTAAAAATAACCCGGAAAATTCTGAAAAGGGAGAGCAATGAGGTCAGTAAGTAAGCAGTTTGGTTCCTTCCTATGGACAGACAGACAGACAGACAGACAGAGAGACCAGAACAGAATGGTGAATCCCAAAATAGACACACAATTCTATTCGGGAATTTGTTTTATGATGTAAATGAGATCAGGTCACCTGGCCAGCCACCTGGGGACTGAACAAAAAACAACCACCCAAGTTGCCCCTGAACTTGTCTCCCTCCATCAAAATAAATTTCAAATGGATCAAACATCTAAGTGTAAAGGATAAAATACCAGAAGGAAACACAGACTATTTTCAAAATAAAAAACCTTGAATAAAAATGACCTGATTTTTAAAATCCGCGTGGTTTCTTTTTCTTTCTTTCTTCCTGTCTCCTTCCTTCCTTCCTTCCTTTAAATTGCACTTT
Organism: Prionailurus viverrinus; assembly: GCF_022837055.1. Lineage (NCBI taxonomy): Eukaryota > Metazoa > Chordata > Mammalia > Carnivora > Felidae > Prionailurus > Prionailurus viverrinus. Next base: position 2,616,192 of record NC_062574.1, on the reverse strand, counting down.
TTAATCACAGACAACAAAAAGCCCCACAATCTGAAGATGCTCTCACAAAACTCTACGTTCTGAATATTACTGAAATGTTACTTGGAAGAATATTGAGGTGAAAATTCCAGAATGTTTTGTGTCTGTTCTACAGGCAAGCACTGAAATGACAGTATAAGAAAATAATATCACATTTGAAGTTTTGCAAAGGATTATATTTTCACCTCTACGGGAGAGCAAACTTCTGGCGAGGGAAATTATTTTCAAGCGAAGGAGAGTGTCTCAAATGTGAATGAACAGTGGATTACCAGGCAGCTAAGGACAGCCTCCAAAGTAAAGGAGGTGAAAACAAAAGGAAAATTACTTTTAACCCGGCACTCCAAGTCCAGCCGAACGCCCGACAGGTAGAGGGCAGGAAACCACCGTGGTCACTCACATAAGAACTCAAAACATTTGCTTCCCATGCACCATTTCTCAGAAAGCTACTAAAGAGTGTGCTCCAGCAAAACAAGGGTACAAACCACGAGAGAGGAAGACAAGGAAATAGGAAATCCAACAAAAGAGGCCGGGGGCGGCGGGGGGGGGGGGGGGGGACAGAGGGGAAGCTCCAGGCTGACCCCTGCATAGCAGGCCTTCGAAACCAAAGAGTCGTCCTACAGCAGGAGGAAAGGGAGGTCCAGCAAGAGAAACTCCCAAGAAAAACATGCTGCCCACAACCCACCTTATAGTCAGGGAGGAAGGAAAAATATGGCTGGTCCCGGAGAAGTCACGGTAGTGGACGGTGTGCTAACAAAAATAGCAAGGTAATTATTAACTCCAAGAAGAGTGACACATCAGGCAAGCGAGGAAAGAACTGTAACAGAAAATTCCTCGGCTCGGTGGTCAACGATACGAACAGAGTCATGTTAAGATAAACACTAGATACTGACTTAGTCAAAAATTGTAGGAGAGGGGGCGCCTGGGGTGGGGGGTGGGCTCAGTCAGTCGAGCATTCGACTTCGGCTCAGATCATGATCTCGCGGTTTGTGGGCTCGAGCCCCGCGTCGGGCTCTGTGCTGGCGGCTCGGAGCCTGGAGCCTGCTTCGGACTCTGTGTCCCCCTCTCTCTCTGCCCCTCCCCTGCTCACGCTCTGTCTCTGTCTCTGTCTTTCTCTCTCTCTCCCAAAAATGAATAAACATTAAAAAAATTGTAGATGGGTTAGAGGTTAGGATAGAGGGCTACAAACATGTGGGAACATTTCGAGCTGCATAAGCATATCTTCCTCTGTTTTTCAAGCTGGAGGCCCTGAATTTGTCTCCCTAAACATCACAGCCAGCCCGCTTGAGCACGTACCACCCACCAGCGCATCAAAATGTTTCATTTCCTCATCTTGACAAGATTTTTTTCAAAAAATTTTAACCTGTATTTATTTTTGAGAGAGAGAAAGGGGGGTGGGCAGAGAGAGAGGGAAACACAGAATCTGAAACAGGCTCCAGGCTCCGAGCTGTCAGCACAGAGGCCGACTCGGGGCTCAAACCCACTCACCACGAGATCATAATCTGAACTGAAATCAAGAGTCAGACGCTTAACCAACTGAACCACCCAGGAGTCCCTGACAAAGAAAATTTCTTAAAAAAAAAAAAAAAACTAGTCTGGGAAATTATTTCTGTATAATATTTCATAATTCATCCTCAGAGCAGCGGTCAGGCAGTAGAGGCAGGAAAGTGAGGCCAGCCGAGGCTAGTGCTGACAGCCCAGAATGAACTGACCCCGGAGAGAAGGCCCCGCGTGGCTGGGAGGAAAGGAGGAAGTCAAAGCCCTACACCCGGAACACTGACAGACGTCCGTGGCCCCCGTCCCGCTCTGGGGACACCGAGCTGCACAGAGGCGTCTGCTGTGTATACTGTGATAACACAGCTCTCTTCAGCCAGGGGACAGGCGGCATCTGGGATATGTTTGAGTTAAGTGCAGTCTGCAAGGCTGGTCCGGCCATAAAACGTCGGCCAAAGCCAATTCGGACTCCGGAGTTCAAATATTTGGGATATAAGGCGGGGTAACAAAGCCCCCGGTGAAATAAAACAGGTGCCATTAGGGACTGGAAGGCTCCCAGAACTAAGGCAGAGGCAGGAAATTCTGCGCAACAGTCAGGCCATCTGAGAAGCATGCTTATTTCGAGATCTTATCTAGACCGTGAGCACAGCAGAGTGAGCCTGATACGCAGTCATCTGCACCTCCGTCCGGGGAGCACTAATGCTTCAGAAGAGCTGAAACCACCTTGGATTTCTCTGCTGGCTTGATGAGCCCAGACTCTTCAAAGTCCTTCTCTACCATCACGGGTTTGGTTTTTTGGGTTTTTTGTTGTTGTTGTTGTTCTTTTTGTTTTTGTTTTTGTTTTTGCCCCATACGTTATTTACTGAGGCAGTTTTATCTTAAAACCACAAAAATGTAAAGCAGCTTCTAACAGATCCCTCTGGAAAACAACTCCAGAGGAATCACTTTTCTCTGGAAGAAGCATCTGGCCATTATTTGGGTTTCGGTTAAACCTAGGCCATAAATATTTGGCCCGAAGCTGCCTTGTAAAGCTCTGCTATAAAGATTATGCAAATGGCAGTTTAGATGAGTATCGAACATGCTCCTTGACGGGAGGTGATCACAGCACAGAGGAAAGTTTTCTCCCCTACGGACAGGGTCGCGGACATCAGGCAAACACACGCTGTGGAGGGGTGGCAAACTATTCACAAACCTTACAGAAGCTGTACAACAACTTATAAGCCAAACTATGGGATGCTATAAACCATGGAAAACATACTTCTCCGCATACAGAATGAAAACCCCCCGTGCACCTTGTTAACCCTTAAAAAGCAGCAGGTTACAAAAATCCTGTTTACAGGGTGATCCTATTTTGTGTGCGATGTTTATTTTTAATTACATGGTAATCAGGATTACTTCTAGGGAGCAGGGGGCTGGGGGCTGGATTTTTCAGTTTCCTGTATATACCTCTACGTCAAGTTTTTTTTTTTTTATAGTGAGCTTGCACTATTTTTATAATTTTAAAATACCCACTAAAGATTTTAAAAATAAAACACACACACACACACACACACACACACACACACACAAACACACACAAATACATTAAGTAGGGGGTTAAAAAAAAAAAGAGTGGAAAAAGGTGAGTGGGTGGCCCAGTCTGTTGAGCGACTGACTTTGGCTCAGGTCACCATCTCTCAGTTCGTGGGTTCGAGCCCTGCGTTGGGCTCTGTGCTGACAGCTCAGAGCCCGGAGCCTGCTTCGGATTCTGTGTCTCTCTCTCTCTCTCTCTGCCCCTCCCCTGCTCACACTCTGTCTCTGTCTCTCAAAAAATAAATGAATCTTTAAAAAAAAAAAAGTGGAAAAAAACATACCGAACTGTTAAGAGGGGTTGTCTTTGGGGAAATGTTTTTCCTCTCTTCTACTTCCCTGCATTTTGCAAACTTTCTACAATTATTGATTTTATAATGGGAAAAAAAAATCATTTTGAAAACACTTTGGATATACAAAACAGCGTAGATAGCATGCTACTATTTACATTAAAAAAGCTATTTATGTCCATATAGACTCTTATCTCTGGAATGTTACACAAGAAACTGGTAACACTGACTCTTTAAAGAGAAACTGAGTCAAGCTGGGGGAGGGGGGCAGCCGTGGAGCGAGATTCTCCATTCTCTACCCTAGTGCAACTTGTCAATTTTGTAACGTGTACCTCACATCACCCCTTGTAAAAGGCTTGACTGTTTTAAAAATCAAAACTATTATTAAAAAAATAATAAAATTACGTATTCTACCACCTTGCTAAATTTGCTTCGAATACACTGTGTTCACTGAGTTTTACGGGCAATTCTCCTGAAAGGAAAACAACGTTTATTGCTTGTTCTTTGGGAGGGCTGCTACACAAGCCAGCTCTCCTCATGACAGTCTCGCAAGTGGATTTTTCGGGTAGATAAGGAACCGCAGGCCCAGAGGAGGTTGGCGTCCTGCCTGAGGTCACGCGGCAGACCGGTGGCCTCCCGCGGTGAGACCCTGCTGTGTCTGGCCCTGAGGATGGGGCGGAGGCAGAGCCACCAGCCCATGCTTACCTACGGCCTCTCTCACGCTCAAAACGTACATACGGATCGTTGGGACTTTATAAAATTCCGTCACGTGAAGGCAGGCCTTGAACTCCGGGGGAAAGGACAACCATCGGGCCGTGCGGGTTAAGTATTCGTGTCATTGCAAGGCCAGGTGCGTCTGGGCGCCTCTCGCAACACGGCGCCTTCGGGAGCACCCAGCCTGACGGGACAATGCGCCCTGCAGATCCAGCCCCGTTACGCGCCTGCAAATGTCACGGCCGGGGTAAGCCCGGCCTCGCCCTCTGTCTCGTCCAAAGCGGGGTGTTGCTGTATGAAGCCATTTTTCTAGGATCCTGCTTGGTTACACCTCCAAACCTCACGAGCCTGAGCAAAGCCGTTGTCTGACGCCCCTCCCCAGCCCAACACTCATGTCCGGCCTCGAGCGTCTCTGCCCTTCTCAACGACTGCCTGGGTCTCCCCTTCCTTCCTCGACCACGACGTGACCTCTCCCCCTGGTTAGTTCCGTCCGCACCCCCCCACCCGGACTCCATCTCCACGTAGGCCTTCTCTAGCAGAGCCCCTGCCACGCGTGCCCAACAAATAAGGACATTCTGGGAGGTAAAGCCAGTGCCCGTGGCAACAGCCTTAGAAGCCCAGGAAGCAGCTCTTAATCACAGGGCCTGGCTGATGACAAGAGGGAGCCAAACCAATCAAGTGGAAAGTTATTTCCTTCCAAATAAGAAAAAACTGTCACCAGAAGGCTTGCAATCTCTACAGACAGATGTCTTGCATAGCTCCTTCTTTATTTTTCCCGTCTGCATCTTCTACGGAACGGAAGGCAGGACGGCCCCAGTTCCCTTCCAGAGTGGCAGAGGGCACGGGCTTCGCCATCGGACACGGTCCCAGTGCCTAACTCGGTTCCCAGCACACAGAGGGCCCTGGGTGTATCTTTCTGAGTGACGATTACATGAATTAACTACATTTTAAATCACTGGAACCCGAAAACGTCATCATTGTAAAAGCCGTAGGGGAGGGCCTGACGGATTCCCAGGAAAGCCCGCACCTCGGCTCGCGGTCGGATGACTTAGCTGAGCCGTCGTGGCCACCTAGTGGCCGAACGCCTACATCGCCGGCCCAGGGGGTTACTGGGGGCTGCGCTTTGGAGACAAAGCGCAGAACTGAAGTTAGGAAGTGACAGCACGCATACCACAGCATAAGAGAGACTTCGAAGCGGGAATGGCGCGAGGAACCTAGGGCAGGGCCTTAAGGCCTCGGGAGAGCGGGGCGCAGGGAGCGGCGCGGGAGACGGCCGAGCACAGGGAAAGGGGTGGGACTGGGTCCCGTACTTGTCAAAGTTGACATCCAGCATGCCCGCCTTCTCCTGGCTGACCCGTAACAGCGGTGTGTCCAGCCGCCGAATACAGTCCTTGTCCAGCGTTGACGTCCAGTCTTGGAAAGTCTTTCGAACCAATTCATCGATGGCCTGGACCATCTGCTGGTAGGCGTGCACACTCTCCTCTCCGGTCCCGATGTGGGGCAGGAAGTGGGCACTGGAGAGACACTAAGGGGGGGTGGGGACAACGGGTGGCTGGAGCCCGCTGGCCACCGTCCTCCGAGGCACCGTCTCCCCGCCCGCGGGCCCACACGGGGTGCGGCCTGCGGCGGAGGCCGGCCCCGACCACCCAGGGGGGGAGGAGGGAGGTGGGCCACACGCACAGGTGACAGGAGGCGGCCAGGGAGTCAGCAGCGCACAGGGGAAGCACGGAAACTCGGGTCAGGAGAAGTTGGCAAAAAAAGTAAATCACGGGAGGTGAGGACGGAAGAGGTACGACGTTGAAAACCAGTACGGGCCCTTCCTCCCCAAGTCCCAGCTCAGCGACCGTGAAGCGGCCTCTGCTGTCCGCAGGCCGCCTGGTTCTCACCAGAACCAATCACATGATGGCAGATACCTCAAGAGCGTTAGACCTACGCGCCCAAAACCGCCCTTTAGAGGTTGTTGGGTTTTTTCTGGTTCTTCATGCCTGCTGTTCTAGACCAGGCCCTTCAAGGGCCACAGCTGCCCAAGGTCGTATTCCTCCTCTGACGGCCCAGCTTCCCAGATGCTGGGCCGGCTCCTCCTCTCCAGCTTGACAGGAAAATCCCGGCGGGACTCACGTTCCACCCACCACGCCCGCCGTCGCTGTGAATCCCAAGCTCCGGCCTCGTCCTGTCCAGGCCCCGCACCTGCCAGTCTCCCACCGTGGAGACGCTCTGGGGAAACTCCCGGGGCGGGTCCCCGGCCAGCACGGGGCACAGCCCCCAACCTCCACCGCCTCACGAGAACGAGTCTGGGGAGAGGCCAGGCGCTCACGTTCATGACTCTGTCGATGCGCCGCCGCAGGATCCGCATCCAGTGCGCCTGTCCAGAGAACTGGGCCACGTAGGGCTCCAGGTACGGCCATTTCTTGTTCAGCTCCCGGTTCACGAGGGCCAGCTCGCTATTGAACAGCATGTACAGGTCCACCGCCTTCTTGTCGTACGTGCGCTTGATGGCCTAAGGAAGAAGGGAGAGAGCCTGAACCCGCGCCCCGGCGGATCCAGGGTCCCCCCCCAGGGACTCAAGCTGGAGGACACCTTCTCCCGGGGCCATCTGGAAACTCGGGGAGCAGACAGAAGAAGAGGCTCTGGTGGTGGAGGACGGGGGGGTGGGGGGGGGACGTGGGAGGGCACGACTGGAGGTGGCACGGAGTCGGGAAGGGGGAAGGATCAGGAAGAACTGAAGGAGGCAGAGGAGAGGCCAGGCGGGGCGGGGCGGGGGGGGGGGGGGGGGGGAGGGGGCGGCACCTCCCGCGACGCGAGCCGGTGGAAGGTGTCCAGCAGTAACACTCCCTGCTCCACATCTCGGACTAACTCGAAGGCGGAGGTGATCAAGTTCTGAGTCATCACCTCCAGGTCCTTGACTCCAGAACGAAACCTGCGCCGTTAGAGAAGCGTGATGAGCGTGATGACCGGTGACTGGCAGGCGCCCTCACCTGCCTCAAGGCCACGCCCCGAGGGAGACTCCCCCCGGGCTGATACCGAGGGCCTCCCCGGTGCCAGGCGCGAAGGGTGTCACGTGCCCCACTCCGTTCGTTCCGCAAAGCGATACAGTGAGGTTGGGTTCTACCACTAGGCCCTCTGTTTTAGTGGAGGAAACAGGCTCTCACTGGTTAACGGGGTGTGCCCAGCATCACCTACTGCGGCCCCTCCTCCAGCCCCGCCCCCTATGCCCCGCCCCACCCCCCTCCTCCCCAGCCCGGGGCAGGGGCGGGATGTGGGGCGGGGGGGGGGGGGGGGGGGGGGGGGGCACTCTCACCTGTTATAGTCTTCGTGCCAGGACGTGTTCTTGACGTCCAGGATGCCCCCGCGGACAGCCCGCAGCATATGGAGGTTTTTGTGAAAGATGTCCTCGATCTCCAGCAAGTTCCGTGTGATCTGGGGCCCCTGGGCCCCAAAGAAGCAGGGAAGGGGACCCTGCTTGCCGTCTTCCCAGCGGGCAAAATGATACTGGCAGTCACAGACCTACAACGAAGTCAGCGAGCGTCAGGCCTCCCTGCTCGTTTCTGACCTCGTAGGCCCTGAGCTCTCCGGTTTGGCTCAAGATGCCTAAACACCAGGGAGGACCCACCAGACACAAGGAGCTACTGGGATGAATTGGGGCTGCAGAATGAACTGGAAGACGCCCGGGCAGTGATAACAGGCAAGAGTCTAAAAGGACGGGACAGAGGTGGGGCACACAGTTACGCAGAGTCCAAGCAGTAAGCTCCCGGCTCAGCCTGTGCCCTGTCTCCTCGGCCCCCGGCCGGGCTCTGGGGTCCACTGCGCCCGCCCCTCCCTCCCTGACAGTCTGCCCACCTCAATGAGGTCCTTGCAGCGCTGCACAAAGGCATCCACCTGAGCGAATATGCTGGTCTGGTCCAGGACCCAGCCCCGGTTGGAGAACCTACATCCAGAGAAAGGTGGACCGGATGAAAACGTAGGAAACGGCCTGTGCGAAGCTCCAACTGGGAGTCCTGGGTTTGGGGGGCCTTAGAAAAGGGGACCCCAAGAGGCAGTTTTCCTGAGCCCTGAAGGGAGGAGACGCAAGATAAGGATAAGCAGACAGGAGGTAAAGCATCTCCGTTCTAGAAGTTTTAGAACTTCAGACTTTCGGGCCAAGAGAGCCAAGAAAGGAGGAGTGAGCCAGGAAGTATTCCCGGGACGAGGGAGAGGAGGAGCCAGGGGTAGGCACTAGAGTATCTGCATCCGGAGAGAACTGGGACCGGGTCTCGGAACCGGAATCCGTAGGCTTTAAACATCTGCGCTCAGCGGGAGTGGCAGGGGTGACGGACGGGACCGTGGGGGACGCACGGCGTACTGGGTATGCATCTGCACAGCCTGTAGGTAGTGGTCTTTCCAGGCCTGGCAGCACGAGATGCAGCCCTGGAGGTCCTCCTTGCTGGAAGTGACGTAGCCCTCGAAGATACGGTCCAGGGAGATGGCGTGACAGCACAGGCGGATGATCTCGTTGCTCATCTGCGGACGGGCGGACGGGCGGATGGGTGGCCCGAGTGGCACCCGCCCCTTCCCCGCTGCTCCCTGCTGCAGCCCAGCTCACTTCCCGGCTCAGCGCCCTGTCTCGGTCAGCCCAGATGGAATGTGGGTCCCGCTCCTCAAAAGCCGGCGTCCCTTCCCAAACCTGCCTCTCGCCCACTGCCGTGCCCGGCTTTGGAGATGAGAAAACAAGGGCCTTCCCCTCCTGCCCAGCTCAGCCTGGGGGTCTGTGCTGCCTGCCTCCCCCACCGCGGAAGCAGGCTGTCCAGCCCAGGCCCCCACCCCCACCCGGAGCCCGCTGGAGCTGAAGAAGCCACGGGTCTCTGTCCGAACCCCCCACCCCCACCCCCGGGCCGCTCCCCACTGCCTGGAACTGCGGATGCCCCTTCCTCAGCGAATCGGGCCCCTCCCCTAAAGCCCTCCGCCCCACCCCTGCGGAACACGCACCTTTCGGAAGAGGGAGGTCAGTCTCTCCCGGGTGTTGTAGTGGGGAGAGTTGACCCAGATGATGCGGATGAGGCTGATCAACTTGGGGAGCTTACTGGGGATGTCCTTAGGCTGCATGTAGGCCAGCTCCTGGTAGGGCTCCTTCAGGATCGACAGAAACGTCAGGTTTGACTGGGCTTGTTGGAAGCCATCCTGGCAGGGAAGACCAACCAGGAGTGAGTACCGTCCGTTGGAAAGAAGCGGCAGGGAGCCAGCACCGTTTGCCCACCTGGGACCCCGCCCTGGCCTGCCTCTCTCAGAGCCTAGCCAGGCATCTCAGGTCTCCGTGGGCCCTCGAGAGCGGAGTTCATACCTGTCCGCTTTCGTTCGTATTTCCCACCGCGGGGCCTTGGTGTCTTTTCCCGTGGAGAGTCCCATCTCTCCCGCCAGACTGGGATTCCCTACGCTCAGGGTTTGTGTCCACTCCCCCAGCGTCTCCGGCTGAATTCAGAACGCCGCACCACTCAATAACGGTTGATCAACTGACCGAACACCCTCACGGTTTCGCCCAGTATCCCTCACCGCCCTGGTCTCGAGCAGGGTTCTAAACTTTTCCACGTAGCTGTGGCTCAGTTCCCTTAAGACCTAGCTCAAAATCCTGCCCGGGAAGAGAAGGCCTCCGCCTCCTCTGCCTGTATTCCACAGATCACTCTGCCCTTCTGCGTGTCCCCAAAGCTAACAGAATCATCTCGTCATAGTTTATTGAATTTTTTTTAATTTTTTTTTTAACGTTTATTTATTTTTGAGACAGAGACAGACAGAGCATGAACGGGGGAGGGGCAGAGAGAGAGGGAGACACAGAATCGGAAGCAGGCTCCAGGCTCTGAGCCATCAGCTCAGAGCCCGACGCGGGGCTCGAACTCACGGACTGCGAGATCGTGACCTGACCTGAAGTCGGACGCCTAACCGACTGAGCCACCCAGGCACCCCTTAAATTTATTTTTTAAGTGTTTTTCTTGCAATTCTCTTGGCTGAACCCTATGGGTTCCTCTTTGACCCCATGCCATCTAGTGATTCTGTTTTGTGGAAGCCTTATTTTCTGAGCTGGACTGTAGGGGTGGGGTTCATGGAGACAGATTATAGGGGTGGGGCTCATGGAAGGTACTCAGTGTTTATTTGTTGACTGACTGCAGTCTCCCTAACTAAACCATAAGCTCCTTGGGACCTTGTGTTTTCCTCCTTGTGTACTCCCCCCACACACAAGTGCAAGTCCAAACACTGGGTGGATCTATCTTTGCTGTTGGTGCTTACTCTGGCTCCTTCTCCTTAGCACCGGATATTGTCCCAACCACTGTCCACTTTCTGCTAAGCCTCTATCTTTTTTTTTTTTTTTTTTTTGAGAGAGTGAGAGAGATCGAGAGTGTGAGCAGGGGCGGGGCGGAGAGAGAGGGAGACGCAGAACCCGAAGCCGGCTCCGGGCTCCGAGCCATCAGCACAGAGCCCGACGCGGGGCTCGAACTCACGAATGGCGAGATCATGGCCCGAGCCGAAGCCGGACGCTTCGCTGACTGAGCCCCCACCCCGGGCGCCCCTTAAGCCTCCATCCTCTGGCCCGCTCACCAACCTGGATCTGCTGGGCCAGTTTCATGAAGGGTGTCAAGTAGGACGACTTGGCAAGGTGCAGGATGGACTCGATGTGCTTCACTCCCTCCTTCACCAGCTGTTTACTGATGCCAGACAGGTCCATGCACCGGTTGCGCCAGAACTCAACCTCCTCCAAAGGACCTAAATTTTCCCCTATCTCCACAGACTCCTGGGCACTGAGCACCTCCTTTATCTGCCGGGTCCAGTGGATCATGGAGGCTGCCGGGGAGAGCACAAAACCTCTCGCGCGTCTTTAAACTGCTCCCCCGTGTGTCCTTCCCGCCGCCGCCCGCGCGGCCCTCCCAACCCAGCTCCTTCCTCGGCCTCCGGGCTGCCCCTCCGCTGTCCCCTCGGCCCCGCGGCACACTGGCAATGCCAGCCACTCACTCTCCAGCCGCTGCACCAGCTCCTTGTCCTTAACTACCACCTCGGGCTCCATGTTCATGGCCTCTGCGGGAATGTAGAGAACCGTGTGCCCCTCCAGTTTGTAGCGAGTGTCTAAGGAAAGGAAAGGACCGTGGAAGTTCACAGACGGGGCTGAGTTTATTTTACCCCAGTTCCAACAGTGGTTGGTATTCCGGGGCCCAGGAAGTATGGGGGATTTCAGGAGAACGGGCAAAAGAAACTACGACTCCTAATTTTTTGACCTCAAGAGGGAAAATGACAGAAGGCAAGAGGGAAACCTCGTTGAGGTAAAGTAAGAGATTATCATAAAATAAGGTCAAAGATCTGGACCGCGTCTTCAACATTCTCTTCTACGATGCGTGCGCTCCCCCCAGGAGCCCCATACCGCCCGCGTTTCCCCTGACCCCACGTGTACTCATGAAATACCCAACTCTACGTTTGAGCAGATCTGGTCAAGCGTCGACGGCAGAAAACCGCACCTGTACCGGGAGGCAAATTCTGCACCCCGACCCACGCGTTCAGCAAACACACACAGGCACCGACTCCGCGCCGGGCCGCACAGGTACTCGGGAGGAATCTCCCACCCGCCTCGCTCGCCCCTCCCGTCGGTGGGGCACCAGACAGGAACCGGGCACGGCGGCGGGGGGGGGGGGGGGGGGGGGTTCTGCTCACCTGTCAGGCAGGCCAAGAATCTGTGCAAATGAGAAGCAAAATGATTTCGAATACTCTCAGGCCAGGTTGCGTTTGCAAAGATCTGAGGGGCAAAGACGCCACTGAGCAGCCGAAGCAGGGCCGGGATGTAGGAACCTCGCACCGTCCCAAACTGCACGGTGGCCTCGAAGTTCTCTGGAGTGATGGGAACCGGCGCTTGGCGTATGAAGTAGACAATCTGGTTCTGCGTCTGCATGGAAGACAGGAGGCCAGAGATCAGCGTCCAGACCCCAGCATGGTACCCAACAGGATCTGAGGCGCCGATCACGAAGGCCTGGCTGAGGTCTCGGCCACGTTCCCTTAGGGCATCCTGACTCATCTCCAAACGTGTCACGGTGTGCTTCCTGTGTCTTTCAGGGGACATAACAGAGTCCACACCCAGAACCACAGGGAGGAAATGCAGAGAGCATGTCTCGAAGGGAGGGAGGGACGGTGTATTCTGCCCAGCTTGGCCCCGGAACCTAGTACAGTTGACTGGGACACATTAGATGCTCCATAAATGTTGGACAGATGGATAGAATGAAAGGGATAGAATGGGGGAAGCACTTGTAGGGTTAGGGAAAGCGGGAAGGAGAGGAATGGAATTAACAGGCAATTGACTTGGGTGTTTCCATTTCAGTTGCATAAACTTCTCCCCCAATTTTCCATTTACCCCTCAACCTGGTTAATGGTGAGTTTGTGTGGCTGTTGTCGTTGCCCACATCCAGAAATGTACTGCTTTCGTGCAGTTAAAGCTTCACAATTTTCAAGTTCCTGACTTCCCTACATGCTCAGAAAGGCCATTCCTCCCGAAGATCGGATCTGCCTTTCGTGTGGGCGTGCATTTGACTACTCTTTACAATTTAGTTCATTCCAAAAACTGAAAATGAAGCACAAAGAAGAAATTAATAACCATCCATCTTCCCACTGCCCAGAATTAAATTTTGGCATTTGGGGTCTTTTTTTTTTTTTTTTTTAAAGCTTAACACTATTATTTTTCTTAAAATGATATATATACGTAATACCATATGATTTCCCTCCTGTGTAGTATTCCAGAAATAAAACGAGCAAAGGGGGAAAGGAGAAAGAGGAGCAAACCAAGAACCAGACTCTTGGGGTGCCTGGCTGGCTCAGCTGGCTTTTGTGTGCTGTATTACTGGTGTGTACGTGTTAAGATTAGTGAGTGTGTGTGGTATATCGTGCAGTACGTGTGCGGTGCGCATTGGCGTGACTCTAGGATATGTGTGGTTTGCCTGTGTGTGTGGTGTAAGTGTGGTATGCATGAGTGAGAGTGCATGCAACTCTTGATCTTGGGGTTGTGAGTTCGAGCCCCACATTGGATGTAGAGAGTACTAGAATAAATAAATAAACTTAAAAAAGAGAGAGAGAAAAGAAACGGACTTTAAACTATAGGGAAGAAACTGATACTTTCCAGAGGGGAGGTGGGCGGGAAGATGGGTGTAAGAGGTGACAGGAATTAAGGAGAGCACTTGCCATGCTGAGCACAGGGCGATTAAAATAAAAACTTTTTAAAAGGCGGGGGAGGAGCCCCTGGCTGGCTCAGTCAATAGAGCATGTGACTCTTGGACCTGGGGTTGTGAGTTTGAGCTCCATCTGGGGCATAGAGATCACTTAAAAATATCTTTGGGGTGCCTGGGTGGCTCAGTCAGTTGAGCGTCCGACTTCGGCTCGGGTCATGATCTCACAGTTTGTGAGTTCGAGCCCCACGTCGGGCTCTGTGCTGACAGCTGGGAGCCTGAAGCCTGTTTCCAATTCTGTGTCTCTCTCTCTCTCTCTGCCCCTCCCCTACTCACACTCTGTCTCTCTCACAAATAAACATTAAATTTTTTTTAATAAAATAAAATAAAATAAAATATCTTTGAGGCACCTGGGTGGCTTGGTCAGTTAAGCATCTGTCTCTTGATTTTGGTTCAGGTGATGATCTCAAGGTTCATGGGATCGAGCCCTGCGTTGGGCTCTGCATTGACAGTGCTGAACGTGCTTGGGAGTCTCTCTCTCTCCCTCTCTCTCTCTCTCTGCCCCTCCCTCGCCCCCCTCAAAATAAATAGATAAAAATTAAATAAATAAAGACATAAAATATTTTGGCACCTGGGTGGCTGTCAGTTGAATGTCAAGAGTTGGATCCTTAACCAACTAAGCCACCCAGGCACCCCTAGTATTAATTTTTATTTAAATGAATTGAACGTTCCTAGATTCTTTATTCCTGAGTTCTTTATTTGGTTCATTTCTTTTTCTTTTTTTTTTTTTTTAGGATTTTATTTTTGAGTAATCTCTACACCCAACGTGGGGCTCAAACTCATGACCCCAGATCAAGAGTCTCACGCTCCACTGAGTGAGCCAGCCAGGAGCCCCTATTTGGTTCATTTCTTAATGGAATAGATTTCCACTGATGATAAATATATATATTTTTTAAGTAGGGTTCTTTCAAGATTGAAAATGACCACCTCTTTGTTGCCATGGTATTTGACCATCTCGGCTGGGTATAATACCCTTGGAGCACACTGTCCTTCTGAGAGAACTCTGAGTGTGTTCTTCCTGGTGATCAGAGAAGTGGGCAACCAGCCTAATGTTTCCTTGTGGCAGACTATTTGTTTTTTGGTGAGGGCTAAGTCATTTTTTCCCAAATTTTTGTGTTTTAAATAATTCCAGCTCATAGAGAAATTGCAAGAAAAATCCAATGAACAGCACACCCTCCATCTAGATTCATTATTGTCAACATCTGTGCTTGAGGGAACCCTCTTGCTCGCTCCCTCTCCCAGCTGAGCCATTTGAGAGTTAGCAGTAGACATCGTGATAGGGCGCCCTTAAATACTTTGGCATATAGCTCTGAAAAAGGATATTCTCCAACACATCCAACACCATAATTATCACACACTCAGAAGACTGAACTTCATACAATACTTGATATAATACACAATCCATATTCAATTTTCCCCAGTGGCCCAAATAACGTCACATACGGCTGTTCTTTGCCACCCAGGATCCAATCCAGGATCACACACGGCCGTGTCTCCTCAGTTTCCTTGCATTCCACACGGTTCTCCGGTCTTTTCCTTTTTTTTCTTTTTCTTTTTAGTTTATTTACTTATTTTGAGAGAGAGTGCAGATGGGGAAGGGGCAGAGAGAGAGAGAGAGGGAGGGAGAGAATACCAAGCAGGCTCCGTGCCACCAGCGCAGAGCCCAACGTGGGGCTCAAACTCACGAACCGTGAGACCATGATCTGAGCCGACCTGAGCCACCCAGCCGCCCCCCCCCCCCACCCCTGTCTTTTTCTTTCTTCCATGGCATTGATCTTTCTAACAGTCCAGGCCAGTTGTTTTCCAAAATGTCCCTTAATTTGGATTTATCTGATTGTTTCCTCAGTATTAGATGCAGGTTAAATCTTCTTGGCAGGAATACTTCATAGGCGATGTTCCCAAAGAATTAATTCCCTTGGAGTTCAGTAGCTTACCTAAGATGTGTGTTGACATTAAACATCGTGTAACACATTTTGTGGAAGAAAAGTATGCTCTGCCAATTCCCAGATTCAGTTCCTTCTGCAGGTCAAGGAAATTCTTTTGTGCTTTATCTTTAAATTTCTATTGTCTCATTCGTTGGCACTCTATATTAGATCACCTGTCTTATTAACTTTCCTTTAATCGTGTCGTCATTGGCTTTCTCTTCCTCGTGTACTATGATGATCTCGAGCCTCTCTTCCCTGGCAACTCGGGTCTGCAGCGATCGCTCGTCAGTCCCTCGCTGTTTCTAACCCACTGGGTTTTGTCACATGCTGCTGTGTTCATTTCCTAAAATTTGCAATCTCCGTTTTATGTATTTCCCATGTTGCATCATTTCACCTCCCAGCTTTTTAAAAATTGAATTCACGCTCTTGTTAGGTTTGTTCCTAGCACAAATTCTGTTGTGAGGAATTTCCTTCTGCTTGGCTCTTTTCCTCCTGTGTCTGCTTTGTTCCATTTGTGTCCCCTGGATGTGACATGCCTGCGGTTGCCACGCAATTCCTCTCCACCTTCCACATGCGTGAGCAGTTTCTGTGACCCCGTCTTTTCTGCTCTAACAGACTGTGGGTGACTCCTTGATGTCCTGCTGGGAGAGCCGTGTTTCTTTTCCCCCTCCAAGTGAAAGGATCGCGTATTTTATGTTTTATTCCCTCTTCGCCAGCCTAAGAGGATAACATGAGGGGATGGGCAGGTGGTTCAGGCTAATTTCAAAAGAACGTAAAATCTCTGAGGAAATACCTGGGCGCTTTCTTCCTTTTCAGGTTTTGTTACATGCCCTGAGGGTCCCATCTTGCTGGGGGTCCACCATTCCCCTGGGAAGAACATTTCTGTCACTCAGAGCACAGACCTTTCATTGGTCCCCACTTCATCAAATTTCTTAGATTAGATTATGCTTCTTTCCTTCTTTACTCTTGGGTGTTGTTTATATTTTTTTTTCTGGTTTTACCTTTTGCTCCTTTTATCAAGAGTAATAATTCTTTAAAAAAATTTTTTTAATGTTTATTTATTTTTGAAAGAGGGAGACAGAGCATGAGAGGGGGGAGACACAGAATCCGAACCAGGCTCCAGGCTCTGAGCTGTCAGCACAGAGCCCGACACAGGGCTTGAACTCACAAACTTGTGAGATCATGACCTGAGTCAAAGTCGGACGCTTAAGCAACTGAGCCACCCAGGCACCCTAAGAGTAATAATTCTTTAAGGAAGTTCAATTGGCCATCTTGACCCAGAAGCATACAACTAAGGCTGTAATCTCGTTTAGAATGTATTTCAGCATACCAAATAAATTTTCTCTTTCTTGAGGCATAATTGACAAATAAAAATGTATAGACTTAGGGTATACAAACTGATGCTTTGATACATGTATACACTGTGAAATCATCACCATAATCAACCGAATGAATACATCCACTATCTCATTAGGTACCATTTTTTTCTTTTTCTTCTCGTGTGCATGTGTGTGTGCAGTGAGAACACTGAAGACGTACCCTCTTAGCAAACTGCAGGTGCACACACATGGTAACTGTGGTTACCATGCTAATAGATCTCCAGAACCATTCACCTTGCATAAATGAAACTGTACCCTTTCCCTCCAGTTGTATTGAGATATAACTGACCGATAACACTGTTAGTTTAATGTGTACATGATTTGATATATGTAAAGTGATGATCACGGTAAGTTTAGTTAACATCCATCACCTCACGCACTTACAATTTTTTCCGTCTCATCTTGAGAACTTTTTAAGATCGACTCCCTTAGCAACTTTCAAATACATGCTATTGCTAACTATAGTCACCGTGTTGTACATTATATCACCAGAACTGATTTCTCTTAAAACTGGAGGTTTGTATCTTTTGACCACCTTCAACCATGTCCCCTACCTGCCCACCCCCTCACTCTAGCAACCGCCAATCTGTTCTGTTTCTGTGAGTTTGGGGGTTTTCCCCCCTAGATTCCACACATGAGTGAGATCATACAGTATTTATGTTCCTCTGACTTATTTCAGCATAATGCCCTCAAGTTCCATCCAGGATATTGCAAGTAGCAAGATTCTCTTTTCTTTCTTTCTGTTTTTCACTTTTTTAGGAGAAAAAAACTGAGAATCAGAGACCATCTCCACGCACTGTCGGTGTGGAGCCTGATGCGGGGCTCAGTGCCGTGAACCACAAGATCATGACCTGAGCCTAAATCAAGAGCCCGCTGCTTGACCAACTGAGCCACTCAGGCGCCCCGGGCTTCTTTTCTTTCTCACTGCTGAATACTGTTCCATCGTGTGTACGTGGAACTTTCTTTATCCATTCATCCATCGGTGGACACTTAGGCTGCTCCCATAGCTTGGCTATTGTAAATCATGCTGCAACGAACGTGGGGTACAGGTATCTTTTTGAGACAGCGACTTCGTTTCCTTTGGATGGATACCCACAACTGGATTGCCAGATTTCATCGGGTAGTTCTGTTTTTAATTTTCTGAGGAACGTCCATCCCATTCTCCAGAGCGACTGCACCAACCTACATTCCCACTAACAGTGCACGAGGGTTCCCTCTCCTGCACGTCTTCACCAACGTTTGTTGCCTCTTGGGAGTCTACTTGACGATGGCCATTCTGACGAGTGTCAGGTGGTACCTGATACCTCGCTGCGCTTTTCACTTGCATTTCTCCCATTGATGATATGGAGGCACCTTTTCAAACACGCGTTGGCCATCTGTGGGTCCTCTTTGGAAAAATGTCTCTTCAATCCCTCTGCTCATTTTTTGATCAGGCTGTTCTTTTTGCTATCGGATTGTAGGCGTTCTTTATATACTTTGGATATTAACCTTTTATCAGACGATTTACACGTATTTTCTCCCAATCCTTAGGTTTGCCTTTTCATTTTGTTGATGGAAGAAGCTTTGCTGTGCAGAAGCTTTTGGATGTGATGTAGTCCCGTGTGTGTCTTTTTGCTTTGTGGCCTCTGCTTTTGATCTCCTTGGGCCCCCTGACCAACATCTGCCTGTTTCCCCCTGCTCTCCCCAGCTGGTTAGATTTTTAATGGAAAATTTTTCTGTATTTCCCAATTCTATTCACCGAAGGGTCTGTTCTTCCCCACAGATTTTAAATGCACCTTTTAGAGAAAATGCTTACCTATATGCGTCTGTACTTGGTGTCTTTAATGTTGCATATCAATGTATATTCCTGTCCCAGTACAGCTCTGTTGTAATTACTTCAGTTTAATTAGAAGAGATTTTCGTATTCACAACTCCCCTACATTACTTTCCTTCTTCATGCATATTTCTGGATATATATTTTTTAATGTTTATTTTTGAGAGACAGACAGAACGTGAGCGGGGGAAGGGGCAGAGAGAGGGAGACACAGAATCCGAAGCAGGCTCCAGGCTCCGAGCTGCCAGCACAGAGCCCGACGCGGGGCTCGAGCTCGTGATCCAGGAGAGCATGACCTGAGCTGAAGTCGGATGCCCAACCGACTGAGCCACCCAGGCGTCCCGACTGGATGTATTTTTAAATCTTCACGTAAGGGATTTAGGGACTTTGGCACTGTGATGGGAGTTGCATTAAAATGGTACATTTCTTTTGAGATAAAGGATCTTTATAATATTAAGATTCCCACCCAGAAACAGGATATGGCTATTCAGTCAAATCTTCTCTCAAGGTTTCATGGCCTGCAACAGACTTGCTTTCTTTCATATAAATCCTACACATTTTTGGCAAAGTCTTCTTCCTTTTACGAATGAGATCTTTTTTTTTTTTTTTTTTTTTTTCCATGATGTTTTGTAGCTGCCTGACGCCAACGTACAGGAAAAAGCCGCAAGCTATTTTCGCTCTTGTTTGATCTGGAACATTTCCCAAATTGTGTCACTGCGCACGGCCATGTTCACCTCCATTATCGTTATCGTTTTGTGTACGTGCTGCCAATAAAAGCAAAGCAAAGGCCTTTCTCTTTTCCAACACTTTATTTCAAAGGCTTCGAACATATAGAAAAGTTACAAGAGGTTTACAACAACGACCAGATGCCACCACTAACGTTCTCTCTACCCGTCTTTTAACCGTCTCCCTACCCGTGGCTTACCCCTCGCCCGTGGGTCTTCCACACGGTTGAGAGCGTTCTCTCTCTAACCCACGAAAGGCTGTGCTAGTTCCCTCCGGGAGGGAGGCCAAATTCTCCAGCATAAACACGAGGCCCCTCCGCGAAGTGACCCCAGCCCGCCTTTTCAGGATCGCCTCCCACAGCTCTTTTCTTTGCCCATAAAGCGTTCTCTGCCGACACAGCTCTCACCCAGACGCGATGAAATCGGACTTACCTTTTCCAGCTCGAATGTCACCTCTGTCGCCAGGCCTTGCGAGCATCCCACTGGCTGTACTGTCCCCATAAAGTTCCTATTAAGCTCTGCCCGTGCATCCCAACACATTGTGAATCGTTTCTATACGTCTGTCTCCCCCACCAGACCACGAGATCACCGAAAGCAAAACCCTGCCTCATGCCTCTGTATTCCACCGTCAAGCGGACCCACCACGAGGCTCAACACACCTTGGGCACAGGAGGTAAGACTCAGATGATGGAGGGACGCCAACCCTCAGCTCCCCGGCCGACCACCTCGGGGTCCGGGAGAGCCGAGCACCCACCTGTACAGGCATGCCCAGCTCCAGCGTCAGCCCCACACAGGGGTCGATGAAGATGGTGAGGATGGGTTCCGAAGGGTCCCGGGCAAAGTGTTCCAGGCCGGCATCGTGCTCCGCTGTCCATTCCGCACCCGCCAGTCCTGTCAGCACGGCTCGGGACAGGAAAAGGGGCTTCTACGGGAGGGGAGCGGAGGGCCGAAGCAGGTACAGCCGTCAGGAGACGTCCTTTCCCCATTCACAAGCGCACGTGGGGACACAGGACATGAGGCGAGAAGCCTGACGGGTCCAGGATGGTGAAGGGAAGGCTGCAGATAAGCTGAATGACGGGTTTCAAGCTTCTGAAGAAAGCAGACAGTGAGATTCCCTTGCTTCAACCAGTGAAACTAGAACGGACCACAGAGGAAAATGGGGGACACGATCTTCCCAAGGTATCTCCTTTATGCCTGTGGTTGCAAAGACACCTCGCCCAGCAATCCTCGACCTCGGAGTAAAACTCAATCAAGGGACCCTGTGGGATATGAGCCTAAAGCAGGCCATCAGGCTCCAAGATGATGAGCTGGGAAAAGGAGAAGGGTGCAGCCTGCCCGGGACACTGAACAGGAGACGTCAAGGCAAAGCCAACGGGCAGGGGCCCCTGGGCAGCTCAGTCGGTTAAGTGTCTGACTCTTGATTTCGGCTCAGTTCATCGTCTTATGGTTTGTGGGTTCGAGCCCCAAGTCAGGCTCCACCCTGTCTCTGTCTCTCCCTTGTTCTCTGCCCCTCCTGTGGGTGCATTCTCTGTCTCTCTCTCTCTCTCTTTCAAAGTAAATAAACTTAAAAAAAAAAAAAAAAGCAAACTAGCATTAGCAGAGAGGGAGAACGAAGGGGAAGAGACAAGACTGGGAAACACCAAAGAACGCACGAGTTAGACGGCAAAAAAATTGTAAGTGGTGACTAGAAAAAAAAAAAAAAAAAGTCTGGAGAACTCCTCTAAATAATTAAAGGAACCGGAAGACATGAGCACAAACGCGAGGAGTCACCCTGTCCTTCTCCCAGTGCTCCTGGAAGATGAGAAGGAATCTCCTTCACCTGAAGTTTCCAAGTCGAGAAAACTTCATGCTCTAAAATGTCTCCCATGTAGAGCCAAGGGTGGACCAACGAGGAAAACGCAACCACCCCAGGAAATAAACGGACGCAAACGGACGTGTCGTGTCGCAAAAAGAGAAACTGAAAATATGAAAAAACCGTTCAGTGTCACTTGAAATCAAAGAAGTACAAATAAAAATAGCACGGATATAGCACACAGTGCTCGGCTGCTAACACCCGGGCCCGGAGAGTTCTCGTTCTTGGCATGAAGCCACAGCGAGCACAGCTGGGCCTTACACGGTGAGCCTGTCCCGGTTTGATTCAAGGCGGGGGAGACAAGGGGCGGGGCGCCTGGGTGGCTCAGTCGGTTGAGCATCTGACGTCAGCTCAGGTCACGATCTCATAGTTCACGAGTTCAAGCCCCGCGTCGGGCTCTGTGCTGACAGCTCGGAGCCTGAAGCCTGCTTCGGAACCTGTGTCTCCCTCGCTCTCTCCCACCCTCTGTCCCTCTCTCTCCGATAAACAAACACTGAAAAATAAAAATTAAAGACATTTGAAAAATCAACAAACAAAAAAAGGCGGGGACACAAGGAAGGAAAAGTGAAGAGCCCTGTCCCTCGCGCAAAGCCCTGTCCCTCTGGAGGGGTGCGGGGCACGGAGAACTTTCTCGTGACTCAGCGAGCTGGATCTGTGGCAAGCAGGCTCCCGGTGGAGAGGGAGTAGACGCCAGCGACAGACTGGAGAGAACTCCTCGTCCTCCATTTTACAGCTAACCCTCGGACTGACTGGCTCCCGGGGAGGAAGAGTTGGCTCAGGGAAATCCCTAACTTACCACATCCGCCTCAGGCTCTGGCAATTCTTTCTGTGCCTCGGGCTCCTCCGATGTTGGCTCTGGGAAGAACAAAATTTCAAAAATGAGGGCGTTCCATGGGGCGCCTGGGTGGCTCAGTCGGTTAAGCGGCCGACTTCGGCTCAGCTCATGATCTCACAGGTCGTGGGTTCGAGCCCCGCGTCGGGCTCTGTGCTGACACCTCGGAGCCCGGAACCTGCTTCGGATTCTCTCTCTCCCTCTCTCTCTGCCCCTCCCCTATGCACGCTCTGTCTCTCTCTCTCTCTCTCAAAAATAAACAAACATTAAAAATCGGAGGTGGGGTGCCGGGGCAGCTCGGTCTGTTGAGCGTCTGTCCAACTCTTGCTCTTGGCTCAGGTCATGATCTCATGGTTCATGAGATCGAGCCCCCCATCAGGCTCTGCACTTACAGTATGGAGCCTGCTTGGGATTCTCTCTCTCTCCCTCTCTGCCTTCCCCCACTCACATGAGCACACGCGTGCACGCACGCGCTCTCTCTCAAAAATAAACAAACATTAAAAGAAAAAAGGGAACGGAGGTCAGGTACCACGCTACATCAGGGACAAAGCTCAGAAACATGATGTTGGGTGTAAGACACCGGTCACAAAATGTATGTATGGATCCGTTTACGTGAAATGTGGACAGCAGGCAAATCCATACAGACAGAAAGTGGATTAGCAGTTATCAGGATCTGTGGGGCAAGGGGAAGGGGGAGCGGCTGCCAAAAGACTGGGGTCTGGGGGCGCCTGGGTAGCACGGGTAGTTAAGTGTCCGACTCTTGGTTTCGGCTCAGGTCTCACAGTCTGTGAGTTCAAGCCCCGCACCGGGTTCCACACTGACACTGCGGAGCCTGCTTGGGATTCTCTCTCTCCCTCTCTCCCTGCCCCTCCCCGCTCACTCTGTCTCTCAAAATAAATACGCTTCAAAAAAATTTTTTAATTAAAAATAAAAAAGCAGGATCTGATGCAATTAGAAGTAAAGATATAGGGTGAGCTGATGCCAATCTTTCAAGGTGCTTCAAGTAGCTTTCTCGGGGCAGGGGGGAGGGGAACAGGATGCAAATGCTCTAAAATTAGATAGTGGTGATGGCTGAAACAGTTTTGTGAATATACCCAAAATCACTGAATTGCGCCTCAAAGGGATGAACTTTGGGGCACCTGGGTGGCTCAGTAGGTTAAGGGTCTAACTTCGGCTCGGGTCATGATCTCATGGCTTATGCGTTCAAGCCCCACGCTGGGCTCTGTGCTGACACCTCAGAGCCTGTAAATTGCTTCGGATTCCGTCTCTGTCTCTCTCTGCTCTCCCCCACTCGTGCTCTGTCTCTCTCTCAAAAGTAAATAACAAGACATTAAAAAAAATTAGGAGCACCTGGGTGGCTCAGTCGCTTAAGCATCCGACTTTGGCTCAGGTCATAATCTCATAGCTCGTGGGTTTGAGTCCTGTGTCGGGCTTTGTGCTGACAGCTCAGAGCATTCAAGATGCCAGATGGAACCAAGGCCAAGGGGAGGAAGACTGAGGCAACCTCAAGGGTAAGTGGGGGGTGGGGGGGCTCCTGGTGGCTCAGTCAGTTAAGCATCCGGCTCTTGATTTCGGCTCAGGTCATGATCTCACGGGTTTGTAGGATGGAGCCCCGCATAGAGCTCTGTGCTGACAGCAAGGAGCCTGCTTGGGATTCTCTCTCTGCCTCTCACCCGCTCATGATTGCACGCATGCACTCTCCAAGTGGAGGAATAAACTCAAAAAAGAAAAAAAAAAAAAAACATTGCTTAAAGAGTATATCGGTTTTGTCTCCTACAACACAATTTATATATATAAAATCCAAGTCATGAGATATGATACCGGTATATGATGTTCATGGCTACGTGCAGTAAAAATGTAACTAGCAAGCTTGAGGGGGCGCCTGGGTGGCTCGGTCAGTTAAGTGGCTGACTTCCGTTCAGGTCATGATCTGGTGGACCGGGAGCTCGAGCCCCGCGTCAGGCTCTGTGCTGACAGCTCGGAGCCTGGAGCCTGCTTCAGATTCTGTGTCTCCCTCTCTCTCTGCCCCTCCCCTGTTCATGCTCTGTCTCTCTCTGTCTCAAAAATAAATAAACGTTAAAAAAAAAAAAAAGAAAAAGCAAGCTTGAGGATGATAAACACCAACTCAGGATAACGGTGGCATCTGGAGAAAGAGAGAGGGGCTGGGGGAGATGTGGCAAATGGAAGGACTCACTGCCACAATGTGGTCGTCATTGGGTGATGGGTACATGGGGGTCCATTCTGTTATTCCCTATACTTTTCCTGACTTGCCTGAAATACAGGTCTATAGTCTCTTATCCAAAACCTTGGGGTCGCGTAGACTTCAGAATGTACAATTGTCAACGGAGTATGACACACGATCCCCCTCCCCCCCCACCGCCTCCGGCAGACTCTCGACCAACACGCCACAATCTAACTCTTAAAGTCAGTAGCACCGCAGGAAAACATTCGAAAATACACACTAAGTGCTTACATTGACTGTAAGTACTCTTGTTCCAGTCTGGTTTATATATTACCACCAAATAAGTTTGGATGCCAAACTCTGTGGGAAAAAAACTGGTTAGCCCTTAAAGTTTTTCTTTTTCTTTTTTTTTTCTTTTTTTTTTTTAATTACAAATATGGGGGAGCTCGGGTCGCTCAGTCGGTTAAGCGTCCAATTTCAGCCCAGGTCATGATCTCACTGTTCCCAGGTTTGAGCCCCTTGTCGGGCTCTGTACTGACAGCTCAGAGCCTGGAGCCTGCTTCGGATTCTGTGTCGGATTCTGTGTCTCCCTATCTCTCCGCTACTCCCCCGCTCATGCTCTGTCTCTCTCAAAAATAAAAAGAAACATTAAAAAAATTTCTTAACGTAAAAAAATTAAACACACACATACATACATAATTAAAATTACAATATGGGGGCAGCTGGGTGGCTCAGTCGGTTAAGCACCCAACTCTTGATTTCGGCTCGGATCTCGATCTCACAGATGCGGGATGGAGTCCCGCGTCCGGAGGAGTCCCAATCGAGTACTTGCTCGGCTCGGAGCCTGCTTGGGATTCTCTCTCTCCCTCTCTGCCCCTTCCTTGGTTGCACACACACGCACAACTGCTCTCTCAAAATAAACAAATGAACAAACAAATAAAACTATAAATATGGGATTATAAACCTGTCCTCTTAATGGGAATTGAGGAACGCCTAAGGAAGCAAAGGTTGTCAACAGAGACCTCCAAAGGGTGTTTGCCCACTTACCCACCTTTACCAATGTGTGTTTTAGGCCCTTTACCCCTGCAATCTGCCATAACAAAACAGCACGGGGGGCGCTTGGGTGGCTCAGTCGGTTAGGCATCCGACTTCAGCTCAGGTCATGATTTCGCGGTCCGTGAGTTCGAGCCCCACGTCCAGCTCTGTGCTGACAGCTCAGAGCCTGGAGCCTGTTTCAGATTCTGTGTCTCCCTCTCTCTCTGACCCTCCCCCGTTCGTGCTCTGTCTCTGTGTCAAAAATAAACATTAAAAAAAAAAAAAAAACAGCACAGACTGGGTGGCTTCTAAACAGCAGAAACTTCTCTCTCCCATTTCTGAAGGCTGCAAGTCCTAAACCAGGATGCAGCATGGTCACCGAGACCCTTCCTCTGGGTCACAGACTTCTCACCATGTCCTCATATGGAGGACTGAGGGAAGAGATCTCTCTGGAACCACCTTCCCAAGGCACTTATCCCATCCATGATGGTCCCACCCTCCATGATGGTCCCACCCTCCTGATCTGATCAGAGCACCTCCCAAAGCCCCTACCCGCTAATCACATCACATCAGGCGTTAAGATTTCAACGTATGAATTGGGGGAGGGAGGGGGACAAAACATTCAGACCATGGCCGGCCCCTCTGTCTCCAGCAGGGACAGACCTCAATCCCCTCCCCAGCTCCCAAGAGTACAGGGATCACTGTGGGTGTCAGGGATGCTGTGGAGGTCCCCATCTCCTCTGAACCTCTGCTGGGTCAGCTGGAAAGCTCCCCACCAAACGACAAAAAGCCTTAGAGCTAAGGGAGTCATAGATTCTTTGTATTGGATGGTCAAGGCTTTCACTGAGAATCTCCTTCCCTTCTCACACTGGAGGAGTCTCCAGGTTGAACCTCGCTGCGCCTCCTGCTCCCGCCGCATCCCTGGTCCAGGCGCCCAGCCTCCAGGAGCTGGTTCCATTTTTAATGCTTCTGGGAGAACTCAGAACAAAACATCTTGCTGGTCTCTAACCTCTGGATCCTAGGTATCCTGTGGACCCTGGACCTCTCTCCCACACCCATGCTTAACCACTGTTCATATGAAAAGAGGATTCTATTTCTGTCCTTCTTGAGAGGCTGCTTGCAGTGGGAAAATGTGGGGGCTATACTTAGTTCACAGTCCTATCTACACCGGCCAGAGCTCCAAGGCATGGCCCAGCGACAGCAACTGCTACCAAAAAAAACCTTCCAACCCACAGGAGAGGCATCCCTGAGATCAAAGCCGCAGGAGGCAGCCTCTTTAAACTCTCTGCTCCCTCAATCTAGACATGGGGCTTCTTTTTGTGTGTGTGGCCCTGAACCTGACCCTCCTGAGTCTACCAAGGCTCCGCCAAAATGAAGGCAGAGACGCAAGAGCCTTGAACAGATGGGAGAAAGCAGCGCTCAGACTGAGGATTCAAAGGGCGGCGAAGCAGGCTGAGTCTCCATGGTGATGGGCTTAATGGAAGAAAAACATTATTTGTTTTGCCACCCAGGGTGAAGATGGGAAAAAGGAAGAGACCAAACCCTCGGCGGTGTGGTCGGAGCAACCTGGAACACTGGAAGTGAGGAGGAAGAAGAGGCTAGGAGAAAGAAAGGACCGGCTAGTGAGCTCCGGGGTCACTGGGTGGTTGGGGGTTGGGGGCGGGGGGGGGGTTACTGTGAGGAGGGAAAGAACAGGACAAGGCTGGCCAGGAGGAAAACACAGAGACAGGAGCCCAGCATCAGGCCTGACACTCCACTCAACCCCCCCATAACCCTCAGACCCTCTTTGAAGACACACATTCTGCCTCCGAGCTCCTCCCCAGCGTATACCCACCAAGCTCCTCCTTGAAGGAATCGGACTCCGGCTGGGGAGGCAGGGCGGCGTCCCCAGGCTTCGAGGCCACGGTGGCCTCGGAGGCTCTTTGGCGGGCACCACGGCTGGCGCTTCCCTGGCCACTCAGTCTCTGCTTCTCTTCTTTGCCGGACATGGCGTGGGCAACACCTGCGGACACACGGGCAGCTGGGGGTCCGCAACCGGATCCACGCCTCCCAGCCCATCCCCCCCTCTGTACACGCGGTCCCTTTTGAATTCACAAACTGAGACCCCCTCCCCATATCATATTCATATCTGGGGATACCTCACCCTGCTCCATCAACCACCCAGGCGTGGTCACACACACCTTCAGCCACTTTACCCCTCCGGGCCATGGGTGGAGAGAAGGCCCCGGGAGGGGAAGGCCGTCCCCCCATCCCTTGTCATGATATCAAGTCACCGAAGCAAACCAAGATGATTCTCCTCCAACCCTCCTTTCCTCCTGAGATACCCCCAGCAAGGAGGGGGGGGGGGGGGGAAACGTGCAAAATTCTCCTCCTACCCACGCTAAAATGTGCCACCCCCTTAAACAAAGAAATGCAGTATTTGCGGGTCGCCTGGGTGGTTCAGTGGGTTAAGCATCCAACTCAGGTCATGATCTCCCGTGAGCGAGTTCAAGCCCCGAGTCGGGCTCCGTGCTGACAGCAAGGAGCCTGCTTGAGATTCTCGGTCTCCCTCGCTCTCTCTGCCCCTCCCTTGCTCACGTGCTGTCTCTCAAAACATATAAAGAAAAAGAGAAACAGTATTTGCAACACATCTCTTTAGGTTTTCATTGCTGGGGGGGGGGGGGTGTAGGAACTCCGTTTTGTGGGTGCTGAAAAGATCTCTTCGCATAGTTGACTGAGGAACCCTGAACTAGGCCACAGTGAAGCCCAACCTCATTTGACTCCTAAGGCCGAGAACAGACTGGCAGAAGGAAGGAGAAAAGTCACCCGACACGGAATTTCCAATTGTGTGGGGGGGGGAGAAGAAAATGGGGCAGGAGGAAGGCCTCTCGGGCGGAAGCAGGGGAGTTCGCGGCGGGCTTGCAGCGGCCCAGGGGCACTGTGTGATTGGCCGGGCCTTCCGGCTCCAGCCCGACAGCCACCTGTGGCTGCCACAGGCATTGATCACAGGTTATGAGTTTCAGACTTGAAGGATGCGTGCTTTGCTCCAAGGAGAAGCGTTCTGTTAGGCCAACGCATCGATAAAACC
This sequence comes from Prionailurus viverrinus, assembly GCF_022837055.1. Classification (NCBI taxonomy): domain Eukaryota; kingdom Metazoa; phylum Chordata; class Mammalia; order Carnivora; family Felidae; genus Prionailurus; species Prionailurus viverrinus. The sequence goes on along the minus strand of NC_062574.1, from coordinate 2,588,082 downwards.
AACCGCAGCCCAGTCAGGGGCCTCCAGAGAAGCGGCCTGCGGCTGGAGCCTCCCGGGGGTAAGGTGGGGGCGTCCTCGGGCGAGGCCGGGAGCACCCTCCCCAGGGGCTCACCCCGAGATCCGCCAGGGCGGACCCCAGGAGGGGCCGCTCCAGCAGCCTGAGGGCTCTCGCCGTCACTCAGGAAGGACGCAGGGGACCAGCGGCCATGTCCTCAAAGTGGCTGCCTGTCGTCGACAAACCTGCCCTTGCAGGGGCTTCCTCACCCCACGGTCACAACTGCCTCCCCCCCCCCCCCCCCGCTGCTCCGTCTCAACCCCAACCGCCCCTTCTTCTCCCCTCCCCCACAACTGCCCTTTCTCCACCCCCCCTGCCCCCTTCTCCCCGGACACGGCCGCCCTCCCCTCCCCCACAGCTGCCCCTTCTCCCCGAAGCTTCCCCCGTCTCCCCTCCTCCTCTTCGCCCGCGACACACACCTCACTACGCCGACCCCGTCCTCCCTAGGCCGACGGACCGGCCGCTCCGTCTGGGAAGTTGCCCCGAGAGGCCCGCTCCCGCCCGCGCCTGCACGCGTCGCCAAGGCAACCACGGGCAGGGACTGGTGAGCGGCCCGGGCGCGTGCCCGCGAGCCCGGCGTCCTCGGCGCAGGCGCAGGGCAGCTCCGCTCCGCCGCTCGGCAGCCCGCCCCGGCCCGCGTGCGCCCCGCGGGGAGCGGGGGCCAGAGGGCCCGGCGAGCCGGCGAGAGCCACCGTGGCCGGCAGGCCGGAGGAGGCGGGGTTCGGCCCGAGGACAGTCTGGAAGGGCCGAGGCTGAGGCCACGAGCCACCCTCCCGCGGGACGGCGAGAGCGCCGGCGGAGCCCCCGCACCGACCCCGCGCCCCGGTCTGCGGGCGCGCTCCCGAGCGCGTCCAGCAGGTGGCGCCCGGCGTCCCGCCTGCGGGGCTCGTGGACGCTCTAGAAGGCGCTCCAGGATTTCGAGGCAGCCGCGGCTGCAGCTGGGTCCGGGGGAAAAACCGGGGCTGGAGCACCCCTGCCCTCCCGCTGGTTTCCCTCGTCTGAGCTCGGACTGGGGTCTCGGAGCGCCTGGCGGCGCGGGGCGGGGGAGGGGAGGGAAGAACGGAACTGGAGTCTTTGGAACCTGAGGATCGGCTCTGGGAAGCGTCGCCCGTTTTGGGGGGAACGGGAGGCGGGGACTCCCTGGGGAAGGTGACCGGGCCGGGGAGGGGCTCGGCTTTCCGTGAGAACAAAGGCTGAGTCCTGGGGAAGCCAGAGGAGAGGGGTGTGCCATGGGGGGGGCAGACCTCAGCCGCTGCTAGGGGGCGCTGCGGGCCGGGGCCGCGGAGGGGGCGCCTGGAAGCCCGGGCCGTACCTGCGGCGCCAGAAGCTGGAAGGAGGCCTCGGAGATCTAGGGGGGGAGGCTGAGTCAGGGGAATGGGTAGGCACCCTCCCTGCTTCCATCAATAGTGCCTAATTAAGACAAAGCCAGCAGCGAGCCCACTGATTACATTTCCATGAGGAGCTAAATTGATGACATTTTCTTTGCCGGATGCGGAGGGGGGAGAAGCTGGGACCTCAGTTCCCCCTTTTTCTGGTTGCCGTTCACACCTGACAGATCTCGTTCTGCCCGTCCACCGCTACAAGGCCGTCTCGGGGACTCCTGAAGGGCCCTTGGGTTAATCCACACCTATCCTAATGTCTGCACCCCACCTATCCTAATCTCCAGCATTGGTAGCCCCTGGCCTGGGCACTCCCCACCCCTGCTATCCTGGAGGTAGGTTCCTGGGCTCTGCTGGCCCCCTGCCTGGGCCGGAGTCTCGGCTGAAAGCCAGGATTGAAGTAGTGAGGGGTCCTGCCACACCCCTAGCCAGCTGCGCAGCGGGTAGGGCTAAGTGGGTGATAGATCCCCTAACCAAAGAGGCAGCGGGTGGCAGAGAGAGGTGGCATGATTGGCCAGATCCCCCAGGGAAAAGTCCCCAAGGAGTGAAGATTTGAGGGGAGGCATTGGGTGGGGAGTCTTCTAGGCAGGGCTCCTGGCTCCCTGGGGAAAAGAATGCAGTGTAGACCCCGTTTCTTTTCTGCCTGCCCCCCCTCCAACCTTGGCTGTACCTAGGGATCCCAGCCCCCTCCATTATGCTAAATAGGTAATCAAACATCTCGCTTTGCTAATTACTGCTCAATCCGATTAAACGCTGCCGAAAGCTCATCAACAGAGGTGGAGGTGGGGGGAGGGATGAAGGGGAGCCAACCACAGCTGTGAGGGGGGGTCCTGTCCCTGGGGGAATGAAGGGGACAGCTGAGACACACGGCCAGGGTACCGAGACTCAATACCTCCCAAAGGAGAGGGACTGGAGGGTTGTGCCCACAAGCCCCTTACTCTTGCCGCACCCCCCAGCCTCAGCCAGGCCTTCCCCTCCCCCCCCAGACCTTCATTACCCTCAGAACCCAGGCATCCGGCCATTCCCACAGCTACACACACCCCTGTCCCAGATTTAATAAGTTCTGTTCTCTCACTGTCAATATTTGATGTCTCAGAGCCATCTCCACGGAGAGAGGGGGACTCTTTCCTTGCTTCCCCCCTACCTTGGCCGTCCTTTGCCCACCCCGGTCTCTTTGTGCCCCCAACCTTCTCTAACTAGCTGACTTAATGAAATGATATTAAAGTCTTAAGCAACTCCAAAAGAATGGTTGTTATGGTGAAAAGAGCGGGCAGGACGCCTGGGTCCCCGAGGGGAGCAAGGGCTGAGGAGGGGGAGAGAGCCACAGGCTAAGGTCTAGAGGCCTCAGTCCCCAGTGGGGAGCAGCAGATTTGGGGTGAGCTGGGGGCCGGACCTCTGGATCTTGGCGGGAAGTAGGGAATGGGGGCTGGGAGAAGGTGGGAAGCAAGGACATTCAGGGAGTCAGGGTCCCGGCCTGTTGTCCGGAGCATCCGTCAGGGATGGAGAGGCCAGCGTGGGGGAACCGGGCCTCTGTGCCAGCAGCCTCCTGCTGACTGTGCCCTGGGCCGGTCCCGTGAGAACCAGAGTAGATTTCTCTCCAGCCCTGACTCATCCCTCTTCCCCCCTTGTCCCCCAGCAGACCCCCACAGGTGATTTGTAGCTGATGCCCTCACAATGGTAGGGGCCAGGAGAGAGTCGTTCCGGGACACGAAGGGCTGAGAGCTTCCAGAAGAGGAGAGAACAGAGGCCAAGAGATGGGGAGCCAGGCGCCACCCCCACGTCCCCCCACCCATCCCCATCTCACTCCCCTGGGGACCCTGGCCCAGCCCCAGTCCCCTTGGGGTGGTGGGAATACTAGGACATTTGGCTGGGGCTGATTGATGAGGGAGGAGGCAGCCACCAGGGCACCAAGGAGGTTGCTGTTTGCTGAGCACACAGATTCCTCCCCACTCACCAGCTGCCGCCCCCCAAGGCTGCTCAGTCTCACCGCCAGCACTGGGGCTGCAGGGAGCTGATGCCTGGGCTTCTGAGGGCAACCGGGGGAAGAGGGGGAACCAGGACCCCAGATGCTTCAATCCACCGCGGGAGTCGGGGGGTTCCTCAGACCCGGTGCCCTCAGAACTCGTTTCAGGACCCCACCTTCCCTGCCACCTTTCTGACCTCTCTCCTCCTGCCCGGTTTTCGCTCCTCTTCAGACTCCCCCCCCCCCCCGCCCCACTCTCTGAGCGTATCCCAGCCCGCCACATTTCTCCCAGCCCGATCTTGAAACTTTCCCGGGAGGCGGGGGGGGGGGGGGGGGGGGCAGGGGGGGCAGGGGGAGGGGGGGTGCGCCCTATGTTCCTGATTCCCCATATAGCCCCTTAGGAAACTCCATTTTTCTTTCTAACTGATATCCCACTTATGATGTCAACCATTCCCCATCAGAAATTCCCACCACAGCTCTTTCCTGAAAACCCCCACCATAAACCACACACACACACACACACACACACACACACCTCAACCTAATTTACATACTGCAGAGTGTGAGCCCCCAGCCAGGACAGCCTCTGCTGTTTGGGACAGGGGTGGGGACAGCTTCACAATCCATGGTCTCCAGCCTCTCAGTCCCTTTAGTTCCTCCCTGCCTGCCTGCTCTGGACCCTTTACGAGCAGCGGTCCCCCAACCCCCCACAAAAGCTCAGAGCATCATCCTTGCCCACCCAGTGCTTAAACTCTACTGGAGGAAAACACACCGCACGCCCAAGAAACAAAAGGGGGGGCATACCGAATTAGACCAGCTTCCTGCATGTGGATTCTAGACCCTACGTGACTTGCTCCCCGCCAGGCTGAGGCTGGGGAAGGACAGGACACATCTGGAACATCCACAAGGCTGTGGATGTTCCCAAACATGTCCCAAGTTCACCTCTACCCTTTGCATTTGCTGTTCCCTCCGCCGGGGCGTGCCCTTCCCCCACCTCACTCAAGGTCTGACTCAAAGGTCACCTCTTCAGAGGGACCTTCCTGACCTCCTAAAGCATCTTCCCTGCGAATCTCTATCCTCTTCATGCTGTTACTCCGTTTTGTTTACACCGCTTGTCACTGCCCGGAGATGTTACTATGTTGTTCCCCACCAGGATGCGGACTTTGTGAAAGCAGGGACTTTATTTAATCTATAGTCTCAGTGCCCGAGACCGTGCCTGGGACCAAATAGACACTTTACGTGATGCTGAGTGGATAAGTGAATGAAAAAAACAAAAAACAAAAAACCAAAAAACAGAAAACGAACGTCTTCCCTCCCCTCTCCTGGCTTTATTGTGGTTATCGCCCGGGGAGCATGTTTGCGTACTTGTACCCGGAAAGAGGACAGGACGGCATGTGTCGTTCCGTGTGGAAGTCACCAGTGCTTTCAAATCGCTCGGAAGACGCACAAGCCGCCACGCGTGGGGCAGGCGGCAGGTCTCGTGTTGTTAACGGGCGTGCGTGCAGGGGGGAGTCCGCGGATGCCAGAGTGGCGAGGGGGTGTACTTCAGGGGGTGGTGCTGAACGTGCTGCTCCTCTCCCCAGCTGTGCATCTGTCCCCAGGTGTCTTCCTGTCTCTCAGCACGTTATGATGTCTTGGCTGCTTGGGCGAGGTGTTCGTCAGAGTATTTATCCCCACTTCTCTTTCCTCCACCTGTGTCTCTAGATGTGTGTGTGTGTGTGTGTGTGTGTGTGCGTGCGTGCGCGCGCGTGTGTGTGTGTGGTGCAGGGGGGGGCCCTCCCTCGGCTCCCTTGCCCCCCTCACACACACAGCCCTGCCCCGGTCTGGGACCCCTCCCTTTCACACTGGGCCCTGTTGCTGGGCTCTGGGTTGCCATGGTGACGGTTGCCAAGTCCCTGAGGCTGATAGCCAGCGATGGGGCTGTCGGCTCCATCCACGCGGGAGGCTGAGGGGGGCTTCCCATTGTGTGGAGAAGGGGATGTTGCCATGACCACCAACCCCCACTAAGGGGCAGGGACCAGCCTTTCCACCCCCCTCGAGCCTCCCCACCTCGGGCTTCTCCAGTGCGGGGCTCAGAAGACAGGAGTGAATTCCAGACAGTCCAGCACCTGGCCTCAGTTTTCGACTCCCCTCCCAGAGCACCTGCGCCTCTCAGGACCCAGGCATCCTGCTCAAACAGGAGGAGGGGCAGGGGTCCCGTTGGACAGAGCCGGGCAGGAGGACCCCTTGACCTCCAGGCAGATGGGAGACAGCGGGAGGGCACCTAAAGTCAGGGGAGGGGCGGGCGGGGCAGAGGTTGTGACCCCTGCCGACCGGCTCCAGCCATGCTCCTGACAGGCTGCTTTTGTGGTCGGAGAATGGGGCTGAGTCCAGGGGGCTGGGCACCAGGGGTTTTGGGGGGAGAAGAGCCCGGGTGATGGGTACGCAGGGAGCCGGGGGGGGGGGGGGGCGGGCAGCGTGACGCCCGGGGCCCTGCGTCTTGCGGGTACTCACACGGCGCTTCTCCCCACACTGGTCCCCAATGGCAAAACTCCCCAAGTCACAGGTGCCTTGGGCAGGGAGGGTAGGCAGGGAGACCCGAACCTGCGAACGTGTTTGGTCCACTTTGTCTCTGACCGCCACTTGCCTTGTCTCTGGTGCTTTGGTTTAGCAACAGACACGCGTGAACGCGCGTCCACGTGCATCCCCACCGGATGTATCGGCAATCTCTCCCTCCCCTGCCTCGGCCCTCTCACCCAGCCCATTACCCCTTCCCCACGTACTGCCCACCTCCCCCCTCCGACCCAGCTGTCTCCCTACCCTTCCCCTTGGCTTCATGAGATCCAGCTCAGCCCGAAAGCGCCCCCCCCCCCCGCCGCCGCCCGCTACCAGTTCTCTGTTCCAACTCACCCCCCAGTCACTCTCCAGCCTTCTTGTCAACTTTTGAAGTTTTTTATTCTTTTTTATTCTTTTTTTTTCTTTTTTTGGTTTTTGTTGTTCAAACTTCCCTTTTACAGTAAAACTATTGAGGTGACGGCCATACCCCGCCACCTCCCCCATGGCAATATCAACTTCCTGTTCTCTGGAAGGAGCGGATCAGAAAAATCAGGAAGGAGCTGGGAACTACCGCACCAGAGAGGTGACATGACCTCTGGTGGACAAAGTAACCATCTTGGCTGGTGATGAAGGTGGCCGACTTGGTGCCCAAGGGCAGCTCTGGTCTAATGAGACTGAGCTGGGGGGAAACCGAGGCCCATGGTGCACTAGAGGGCAGGAAGAGGTACAAGCTGGTCACTACGGAAACGGTTGCTAGGTACCACGGTCAGCTAGACCAGTCAGTAGGCCACCATTTTGGTCACTAAGAAGGGAGCCGCGTGGAGTCGGAAAGGACTAGAAAGTAAGAGGGTGTGCTGAACAAGACAGCCCTCCGGGTTACGGGGGACAACACGTGGGTTCTTGGGACAGTCCCGTTGATGGACAGAGATTATACCGGGGTAGGGAAAGGGAAGAAGAACATGACAAGTTGGGCCCACCACAGCTGATGGCAGTCGCTTTCGCTGTCCCAAAAGCAGCGCAGAGAACAGGGAAGGGAGATCCGGGGAAGCAAGATCCTTCTCAGTCCACCCTACCTTCTCACAGTCCGTGAGTTCCAGCTTCCTCCTCAAACAGGAAGTTCTTCCTGCCCGCCCCCCCCCCCACAGAGTAAGAACCAGCCGCCTCCCCCTTGCCCCCCACCCCCTCCCAACAAGCACCCCCCGGACTAAGCCACTTGGAGTTCCAGCCGGACCACTTCCTATTTCAGACGAAGGCACTTCCAGTTTCTGCCGCACTGCTTCTGCCACTGCCCGTCTGGAGCAAGTCACTTCCTGTCCCCAGTGGCCCACTCAGCGTCAGACCAAATCCACGCCGTGCCCCGACCGGCTCGTATCTTGCTATGGGCCACTGACAAAACAGGACACTTCTTCTCATGGCGGCTGTCATGACCCAACCACCCCAACATGGCCGGAGGACGTACGTGGGGGCCCCGGGGCAGGGCAGAGAAGGAGGCCCCGCTGCCCACGCCCGGAGAGCTGGGGTGGAGTGCCAGAGCCTTCCCCATTAAGGCCCCCATTTTTGGCAGACTGAGGGGAGGGTCGGTGAGAGAGGTCAGAAGAGGGGGCCGAGGGCACGAATGCTTACATACCCCCACCCGGGGGAGATGGGAGAGGCGGAGGAAAGAAGCCAAGAGGGTGAGAGGAGGCGTAGGGAGGGGGGTGCTAGGGAAGAGGAACAGACCTAGAGGCAGAAGAGAGAGAGACAGAGAGAGAATAAGAGAGAGAAGAGACAAGAAGAGAAAACCAGTGAGAGGCAGAAAGGAAGGGGTGCCAACAAAAGACAGACTGTTCCCGCCCCTGGCTCTCGGCGTGTGAGGGGCACAGGGATCGCCGGGTCGCGGTCAGGAGAGGAGGCTGAGTCCCTGTCCCCTCCCCAAGGAAAGAGGACCCAGGAGCACAGAGACGAGAGGGGGCTCACGTGGCCAACCGAGGGCAGGAGTCTTAAGGAATCCTAACAGTGGAGAAGAGGGCGACAACAGCCAGGAGCACAGGAGCTGGGGGTGGGGGTGGGGGGGCGCAGAGGGGTCGAGGAGATGCCAGAGGTGGCCCTCCAACCGTGACTTAAACCGGAGGAGCACCCGAGAAGGGCTGGATCCAGGAGAGCCGGGGAGGAGAAGCCCTCATACCTTGTAGTAGATGTTTGGAGGGCTCTGGGGGGGCCCATCCTGCACGATGTACACAGGGTGCCCGTAGTCACCACTCACCTTCTCATAGTGGGGACAGAACGGGGGGTCTGCAGCCCCTCCACCCCGTAGAGCTATCCCTAGCTCCCCAGGCTCCGCCTCCCGAGGTCCCATCACAGCGCCACCCCCCAGGCCCAGAGACCCTCCCCTCCCGAAGGAGCCGGGACCAGGGTGGCGACTCTCCGAAGGCTTGGCCCGCCGTCTCCGCCAACACATGGCGCCCCCAGCCCCTGCCACGCCCAGCAACAGCAGCGCCAGCCCCCCCGCGGCCCCGGCCACCGCGGGCATGCTGGGAGGGGGCAGGGGGCCTTCAGCACCCCGGGAGGTTGCATTGCTGGTGGGGTCACCTGGCAGGGAAGGGGTGAAGGAGGAAAGAGGGGGAGGGGCTGAAGGAGCCACCTGGGCCTCCGGACACCCGGCCTCGGGGGTCCCCGTGGGTTTCCCCGGCAGCGCCCAAGCCCCCTGGGGACCCCGCCTCCCCTTCCCCCCGAAATCCCACTCAGAATCCAGGTGGGTCCAGCCCTTCAGCTGGGCGCGAAGCAGTCTTCCCCCACTTCTCTGACTGCACTGATTGAAACACTGGCTCGGGTAATTACTTCTAATTGAGTCTTTTCCTCACTCGGCTTCCACTCCCCTCCCACCCTCCCATCCCCTCTTCTGTTTCCTGTATCACCCCCCCCCCAAAAAAAAAAAACAACAAAAACTAAAGGCGGAGGGAGAGGGTGAAGGCGGGCAGCTGGGGTCTGAGAGCAGAGGAGGTTGGGGCGGGGTGGGGGGGGAAGGCAGGAGACTGGACCCCCGGTTCCTACCTGGCATGTTCTCCTTCCCGGGCTCCAGGCTGTGAGCTGCCCCCCGGTCTCTCTCCATGGGCATCTCAGACACAGGCTTTCTGGGGGCAGCCCCTCCTCGGGGGCCTGGAAATGGGGGAGACCCGACAGCAGGGGCTGAGACAGCAGCCCCCGGACCCTGACGGTGCTGCCCCAACCTCCCTCGGCTCCTAGGAGGTGCACCCCGGCCCCCCCACTCACTCTGTCCTACTCGGAGAAGCACCTTCATGCCCCGAGTGAGGCATACACCTCCCTGCAAGCTCTCCAGGCCTTCCCGGGTCCCATCCGACGTGGCTGGGAGAGAAGAGCCAGACGGAGAAGTTGGCACTCCAGAGTCGAGCCCCTCTTCCGTCCCCATTCCCTGGCCCTGACACCACCCCGGGGGGCATCGGGGGCCTCTCTCGGCTCCTCCCCTGCCCCTCAGTCTTGGGGTTTGGTGGGGGAGAGCCTCCCCGCGGACCCCACCCTCCGCCCAGCAGTACCAATGATGTAGTAATCGTGGTGTGAGCGGAACTCGTGGCCCCAGAGGTTAGGGCTGTACTCCTGGAACTTGATGGTGAAGCGGAGATCCAGGTCCGGCCGGTCACAAGTGAGAAGCAGGTTTGGGGCAGGGGGGGCCTCGCAGCGCCGACCCTGGGCACCCCCTACCAGGTACAACTTGTAGAACTCGTAATTAGGAGAGGAGTGGGGGCCAGGAGGCCGGGCCCGGGGGCAGAGAAGGTCAAGCCGGTCCCCGATCTGAGGGTAGAGCACGTAACCCCCCTCTGCCTGGAATCTGTCAGGAGGGCGAGGTGGACAAGGAGAGGTGTTAAAGGTCTGGCCCCCAGAGCTTTGCCTCCCTCACCCCACATCCCTGGCAGGCCGGCCTTCAGCCTTCGTCTGAGTGGAAAGTCTGTTCCGACGGGGCAGGCGCTAAGGGCTCGAAGCGGTGGGAGGCCAGGCTCACAGGTCTCTAGGCCCTCGGTGCCCAAATGCACTCTCCAGCCCGCCCTCACCACATGCACACTGTCATCTCTCCTCCATCACTAGCCCCGTTGCCATGGCAACAGGATGCCAGTTACCAAGGAGCTGGCCTCTCTGGAACCACACAGCCCACCCATCCCAGGTGATTTCACTATTGCACGGCCATGGGGGCAGAGCCTCCCCTCCCCCAGGCCACCACTGAATTTGAGGGATCTCAGGGCAAGGGAGGCACCAGGGGTGGATTGGGGGAGGGGAATCCAGACCAGCGTCCCAAGTCAGCCAGGGGACGCGCCAGGAGTTAAATGCCTGGCCTGGCCATGGCCCTACGTGAGGCTAACGGGAACCACGGTCTGGGGGCCAGGTGCCCCAGACACCCCCCTGCTCAGTCACCCCTCCTCCTCCAGGTCTCGGACTTCCTAGGGAAAGTGCCTTATTGCTGTGGAATTCAGGGAGTTGACCTTTCTAACCACAGCCTAGAGCCCACATCTCCCTCAACCCAGCCATCCACTGGCCCAGCACTGCCACTTGCCAACGCCTGTGACCCCTCCCTGTGCACTAACGGCCACGAGGTCTCAGAGCTGGGTCCCTGGGGACCGCTGCTCATTATCTTCCCAGACTCCCAAAGGACCCACCCCCTCCCCGCCGACATCCCAAAGAGCCCCCAAGAACACCGTACCCCCCCCTTTCCTCAACCCTATCAGAATAAGCCTAACTTACTTCCTCAGGCTGCACCTGATACTCAAACTGCAGCTGGGAGTTGGTGGGTAGGAGCCGGAGGAAAGACATTTGAGATTATACCCAAAGAGACATAGCAGGGAGGGAGGGAGGGGAGGCTGGGAAGTCAAGAGAACACAACCAATAATTCTAGTTCTCCTCTAATGAGCATGTAATACGTTCAAACACCTTACCTCTAATCCTCATAAAAGGTGTCAGGGTGGAGACTACAGACTCAGAAAGGTTAAGTGGCCCAAGGCCACACAGCGGAAAGCAGCGGAGCTCGGATTAAGACCTCGGATCCGATGGGCTCCGAAGCCGACCCCCTTCCCTTGGCCTCACACAGGCTCCCCAGGGAGGCAGGAAGTTTTCAAACCACAGAACTCTTTTGCCCAGCGGGAGTGGGATCTGCATGGAGGCCAGGGTCCTAGATGACCTCCCAGGGGTCCTGTCTTACCCTGTGTGATGAGAAGCTTCATGTGACCCCTGGCCTTTTTTCAGAGCAAAGCAAGCATGCCAAGGAACAGAGGGGTCTGATGGAAGAGTTTGCAACACAGATGGGGGGGGCGGGGTGTGGCAAAGGAGTCCTCAGGACTCCAGATGCAAGAGAAAGGAGGCTTTAGGGGGCTCCAGGCTTCTTCCAGAAAAAAAAGTCTCCAAGCCAGGAAGGCAGGAGTATCTTCTGGTTTGGGAACTGGATCCGCCAAGGGCTCACTGACCCTCTGGCTGTGGACAAGAGTTAGGGGACTGACGGTGTGGACAGAGTCGAGAAGCCTTGGGTGAGCTGTCCCCCGGAGCCCCCAAACTGAGCCCCCTTCCCTCCCTTCGCCGAGTCCCTTCTGGGGAGGGAGGCACCCTGCCCCTTCCCCAGCGCGCTCAGCGGCACCTACTCGGCGGCGGCTCTCCGGAGAGCTGACATTAACCAGGCTCCCTCCAAGCCCAGCCCCCGACAGGACACGCGTCTTTCACAAACCCAAATAACCACTCCACTACCCTCCCGGCGGCTACCCGTGAACTTTGCGATCCTTGCCCCCTGTGGGGTCTTTCCAACTCCCGACACATGGCGATCACCACCCACATCCAGCCGTGTCTGTTGGCGACCCAGGAGTCTGGCTCCCAAGATCACCTCTGTCTCGTTACCCATCGGCTCGCATCAGAGCACTGGCACCCTCCCTCCAGCCTCCTCCCAGCTCCGAGAAGCCAGCTCCCCACCCCGAACCCCCGAAGCTTCCCTACTCCCTGCCCGAAGGGTGTGGGGTCTCCCCAGCCCGGGGCCACTCACCTCTTATTCGCCGAATTCCAGTAGACAGGCTCCAGGCTGAGCCCAGACACCAGCCCCAAAACGCCGAGCAGCAGCAGGGCCCCGACTCGCACGCCCCCCGGCCCAGAACGGGGGGCCCCCATGACCCCGCCAAGGCCTGGGGGGGGCGGGGCACCAACTCCCCCAAAGTCGCTCACCCCCCTGCGGTGCCTGCCTCGGCTGCCCCGGCGATCCGGCCCCGACCACCCCGGTGGCGGCCGCCCCCCTGCTCCCACGCGGACCCGCTTCCTGCTCTGCCCGCGCCCCTGCCGCGGAGCGCTCAGCCCGCTAGAGCCCTTCCCGGGGCCGCCTGCAGGCGCCCTACGCCCCCGGCCCACGCTCCAGCGCCCCGGGATCGCAGCGCCGGCCTAAGTGGGGGACTGGGGCGGCCGGGGGCCGGGCGGGGGCGGCATGGGGCGCCGCACGAGGGAGCGCGGGAGGGGCGCGAGCCGGAGCCCCAGCCTCGCCGGGATTGAGGGCAGCGGGCTAAGGGAGGAAACCAGTCCCGAGCCCAGGAGGGGGGAGTTAAAGGAGTGGCGGGGAGGGGGAGAGGCTGGCGGAGGGAAAAGCCGGAGCTGGAGCGCGCGGCGGAGCGGGCGGCGGAGCCCGCAGCCCACGCCCCCCACGCCGCCCTCACCTCGCGCACCTCCCGCCCGCCCCGCCGCCGCCGCCGCCGCCGCCGCGCCCCGCCGCCCCGCCCCGGCCGCCCGCGCGGCCCCCCGCGCCCCCTTTGTCCCCGCCGCCCCCCGCCGCGTCTCCCCCGCCGGCCCCCGGGCCGCCCGAGCGGCTGGAACCTTCCGCTCTCGGATCCAGAAAGGCCCTCGCCCTCGCCACCCGGAGGAGCCCGGCCCCCGTGGCTCCCGCAGCCGCCGCCTCCTCCCCCAGCCCGGAGCGCCGCCGCGGCTCCCGGCGGGTCTGGAGAGAATAGTAATAACCTTGAAGGCTCCGCACTTTGCGAAGTGGGCTGAGTTGGCCGTCGCGACTACCTGTGTCGAGTGGGAGGGGCAGAGCCGCAGGCTCCCCATTGCAGGGGCGGGGGGGAGAGAAACTGAGGCTCGGGGAGGCCCCGTGACTTGCCCAAGGTCACACGGGGAGTCTGGGGTAAAGGCGGAAACCCAACCCAGGTCGCTCAACTCCTCCTCCTGGGGTCGTTGTTTTTGTTTTTTTTGGTCCCGGGCTCCTGGGCCCTCTCCTGTTACCTGGGATTGGGTGGAAGGCGAGGGTTTGAGGGGGTAAACTCGGGCCCTTCTTGGACGGCTGTGGGGAGAAGCGGGGCTGGGGGAGGGAAGGGAGTACCTTTCCCCAAACCCACATTCAGCCGGAAGGGCTGTTTCCAATTATCCTGGGGGAAGGGAGGAGGGTTTGCCTTTTTGGGTGTAAGAACCCTCCCTCGCTTTCAGCATCTCTGGGCAGAGGTGACATTCCTCTCCCCTCTGCCGTCACAGGCCCCCAGTCCCTGCTCTCTGATGGTGAGGTCCCAAAGCAGATCCCCCGCTGACAGTCTCTTCAGAGCCCCCTTCTCAGTGTCTGGCGAGGGAGGGGGTGGGGCGGAGGCACTGCCTGAAATAACATACTCCCCCCCCCCCACCCCAACCCCCAATCAAGCGGATGGATGGAGAAGCGGGACCAGGGACAGCTGCCCAATGGAAGACTCCCGCCCTTGTCCCGCATCTATCCGAAATACGGAATGTGACGCCTGTGGTTTCTCGGGAGGCACCTTTACTCTTTCGTATGTGTCCTTGACTCTGGCCACTCAGTCGCCTGCCTCCTGGGGGAGTCCAGGGGAGAGGCGGGTGCTCCTGCTCCCCTTCCCCCAGAGCTGAGTAATGGTCCCTCTGCTGCCGGATGGTGGTAAACAGTGTCGAGCGCGAGTGAGCGGGTGTCTTGTCTGTCACCGTCTGCACAGTCTCACGCAGTCACACCCAACAGTCTGACACACCGCTCCTGCCACTCCTGCTCAGCCACCGCTCACCCTGACCCCTGCCGCCCCCACCTCGGGACCGAGATTTCAAACAGGTTCCCCCCCTTCAGTTTACCGAGTTGCCTAGCAACCGGCCAGTCAATGGCATGAAGCCCCACCCCCACTCCCTTGACTTCACACCGAGCCCCGCAGCCCCATTGGCTCCCGCCTAGTCCCACCTCTCAACCCCGGTGTCGGTGTCGGTGTCGGGAAGGAGCCGCCAGCCCCCACCGCTGCTGGACAAGGGGGCCCACCTGTACCCCACCCGGCCCCATCCCCAGCATTTGCCTCCCCCCAAAGACACAAAGACTCTGGTACCATATAAAACCTTTTTATATCAACTCGCCCCCACCTTCCTCTGTCCCTCCCTGTCCCTGCCCGGCCCGGTGAGCGTCAGCGACCCCGGTGTCCGGGCCCCCCCCACACCACCAGAGCTGAAGCTGACTTTCAAAGCGGACGTGGCGCATGGAAAGCAGAGGAAGGTCCCCCCGCTGCTCCCCTTCGTCCTCACTGTCCGTGGGCTCCGGAAACACGCGCTGACCCGACGCGGTGGCCAGCAATGGCAGGCTGGGGTGCAGGCTGCAGGGAGAGACAGGCAGCGCCTGTCAGCATCCTGAGAGAGGACGCCTGTTCCCTCGGCACCCCCGTCCCTCCCCAGCCCGAGCCCCAAGATCTGTGGCATTAACCGACGACCTCACTCCGTTGGTGCAGTCCTTCTGGGGCAGAAAACTCAGCACTGGCTCCGGCTTCCCCTCGCGTCCGGCCCCGCTGGTGTCCCACACGGACACCGCCCCGTTGGTGCTTCCGCTCACTAAGAACTGCCCGGTCCTGGGGAGAAGACAAGCCTGTTGACGCGGAGTCATCACCCCTGGGGGCAGGAACCCCTCACGGCCAGGGGCTGGGACCTACGGCTGGGCTCTGACATCCCCGGGGCACTGGGACCCTGGGCAGGAAGGACTCGGTCACTCACGGGTCCAGATCGAAGTAGACGCGCTGATTGGTGGTCACCTCTCGACTCAGGGACCACAGTGGATGACCGGGCTGCCGGAGATCCCAGCACAGAAGCTCAGCGTCCTGAAGACACAGACCAGGGGCCTGGAGTCCATTTGCCCTCCCGCACGAGACGTCCCCGCTTCCCCCAAAGTTTGCAGACACTCCCTTAGCTCGGCTTAGTTTTTTCCCACGTCCGACCCCAACACATCACAGACTGCATCCCCATTGCTGCCTTCTGTGGACCCTCTTTGGGATCTCGGGACGTGACCCCTACCTTGCGGGCTCCTGAGAAGAAGCGGTTGCCGTCGGGGTGAAAGCAAAGGTGGGTGACGCCTCCTTGGTGTCCTCCCAGCAAGGCAAGAGGGGAGCCGTCGTCACAGGCATACAGACCCAGGGAACGGCCGTAGGAGCCACAGGCGTAGAGCGGCTGGGCTGGGCTGAAGGCTATGCAGGAGATGATGCCACTCTGGCCCTGCTTTTTTGCTAGAAAGGGACGGAACAAAGTCGGGGACGGGGCAAGGACGCCAGACATTAACCGGGCCGATCAAGGGTACATCTCTGTCTCTTGCTGCACGTGCAGGGAACCAGTGCCTCCCCTGTCCCGTCTGCCTCAAGCAGGCTAAAGATCCCTGATGCTCCCCAGATCCTTCTATCCCCGCAAAGGACCTAAACTTCTTCCTCAAGACTTATTTCTTCCTTCTCAAATCTGTTTCTCCTCGAAGGGATGGAAACCTAAAGGCTTATAGGAAAATGAAATCCACCTCACTTCCAATTTCCCAGAGAGACCAAGATTTTAGAGATCAAGAGGCACACGGCCGACAGGGCACGGGCTCAGGAGTGAACCAGGTTGACCTTGGGAGAGTTTCGCCCCCTCCCTGAATCTGTTTTCTCCTCTGCCCCCCCGAGTACGACCTGCCTCCCTGGGCTGTACTGAAGACGACGTGACGGGCCCGGTCCCCCGGCTCACACGAGGCCCCTCTGCACGGGGCAGTGTCCTCCCCCTTCCTCCTCCCCTGGGAGGCACAGATGCTCACCAAACGTGGCTCGGACCTCGCAGTCACGGCCAGGCCGGGCCGTGGAAAAGACACGCACGGTCCTGTTGAAGCCACAGAAGAGCTGGGAGCCGTCCGGGGAGAAGCAGAGCGAGTGGGCTGCCGTCAGCTCGTCCTAGAGGCAGGAAAGCCGTGCAAACAGCCTCAGGTGGCCCCCGGGAGGGAGCTGGGCGAGGACGAGCCCTGGGACGGGCGGGGAGGCCCCTACCAGGTGGTTGTAGGCACGGAAGGAAGCCCGGAGCTGTCCGGTGAATGCATCCCAGATGTGAATGGGGTTCTCCCGGCTGCTGCTGGCCACGCTGAGAGAGACACGGACACTGAGGCCCCGGTGCTGTCGAAGGAAGGGGAGGAAGCCAACTGGCCGGCCCTCTCAGCCCGCATCGAAGGGTACAGCAGCCTTCCCTCCTCCCGAGCCCCCTGCCAGTCCCTAGCTCACTCTCCGTAGAGGATCCCCTTGAAACTTGTGGTGGAGGGGGGGAGGGACGATGAGAAGGGAAGGCGGAGGGGAGGCAAAGGACATCACTTACTAGGAGGTGTCTGGCTCGGCTGAAGACATCAGCGAATACCAGCAGTAATCGTAGATGGTGTCACCTTCCACCATTCGAAGGACGGGGGCCTGGACAGAGATGCAGGAACGCCTGGGTCACGGGCAGGAAAAGGAGGCAGACTCGTGCTATGGAAGCCTTATGCCAAAGGGGGACTGTCTGTCGGCACTTAACCGGGGGGAGAAGGCAGATGGGTGTCGATACGAAGAACAGAATCCTGATCTCAACGTTCAAGGATCAGCTCAGACTGTCGTGTCGGATTTGGGCCACCAAATGCCATACAGACTTCTTCTTTTGCTTTTTAAACACTTAAGAAGAAACAAGCCTGGTGGCTCAGTTGGTTGAGCCTGCATCTGACTTCAGCTCAGGTCATGATTTCACAGCTCATGAGTTCGAGCTCCACATCAGGCCCTCTGCTGTCAGAGGGGAGCCCGCTTTGGAGCCTCTGTCCCCATCTCTCTCTCTGCCCCTTCCCTGCTTGTGATGTCTGTCTCTCTCAAACAATTCTTAAACTTTATTTTTTTAATTTTTGTTTTGAGAGAGGGCATGAGCGAGGGGCAGACAGAGAGGGAGAGAGAGAGAGGGAGAGAGAGAGAGAACGAAGGAGAGAGAGAGAGAAGCAGGTCTTATGCTCACCCAAAATGGAGCTCAAACTCACAAGCCGTGAGATCATGACTGAAGCCGAAGTCTGATGCTTAACCAACTGAGCCACCCAGGTGCCCCAAAATACATAAGCTTAAAGAAAAAAAGGAAGGAAAAAAGAAAAGAAAAAAGAGAAAAGTAAAGAAAAGAAACAAAAACTACAAGCCAACCATTGATACCAATATTTACTGAGCACCTACTAGATGCCATTAGATCCTTTAAAAAATTGTATTAAACAGTTCAAACATGCAAAGAAGTATATTTAAAACTTCCTGTGACTCCTCCACCCAGCTTAAAAAAGGAAAATACAAGACAGTTAAAACTTCTTCCCAAGGACACCCTCCCTCAGAGGTATTCGTGCATTTCTTTAGAAATGTATTCATACAAGAAACACCCAGACGACGACGTCGTCTACCATGGTCTTTCGTGGCCTTTACCTTTAATACCGATGGTACCAGACCTTTTGCATCCCTTTGTGACTGGGGGATTTCACCGCAGTGACACGCTTAGCTCTAACTCAGGCACCTTCACCGCTGGGCAGCACCCCCACTATCCTTCTCTGCTGACAGTCACCCACGTTTTTCCATATGTTGGGTGGAGGGCTTTGAACATTCTGGTACGCGTGTGGGAGGGCCTCTCCGCAGCTTCTGCCAGATGACCGGGCTCTATGGCACCCACTCTGCCAACTCTGCCGGATGGGGTCACCCGTTGGCCCAGAGGGATCATCCGGATTCACTCTCCCACCGCCGCCGTGCGGCGTGCAAGGGAGTGCCCGTGGCCCCTTGGTGCGGCCAGACCTCCAAGTTTTTGTCAATAAAAGGCTGTGCTGGCGCCTGGGGGGCTCAGTCGGTTGAGCGTCCAACTTCAGCTCAGGTCATGATCTCATGGTCCGTGAGTTCGAGCCCGGCGTCGGGCTCTGCACTGACAGCTCGGAGCCTGGAGCCCGCTTCGGGTTCTGTGTCTCCCTCTCTCTCTGCCCCTCCCCTCCCCTGCTCGTGCTGTCTCTTTCTCTCTCAAATATAAAATAAACATTTAAAAAAACTTATTTTTAAAGGCTGTGAAGTAGAATTTCACTGGACTACGAGGTTGCCTTTCCCCCATGACCACTGGGGTCAGACGTTCACCTACGTTCAGTATTCGCTTAAGCACACCTCTTCGTAAGTTCTGCTCACTTTTCCAAGTTACTGGCTTCTCCTTACTGATCGGAAGGGAGTCTTTCAATCGTCTGGGTAACAGCCCTTTGTCAGTTATTTGCTGGCCCTCGGCGCGATGTCACGCACCCATGCCCTCAGCCCCCGCTCCGAACACACACGTCAGGCCGCCTGGCACAACGCTCCGCTCACACATCCCACGGGCACCTCACACTCGGCTTGTCTGTGACAGACCCGGCTTCCGCCTCCTTCAAACCTGCTCCCCCCCACCCCCCCACCCCCCGGGCCTCCACATCCAAGTGTGGAAGCCGCAAATCTGAGCGGCAGCCTTGACCACTCCTACCCCTCACCCACTTTCCACTCCTGGTCCAGCCCGCGCAAGACCAAGTAGCGGCCGGCGATCCTAAATCTTGCCTGGTCCGCCGCCCCGGGGTCTCTCAAACGTGTCCACGCCCTTTCGTTCCCACCAAAGCCACCGCCTTCCTGCCAGCATTTGTGCGAGTCTGCGTGTTCTCCGGGCCTCCCCGCACCGCCACACCCCAGCCTGCCCGCCCGTTCTCCACGCTGCAGCCACGTGCGGGCCACGGAGACCTCATCGGGCTGGAATCCGGCCCTGCGTCACTCTCCTGCTTAAAACGTTCAGTGACTCCGGGTAACCCTCAGTATGAGACCCGATCTCCTTACCAGGTGTTGGCCCCTACCCACCTCTCATGGCGCACCCCTCCGCACTCACCCCTTTAGAATCTCCACATCCCGGTGGGACTCCCGGCTCCCAGAAGGTGCCAACGTACCGTACTCCCGATCTACAGGCTTTCACACACGCCAGCATCCAGGTCTGGAATGTTCCTCCTTCGCTCCCCTCAACAATTCCTCCTGGCTGAATGCCGATCACGCTTCCGGTCTCTCAGAGGCGTCTTCCCCTGCGAAGCCTTCCCTAACCCCTCTTGCGGAGCAAGGAGCCCCGCTCCGTGTTCCTACAGCCCTCTGCCCCTCGCCCTGCGTCGTACCCATCTGAGGAGGCAACAATCACACCTGTCCGGCTCACCACGTTTTCCCCAACACCTAGCGTATCATCGGCAGTCAGAACGAAATGTTCTGATGAGCGAAGAGAGAAGACAGTTCCAGTAACGTGAGGTCCCCAATAGTGACCTGACTTAAAGCGGGGACAGTGGAGTAGGGAGAAGCAGATGGAACCGAGAGATAAGGGGACTCGATGGGCGGAGGGGGGGGAAGGGTCAGGGAAAATGAAAGGATGAGACCAGCCTTCTGGTCTGGGTACCTGACGTCACCACGACGGTAGAAAGACTTGGGGTGCACAGGACAGCCATGAGGTGCCCATGTCCCTGGTGAATGAGGGAGACCCGAACGGCACAAGCCTCAAAGGAAAAGTTTTTACAAGAGAGAGCGCAAGTGGCTGGATGCAGCATTTGGGGGATGAGGACAGCCCCCCTCCTAACCTGAGATATGCAAGTTCCCCTGGGCAGGGCTATAGGGAGCGAAAGCCTCGGGCAAGGGCCCCAGGGCAGGGACAGAACTCAGGACTGAGGCTGGGGAGTTAGGGATAGGAGTTCCAGAAAGCTCCGTGAAAAGGCACAGAAGGGAGGAGAGGAATTAAGAAAGCATGCTGGGAAGAAGAAACAGGTGCATGGAGGGAGGGGCGCCTGGGTAGCTCAGTTGGTTAAATGTCTCGGCTAAGGTCATGATCTCACAGTTCGTGGTTCAAGCCCCGCATCTGAGCTGTCAGCGCAGAGCCTGGAGCCTGCTCGGATTCTGTGTCTCCCTCTCTCTCTGCCCCTCCCCTGCTCGCACTCCGTCTCTCAAAAATAAATAAACACTAAGAAAAAAAAAAAAAAGAAAGAAACAAGCGTATGGAAATACTCAAAAGTGACCTCCTCCCATTTCCCCACCTACACTAACTGTATCCATTTCCAAATCCTAAACTTGCAGACACATGAAGTGTAATCTTCTGATGCGTGCACTTGTAATACAACTGGTACACTCACACGGCTAACAGCAGTTTAAAAAAAAAAAAAAAGCAGAAGAGCTTTTGAAAACAGACTGGGTATCTGTCTACAAGATGTAGACCAAATATTGATACTTTTGACCTAGAGTATTTCTTACTCATCAAACTTCTCTTAGGAAAAGAATCTCCGTCAAAGCACATGAAGACGTTCACTGAATAATTTAGGATACAAAAAACCTGGAAACAACCCAAATGCCCAAAGCAGGGGAATAGGTATGAAAATCATCAATCGCGGGCACTCGGTGTAGTCTCATACACCATTAAATACGGTAACTATGGAGACCGAAGCACCACGGAAATCACTTAGGAGACGACTGTTAACGAAACAAAAAAACAGCGTACAAAACCATCTACAGTAGGGACACAACCACACAAAAAGCCTCCGTACTGTACAGGCCGAAAGAAGAGGGGATCATTTAAAGGCTGAATTTTGTAGAGTGGTGGCTGATGATGCCTTTTCTCTTTTACCATTCCCGTTTTTCTTAAACGAATGGTGCAATAAATTCTCAACCTGCCACGCTTCCAGAAGCTCTTCTAACGACCCCTGCTCCTGAGCTCTTTCGGGACGGCCCACCATGCCCAACCGGCCCCCGAGACAACACCTGCAAGAACCGGGCCTGGAGCGCCCTGTATGTCGCACAGAGATCGCCAACAGGGGCGGCCTCTGCCTGTTAGGTGAGCGACCAAGCCGTCCCCGGGACTGGGCCCCCATCTTCGAGGTGGCCGTCACCACTTTCTCTCGTTCTCCTCCTCCCCAGGGCACACCTCAGGGACAGAAGGGGGCGGGGTGAGTGTCAACCTTGCTCACTGTAGCCATTTCCAAATTTTTTTGCTTCCCCGAACTCCAGCTTCTCCGCATTTAAAAAATATATATTTATTTATTTTGTGTATGTGAGAGAGAGAGAGAGAGACAGAGAGAGAGAGAGAGACAGAGAGACAAAATCCCAAGCAGGTCCCATGCTGTCAGCTCAGAGCTTGACTCCAGGCTCCATCCCATGAACCACTAGATCGTGACCTGAGCCGAAATCAAGAGTCAGATGCTTAACCAACTGTGCCACCCAGGCGCTGCCTTAAGCTCTTTTTTAAGATTTTACTTTTAGGGACGCCTGGGTGGCTCAGTCGGTCGAGCGTCCGACTTCAGCCCAGGTCATGATCTCACGGTCCGTGGGTTCGAGCCCCGCGTCGGGCTCTGTGCTGACAGCTCGGAGCCCGGAGCCTGTTTCAGATTCTGTGTCTCCCTCTCTCTCTGACCCTCCCCTGTTCATGCTGTGTCTCTCTCTGTCTCAAAAATAAATAAACATTAAAAAAAAATTAAAAAAAAAAAAAGATTTTACTATTATTTGAGAGAGAGAGAGAGCGCAGGCCGCGCGAGCAGGGGAGAGGGGAGGGATGGGAGAGACAGGAAGAGAAAGTGGGAGGAGAGAGAGACAGAGAGAGAGAGAGACAGAGAGAGAGTCTTAGGCAGGCTCCAAGCTCAGCACGGAGCCTGACTTGGGGCTCAATCCCATGACCCTGGGATCACGACCTGAGCCAAAATCGAGACTCACACACTCAACCGACTGAGCCACCCACGTGTACCTTAGGATTTTATTTTTAAGTGATCTCAACGCCCAACGTGGGGCTCGAACTCACAACCCCGAGATCAAGGGTCACCATGCTCTACTGAGCCAGCCAGGAGCCCCAGCCGTACTTCTTGCCAGCACGCCGGCCCCCCACCTTTCTGTCACCCTCCCTGATTCGGGAGACCGATTCACTGCCTCGCTCCCCGCAGATGCTCCTGTCACCGCACCATCTCTGGCCACCGTCTCCCACCCGGCCAGGTAACTTGCTCTCTTTCCACCACGACAATTATCCTGCTTCATCAAAAACACATTTATGATCCACCTCCTTGTCTGCTTTCCATTCGAGTCCGCCGCCGCACGGAAGCCCCCGCAGACGCTCTCGAGACACCCGCCTTTCTCAGCCGGCAAACCCCAGCCACACCAGCCTCCTCTGCCACGCTCGACCCAGCTCATACCCGCCACCGGTGTTCAGCGAATACAGAACAGGCGCTGGTTCGTACACGTTCTGCTGACTCTTTTACCGCTCCCGACGGCTGTGTGGGGTGGGTGCTATTGCTGTCATGCTCATGTCACACACAGGAAAAACAGGGTCGATTCGCTTGCTGGGAAGCGACGCACAAGGAAGTTAGCAGATCTCACCTTAAACGGACGGCAACAAATTCCTAGCGGGCGCTGAGCACAGAACAGCGACGTTACCGCATTCCTTGCCGGTTTGGATCTTCGACTCGCCGGGACCGGTCATCCCCGCCTCCTGCTCTCTCCCCACAGACCCCCTTCCTTCAGCAGGTCAGCTCCCTCTCTGCTTCCCTGAGAAGCCAAGAGAGGAGACCCAGAAACCCTCTGACCCCCAAACGGCTGCCTCTCTTCCTACCTCGAGACAGCGTTCCCCACCGAACCAAGTCCTCTGATGGGCTCCGGATCCTGTCCTCGGCCAGCCTCTCGGGGACCTGTTACCCCCCTCTCCCCTTCAGCATCAATTCCTCCGTGTCTACGGGGTTATTCCTGACGCTGCAGAAGCACCCCGCGAACCCTTCTTAGGCCCCACATTCCCTCTGGCCACCATTCCGTTTCTCGACACCCTCCCACAAGAAAACTTTCCAAAGAACTGTCTGTACCTCCTCCTCTACCCACTCTACCTGGGCTCCTGCCTCCCTTGCTTTTCTCAAAGCCCTCCCGCTAAGGTCACTAACGCCTTCCGCCATTCTCTGCGTCTCGCCCTCAGCAGCATCAGACCTGACCCTGCCTCGGCCTCTGCCATCCGTCCCGCACGCCACCCCCATCTGCTCGAGCGCTCCGGGCTCTGTGTGAGCCTCCTCCTCCTCCAGCCACACGGTCCTGACACTGAATCGTATACAAGATGCCAGATCCCGTCCACGTGCTCCTCCACTTCCCAAAGTACATCCCAGCCCCGGCTTCTCCCCCAGCTTCACATTTCACACAGACCTAAAAACGCTTCACTCGTCTGAGGCCTCCTCCTGGTTCCTCCTCTGAGTAAATCGTACCACTGTCCCCCGGGCTGCGAGAACCTGGACATCGCCAGTGATCGCTTCCTTCCCTGTACCGTCCACGTCCTACAAAATACACTTCAAACCCATCCACACCTCTCCACGTCTCCTGCCACCGCCTGGCCCCAGTCACCACCGTCTCTCACCTGGACCGTGATAAATGCATCCTGATGGATCTGCCTGATTTCACTCTTGCTCACCACAATCCGCTCTCTAAACTTTGGCCATCCCTTCACTTTCTGTGTGTGTGTGTGTTTTAACATTTATTCATGCTTGAGAGAGAGACAGAGAGCAGAAAAGGAGCAGAGAGCCCAATGCGGGGCTTGAACTCACGAACCGTTGAGATCTTCACCTGGGCTGAATGAAGTCAGACGCTTAACGGACTGAGCCACCCAGGCTCCCCACACTCTTCTGTCTTAAAACTCTCCCCTGGCTTCCCAAAGAAACCCCAAGTGGCCTACCCACCAGATCCAACCCGATATGGGTTGTGGAATCCGTCCTCACCACAGTTGCCCCCTCACTGGCCTCAGTCCAGCCACACTGGCCTACTTTCCGTTCCTTGAACACACAAAGCTGCCTCTTAGCCCTGGGCCTCTGTAAAATCATTGCCTCTTCCCGGGACGTTCTTCACATAACTGACCCCGTCACCCTTCACGTCTCAACTCAACCGTCTCCTGCTCAGAGCTCCTTCCTGACCAGTTCATCTCAAGTGATCTCGTCTAGGGGCACCTGGCTGGCTCGCTTAAACGTCTTGATCTTGGCCCAGATCGTGATCTCACAGTTCATGAGTTTGAGCCCGCGGTCGGGATCTGCACTGACGGTGCGGAGCCCGCTTGGGCTACTTCTCTCCTTCTCCCAGCCCCTCCTCCACTTGTGCACGCTCGTGCTCGAGCTCTCTCCCTCTAAATAAACTTAAAATACGTAAGTGAGTAAAGTGGCGTCCTCTGGTTACTTCCTCCTCGTTCTATTTATTTCCTTCACGCCACTTGCTATCCTTTATAACGCACTTCCTCGTTTGTCAGTTTCCACGTTTGTCGTCTGTCTCCCACACAAGACAGCAAACCAGCTCTTCCGTCTCCTTCGGCACTTTATGCCGGCACCAAATACGGTAACTGACACGTTGGCAGTCGTTCAATAATTATCTAAATACCGCCACGACAAACCCACCGTTCTTTGATGGAAAACACACATTCACGAGTAAAGAACGGGCAAACGCCACCTTAAATATCTCCGCGTCCAGGGTAGAACGTGCTACCTGTGAACGTTCGTGAAGAAACGTTCTGTTTGCGATCAGGAAACACGTGGGCTCAACTTTCTCCAGCCACGCGCAGGACTGACACGTGCAGCGTCCGGTGACGGGACAGAGGCAGCCCCTACCCTTACCATTTCTGCATATTCCAGCTGTTCCCCCTCATTGTACAGCTCTGGGGGCAGGTTATAAATACGCAGGATGTTATCAGCACTGTTGGTCAAGATGCAGGAACCATCAGGGGCCCTAGAAATAGGAAAGAGTTAGAAAGCTGGGCAGAGCTCTATTTTCCAAGTGCCAGGCTCCCTCTGGGGGTAGGTAAGCACCCCAAGACCCTGAGAAAAGTGGAAGACACATATTTCTAGGTGAAATGTAAGCTCAGTCCAAGAGGAACTTTTACTTTCTTCCCAACTCCCACCTCGATGGGCTCTTCTCCAAGATAACTGGAGGTCTTTTTATGGTAAAAATCCTGGGCACGGTTATCCCCCAGCCCCATTACCCTTAACTTACCACTTACAGCCCTTCAAGAAGTTCTCGGGCTGGGTGCTGAACTCCGACCAGGAACCACTGAGAAATCGAGGTAGCTGGGAGAAGCTATAGCTCCAGGTGCTGGAAGGAAGATGGGGAGACAACAAGGCAAGGGGGAAACGGGCCTGGTGAAGTGGGCCCCAAGACCCGCGAAGAAGCACACATCTCACGCTCCCAATCTCCTCGGATCTCTGCGTCCACGCCATCACCACTTACCTGAATCCCTCATCCTCCGGAGGAGCTTCCTCAGACACACCTGCTGTGGGCTCTCCGGGCCCCAGCTCCGGCCTGTCCGTCTCTTCTGCAGGAGGGCTCACATTCTCAGAAAGTTCTGGCTCCTCGACTGGAGGGCTCGGCTCCCTAGGAGTACCGAACCCCGTTTCCGGGGGAGCGGAGATAGAAGCTGAGCCTCCCTCTCCCGTCTCCTGGGAACCAGCTGAACCGGCCTTGGGATCTGGGGACGAGCGGGGCGGCTCGTCCCCATCGGCCGGCGGTGGTACCAGTTCAGGGTCCGGGTCTTTATCCGTCAGGGAAGCTTGAGGAGAGAGGCGGGCCGGGGCGGGGGCCGGGGCCGGGGCCGGGTCCGGGGCTAACACGGGCGCCTCTGGCGTGTTCATGCTGCCGAGGACGCGCGGCCACACTGGCCTCGGCCGGGCAACCCTCGCCCCGCCGCAGAGTTCGCAAGGCTCCGGACGCCCAACTGGAGCACCTACCTGCGCCTGCCTCCTTCCTCCGGGAGGGGGCGGAAGACCCCGGGAAGGCGAGGCGGACACAGGGACACCAAGGTGGCAAGCTCGGCGTTCCTCAACCCGCTCGGTCCCTAAGAGCCACGCGCTCTCGCGGGATTTGGCCGCACCTTTCAATTGGACCTCCGCCTCCCGATCGGATTTCGCGGGCGACCCGGGAGAGGGGCGGGGCAAACACGTAACAGGTCACGAGGGTTTACCGTACCCATCACGCCCTGGGGCTCCCGGTGGCTGCTGGGTGTTGTAGTCCGAAAGCTTCCGCCTCTGTTTGAAGGGCTTGAGCTCCCCCTGCCGTCTCCCTCCGTCACTCTTAAAGCACCTACTCCCCCCTCACCTGCAAGAGGGCGCTAGCGCTATACTTGATTTTGATCCTTTTGCTTCTCATTCGCCAAATTCCTCACACTTCCGTCTCTTTTCATTCATTAAGTAGTTATTATTGAGCTCTTCCTTGCGACCCAGTACTGTACCAGGCACTGAGAAATACAACAATGAGTAAGATAGCAGCACAAGGGTTCTGCCCTCCCTAAAAGGCTTACGTTGCTGTGTATTTAAGGCAAGGGACACATCTTTGCAGAGAGCAGCAAGGGCTGTGAAGGAAATTAAACAAGATGGTGTGATACAGAGTATCTGAAGGAATACGTTGAATTGGGATATTAAGGAAGTCCTTCCTAAAAAGGTGGCATTTTAGCCGATGAGAAGAAACTATCCAGCTATCTGGGAGAGGGATGACAAGTGTCTTTCTTTCTTCCACCTTCATATTTGACACAGTGGCGGGAGTCTTCCAAAATGGTTTCCACCGATTCTGCCCTCCCAGTTCTGGCTGGTCGAACTTCCCCACCCCAGTGTCAAGTAGCTGCAGCACCAGCACGACGAGAATCCTGTCTCACTCCCACCGCCTCCCGGCGAACTGCTTGCCCTTACTTGTCATGGCGACTGTCCAGCTTTGTGCCAGGAGCCTCGCGGGGGTTGCTGGGATTGGGATTTTCCCCTCCCATGTGCTCTGTCTGGCGCTAAAAGTTTTGAGCTTCTCAAAAGTCCAGAGCCACCATCCTAGGCGCAGGTAGCTGCTGGGCTCCGGGGTCCTCTGGCGTCCGGCCTCGGAGCGTGCTTCCCAGGACGGTGACACGCTCCCCTGAGGTTCGGGTAAGCTCCTGCCTGAGCCAGATGAGTCCTGTCTGAGTCACCGGCTCTTGGCTCCGTGTATTTTCAGCTTGGGAGAATTGTGGGGTCTGGGGATGGGGCACTGGGGACTTAGCGATTTGGGGGAATGGACGCTTGGTTGACGGCACCGACATAGGAATGCAATGTTGGGAGGCCTCGGTGTGGATGATGGGGATGTTAGGACCAGCCGAACTCAGAGCTGAACAGGAGAGTGGGACCTTCAGCCGGCCTAAAGTGTTCTTCCCCCACCCCACCCCCATCCCAGGGCTGGGTGTGGGGAACCCTGAAATAGGACGCACAAAGCATCAGGATATGAGACGCTCGGATCTCGGAATTTGGTTGGGGGACCCGTGATCCGAGATTTTAGGGCCCACAGCATCCTGGTGGAACCTCGGGCTCCATTCCGAAATGATTATTCGGGGGATGATCCGGGAAGCCCAAGCTGCTCAGGTCCCATAACTTCCGGACCTTTGTCCTTCCTGGAGCGATCTTTCCAACCGGTCCCCGGCTCCGCTAGATGGAGCAAATCCAATTAGACTGTCAGTTGTGGAAGTGGGAAGTGCTCGACGAGAGATTTGCCCGCGAAGCCCGGGAGGACTGTCCGGGCCGGAGAGGCCCACGAGCCCTGTTATTGTTTGGCTCTGCATTTACATTTTGCCACTTGCAGGAGCGCTTCCGGTTTCTTTTTCCGGAGCAGTTCACTGTGCACCCGATGAGAGGGCATAGAGAGAAAATGTCATTCCGACAGGCTCCTCTAACTTGCGGAGGGAGGCTACTAGCCCCCTCCTCTACTTTTTTTTGTCCTTCCCCGAGCTACTTAGCAGCCGCTTCGGGGAGGGAAGGGGTATTTGTTTTGATGCAAACCTCAGTCCCTCCCCCTCTTTGAATGGTGTGCTCCACCCCGTTGCCTGCCATCTGGACGGACGCTACCATTGCGTGCGACGGGGTTTTAAAAAGCGTGCCGAGGGCAAGCCCTGGGTATTTTCGAGAATGGGTACGTTTGAGAATTAAATGGTGAAAGCGGCCGACGATGCGCGGTCCGTCTGTGGCGGAGACACGGTTTCTCCGGCATCCGGCTGCAGCCCAGCCATTCCGATTTCGGACGCAGAGCGAACGTCGCGGGGGCGGAAGGGGCGGGCCTGGAGGGGGCGGGGCCCGCCGAGCCGAGCGGACTGGGGGCCGGCCTCCCGCCTGTCAGTCACTTGGGGCGCGGTGTTTCCAGCCTGCGCTCGCGGTCGGCGCACCTGCTGCGTCCTGGACCCCGCGCGCGGTGCTTGCGTGCTGCTTGTTCCGAAATTGGGGTAGCGTTTCCGCCGACTGCAATTAGACGAGTCGTGGCAACTAACCACCGCGTAAAGCCCGTCAAAATACACATTGTCATCGCCCCGGAGAAGGTGAACGTGCCTCTCTTCCTAGTCGATCTCTGACCCTCATCTTTGGGTTCTGTCACCAGTTTTGCCCTTTGGAGAACGTCCTGTAAATGGAATCACACAGTATGTGCTCCTTTGTGTAGGCTTCTCGCCTGCAGCGTAATGCCTGTGACATTCACCCGTGTGACATTCCTGCGTGTATCAGTCTTGTATCAATGCTTTGCTGCTTTGTATTTAGCCTACTCCATTGGATGAATAAACGATGGATTGTTTATCCATTCTTCTTATGATGACCCTTTGAGATGTTTCCCGTTTGGGGCTATTCTTAATAAAGCTGCTTTTAACATTCTTGTACAATTTTTTTTTTTTTTTTTTGGACGACTACTTAGGAGTGGAATTGCTAGGTAAGAGAGGAGATGTAAACTTGCAAATTCCTATATTTCAAAGCGGTTGTCCCGTTTTGCATTCCCACCAGCAAGATCTGTCCTTCCTCACATGTGTGTGGTCTGTCAGTCTTCCTAATATTGTGCACATCGTTGTGGTGTTCATTTGCAGTCCTCTGCACTATGATCCATTTCCACCTGCTTATTGGCCATTCCTACGTCTTAATGGAAGTGACTCTAGATCTTTCCCCCCATTTCTTTAAGTTGGTGTATGTGCTGCTTAAAAATTGTGTTCAGTTGCAGGCAGTTCTTTATACATCCTGGATAGGAGTCTTTTGTCAAGTGTTTTCTCCTGTGTTTGACCTGTTGCTTGCCTATTTGTTGAAGAGGAGCAGCAGAAGATTCTTCTTTTATCTTTCAAATATTTTCTGTGACCTGTTTAGAAAAACCTTTGCTTGACCCCAAGGTCATGAGATACTCTAGGATATTTTTCTCTAGAACCTTTAGGGTTTTAGGCTTTATACTTAGGTCTATAAGCCATAATTAATTAATTTAAAAATAATTTTTATCATGATGGGACATACGGGTCAAGGTTTTGTTTTTATTTTTGGTTTTTCCTATATGGGTATCCCGTTCTCCTAGCTCCTAACAGCCTTCCTTTCCCCACTAAATTGCTTTTAATTGGAGTGTTTGGCCCATTTAAATGTAATGCAATTATTGTAAAATTTGGGTTTACGTCTGCCACCTTAATGCTATTTTCTATTCTATTTCTCCTTTGTTCTTCTCTAACTTTGAGGAAGAAACAATACCAATCTAACACAAACTCTTGCAGAATAAAGAAGAGGTAACATTTCCAAACTAATTTTAGGATAATCCTCAGAATCCTGATACCAAAACCAGACGGGGACATTGCAAGAAAAGAACATTTAGACCCGTATTCCTGCTAGCACATATATATGCAAAAATGTGACAAGTTTTAGCAAATCAAATCTGATAGTATATAGAAATGATAAATACATCCTGACCAAGTGGAGTTTATCTCTAGACTGCAATGATGATTAACATTCAAAAAATCGATCGGTGTAATTTGCCATATTAATGGATTGAAGGATAAAAATCCTATGATGATTTCCACAGCTGCATAAAAAACACTTGACATCATGCAATACCTTTCCATGATAAAAAAGAAAAGCCAACCCCCCACCAAACCAGAAAAAGGAAAACTTAGGCTGTTCAAAGGCACCTCCAATCGAGTTACCATCAATACATAATAGCGAGAGACCAAATGCTTGTCCTCTAAGATCAGGAAATAGAAAAGGATTCGACTCTCACCCCTTCAACATTGTACTGAAGGTGTTAGCCAGGCTAATAGAAAATTCATTGAAAAACCATCATGAAGGGCACTGCCTGGCTGGCTCAGTCGCTAAAGCATGCAACTCTTGGCCTCGGGGTTGTAAGTTCAAGCCCCACGTCGGGTGTAGAGATTACTTAAACAATAAAATCCTTAAAAAAAATTTTTTTAATGTTTATTTATTTCTGAGACAGAGAGAGACAGAGCATGAACGGGGGAGGGGCAGAGAGAGAGGGAGACACAGAATCGGAAACAGGCTCCAGGCTCTGAGCGGTCAGCCCAGAGCCCGACGCGGGGCTCGAACTCACGGACCGTGAGCTGAAGTCGGATGCTTAACCGACCGAGCCACCCAGGCGCCCCTAAAATCTTTAAAAAAGCAAAGCTACCATGACTGATAAATGATTATAGCACGGTCACAGGTTTTAAAGGTAATATACATAAACTGTATTTTTATATAATGGCAACCATTGAATCTGAAGTCAGAAAATGAATTGTAAAAACAATGCCACTTATGGTAACATCCGAAACATGGCATCCTGGGGATAAATTGAAAAAAAAAAAGGGATGAGAGTTCTATACTAAAAACTACAAAATATTGCTGAGAGAATTTATGGAAGTTGTAGATAACAGAGTACCATATTCATGGATGGAACACTCAATAGTGTTGAGAGGTCAAAAGCGATTTAATTCAATCCCATGCAAAATCTTAGCAGGTTCGTTTGTAGAAATTGATCAGCTGACTCCGAAATGAAAGTGTAGTACAAAGTTGGAAGTCTTAAACTACCTGACCTCAAGATTCCTATAAAGCTACAGTCGGACGACAACCATGAACTAGACTAGAGCCCAGGAAAAGACACATGAGTGTGGTCAAATGGTCCTCTACAAAGGCCCCAAAATGAATCCGTGGGGAAAGGAAAGTGAATAAATGGTGCTGTACGACTGTTAGAAGGAAATATGGCAAAGTATCTTGGGCTTGATAGGGCTGGGTCACAAGCTTGTATCAATTTGTCCAATTTTGCTATCTAAATGGTAAAATTATGCATTTCGACTTATGTAGATTTTTTACCTCAGAAACATGGGTGGGCTTCTGGGGAGCAGCTAGACATACGTTTGTGAAATTGTCCAGAGTATTATGTCATTTCCTTCTTTAGCTTTATTTTAGAAAAATACACAACACTTCTATTCCCACCGAATAAGTACACCAAACAATTATAACAATATTTTGTCTTATCTGAGTCCGTATGTTAATTACACACGTATGACTACCATCTTTTCTTTATTTATTTTTTAATTTTTTGGAGACAGCGCAAGCAGGGGAGGGGCAGAGAGAAAAGGGCAGAGGAATCCGAAGCGGGCTCTGCGCTGAGAGCAGAGAGCCCGATGTGGGGCTTGAACTCACAAACCGAGATCGTGACCTGGACCAAAGTCAGTCGCTCAACCGACTGAGCCACCGGGGCACCCCCTTTTTTTTCTTTATTAATCAAGCTAGAACCCTTTGACAGTACCCCCCCCCCATAAGCATACATATCCCCCTTTCTCTGAAACCATTACTATCCTATCAAAACGATCAGAGCTCACCAGTAGGTTGTTAGTAGTTAAACTTGGGGGGAGTCAAAAGATACACTCGGATTTTCAACAGCACAGGGGGTTGGTACCCCTAACCCCCACCCACCCTTGTTCAAGGGTCAACTGTAGTCTTTGTATTTTTAATTTACATGAACTACGTATGTTTTACTGTGTTTGACTCTTCCCCACCTCCCGCCCTGCAAATTGTATTTTTTTTTTAAATTTTTTTTTTCAACGTTTATTTATTTTTGGGACAGAGAGAGACAGAGCATGAACGGGGGAGGGACAGAGAGAGAGGGAGACACAGAATCGGAAACAGGTTCCAGGCTCTGAGCCATCAGCCCAGAGCCTGACGCGGGGCTCGAACTCACAGACCGCAAGATCATGACCTGGCTGAAGTCAGACGCTTAACCGACTGCGCCACCCAGGCGCCCCAATGTATTTTTTAATCCACAGTTTTCTGAGCTATATCTAGTTACACATATACAAATAAATTCATTTCCTTAAATTGCTGTAGTAAATTTCTCTTGTGAGGATACCACTGTCATTTAGCCACTCCCTGCTGATAGTAACATTGTTTCTTATCACCTGCCATCTGGGAACCATACTGAGGAACATTTTTGCGCTAGCCTCCCGGTACAAAGTAGTAAGGTGTTCCGTTTTACCAGACGCTGCCCTGACTACTTTCCAGAACCCTCTTTTTTTTTTCTTCCCCCCCAATCAAATAGCTTTCAGCCAAAACAAATGTTTTTGGCACAAGGCTCTGGATGAAGCCCCGGGGGTTGGGGGGGACATAATTATTTAGAGCTTGGAGGTGGCTGTGGACAGCCCAGGTTCAAATCCCTGGCCCTGAGCCCGGGTGAGTGACTTAATTACTTTAACCTCGGGTTCCCTCGGCTGATGACACCTACCTTACAGGCTTCTTGAGAGGATTAATGAGATAAGCCACCGAAAGCAGTGGGCCCCTGTGGGGATTGATTACAAACAGCAGCCATTGTCATGATGGTAGTGGGGTGGGCCTGCCCTTGGAGTCCCAGCTGAGTTTATGGCCTTCCCGCCAGGGATATCAATGTCAAGTCCTGCCTCCCCAGCCATTCGGAAAGTCTGGTTCCGCTTCTGACAGTTTCATTTAATGGCCCTTGAGGCTCTTCTCCGTGGGGAGTACCTGCTCTGAAAAGGTTTCCTAGTGATTGTGCATTTTCGAGAGAGAAACATTGAGAATTTAGTTGCTGCCCAGGACCAAGAGAGGGAGACCTCTGTCTGTGGGGCTGTGTCCCTCCCAGCGGGACTGAGTCTCGGACTTAACCGTTGTGGCACATTTTGGGCTCTTCCTACGCTCCAGGCACTTTGCTCAGCTCCTTACATCATCCGTAATAAGTAAGGTGCAGTTTTAGAGCAAAGGACACTTAAGGCTCCGAGAGGTTAAGTAACCCTAACCCTAACCCTCACCTCCCCAAATCCTGCGAATATTAGGTGGTGCGCCTGGGATGCAGGCCTAGCCTGTCCGGCTCCCGAGCCCGTGATCTGTCTGCTACAGCTGCTCCATGTTCCCTGGTCCTGGGGACCTTTCACTAAACACACAAAAACTCAGTGCCTTGCATGGGAGGAAGCCAAAAGGCTAGCCTGTTAAGATAGGTAAAGTCACGCAGCAAGTGTAACAGTGCAATTTCAACCCTTCTGACTTCTGAGCCCCCTCCCCGTTCTCTTGAGCTCCCTTCCATAAAATCTCAAAGTTCTTTTGATCACTGATGGAGGAGGGGTCCTGGTCCGTCCCCACAAATTAAGTGTTTGGGATCACTCCCCGCTGGGGCCCTCTCTTGCTTCCTTCCACGCACGTGCGTAGCCAATACCCCCGTCAGCCAGCGTTAGCCGCCGTGACAGGTAGCCCTTTGCCAACCTCTTAATCCAAGGACTTTTGTCAACCCAAATCTGCACCTCCAGCCTTAACTGATTACAAAAGAGGGCTCTGCAGAGTCGTCTGTGACGAAGCAAGCATCTTACTCCTAGACGTTTGAACGGTCATTTTGAATAAAAAGCTCATTCATTCGTCTGTGTGTCGGGCACGCAATTCACTTCACCTCTCGCTGGGACTCGGGCTTCCTCGCCTGTCAGGTGACCGAGACAAATGAGACGAGGCGCTTGAAAGGATTTCACAAACCGAACTCACAAGAAAGCGCGCCCTGGATCCCACGCAGGTGGAGGCGAATGTTAAGGGAGATTATAATGGAAAAAGCTGCTTGGGACGAGGGTGGGAGGTGATAGTTTGTCAAGGCCCTACGAGACAGCAACAAAAAAGCAATGAACCTGGACCCACGCGGCAGGTGTGTTTTCTCGCAAAGCTGATAAACTTGGAGTCAGGGAAGGTGTTACGAGATGGTGGCAAGTGCCCCGGCCCGGACTGGGACCACCCCTCTGAACTCGCCTGCCCCTTGGACCGCTCACAGCCCGTTTGCTCATGGCTTGGGCACGACAATTCACTTACAGTTAGAGAGCCCAACCAGACGCAAGGCATATGGCATTACCTACGTTGCTGAGGTGAGCACAACAGATAACGTGGCTGCACTGAGGAAGTTTCTAGTCCCCCAGAGGCAACAGCCGAAAGGAATAAGCAAAGGTGTCTGATGGCATACCACCCTGGAATTAGAATCAGATGACAGAGTTTGGCTGGTGGTTCTTTGACAGGACACCTGTCAAAGGTTCTTGAACCTCACAGTTCGTGAGTTCGAGCCCCGCGTCGGGCTCTGTGCTGACAGCTCAGAACTTGGAGCCTGCTTTGGATTCTGTGTCCTTCCCTCTCTGCCCCTCCCCTGCTCACGCTGTGTCCCTCTCTCCTTCAAAAATAAATAAGCATTAAAAAAAAAAAAAGAAAGAAAGAAGAAGGCTTTGTGATGAAGGGATCTGGCGGGGAATGTCAGGGGTCCATGGAGGGATCGTCCCCCAGGTGGAGGGAGTGGCTGACATTCACTTCATCCTTCTTACCAAGAAAGAGCAGAAGTAGGGTACCCTTCCACGAAGGCTCATGGGTTCAGTGGTGGGAAGGTTGGGATTCCCTCTCTGGGTACCTTTGTGTCTGGAGGACATGTGCGAGGGGCTGGCAAAGGGTCGGGCAGGGGCAGCCCTGTTCCCGGGAAGACGGGGGACCCCGGGGTTGGGTGTGTCTCAGGTCGGACCCTCCTTCCCTCCACAGCGGCCGCACTGTCCTCCCAGGGGCCACAATGCAGGAGCCGCCGTTGGAACTCACCATCGAGCCCCCTCTGAGCCAGGAGACATTTTCGGAATTGTGGAACCTGTAAGTGGGGGGCGGGGTGGGCTCCCTGCCAGCCCCCCAGAACCCCCCAGTCCTGCCCACCCACCCCATTCCCCAGCCCCCCGGTGGAGCCTCTGTAGAAAACAAACCCCAGCACTGACGTTCCGCTCTTCTCTTTCAGACTTCCCGAAAACAATGTTCTGGTAAGGACTGGAGGTGGGGGGTTGCTGGAGGGGGACACTATAGGGACAGGGGCCGGAGACCTGGCCCTCTGACTCCTGCCTCTCCCCCCTGCAGTCTTCCGAGCTGTCCTCAGCGATGAATGAGCTGCCGCTCTCGGAAGATGTCGCAAACTGGCTGGATGAAGCACCAGATGATGCTTCCGGAATGTCAGCGGTTCCGGCACCAACAGCCCCTGCGCCAGCCACCCCTGCGCCAGCCATCTCCTGGCCCCTGTCATCCTTTGTCCCTTCGCAGAAGACCTACCCGGGCGCCTATGGTTTCCATTTAGGGTTCCTGCAGTCGGGGACAGCCAAGTCGGTTACTTGCACGGTCAGTGGCCCTGAGGGGCCGGTTTCCAGGCCGTAGCCCCCCTGGCTTTCTCTGTTCAGAACTTTAGGATTCCTCCTCTCTTACCTTCTTGTCAGTCTCCCTACATCTGACCTATTTAGTTTGGCCTGTGACCTTTGGCCTTGCCCCTGCCCCAAAGTTGACATTTCCCCTTTGACCTTGGGCTTCCGTCACCCGTCCTGTTCCACTCAGCCTCGCTCACGGGGCCGTGGAACTTTTCTTTTTTCCTTCACTCCTTCCTTTCTTGGCTTTTGTAAGTGAGCTTCTGGGATAAAGACCCCCAACCCCGCCATCCGGAACCACCTTTCCCTCACGGCTTCCGGTTGGTGTGTAAGTGGTGCTGGTGCATGTGACCCCCCGCCGCCCCAGGCACTCGTCCCCTGACCTGTCCATCCCTTCTCCTTCCCTCACAGTACTCCCCTCCCCTCAACAAGCTGTTTTGCCAGCTGGCGAAGACCTGCCCCGTGCAGCTGTGGGTCCGATCGCCGCCCCCACCGGGAACCTGTGTCCGCGCCATGGCCATTTATAAGAAGTCAGAGTTCATGACAGAGGTCGTGAGGCGCTGTCCCCACCACGAGCGCTGCCCTGACAGTAGCGATGGTGAGCCGTCGGGGGCTACAGATGGGGCAGGGCCTGCTGCTAGGGTCCCCCGGCCCCTGATTCCTCCCCGATTGCTCTCAGGTCTGGCGCCTCCCCAGCATCTCATCCGAGTGGAAGGAAACTTGCATGCCAAGTACCTGGACGACAGAAACACTTTCCGACATAGCGTCGTGGTGCCCTACGAGCCGCCCGAGGTCTGCTTTGGCATCTGGGGTCTCTGGGAGGAGGTGGGGGAGGGGTTTGTCAGCGGCCGTCCAGGTGGGAGATGGGGGGGGGGGCTTTCTCCTTCTTACGCAACCTCCCCACGGCCGCGTGCGGTGTGCACAGCCAGCCGGGTGGTCCCCAGTGCACGGTTGAGGAAACCAGCCTACACACTGCAGGCCTGCCCGGCGCTGGGTGGCCTCACTCGGCCCGATCTTCTCTCCCAGGTCGGCTCTGACTGTACCACCATCCACTACAATTTCATGTGTAACAGTTCCTGCATGGGGGGCATGAACCGGAGGCCCATCATCACCATCATCACCCTGGAAGACTCCAAGTAGGGACCCGCACGCCACCCTGCCCCAGGCCACTCTCTCCCGTGCTATCGCCCGTCCCGTCCTTCCTGCTCATTCCCATCCCCGCCTGTGGAATCTCCTCTGCCGTCCCCCACCCTCCGCCTCCAAGTTTTCCTTTCTCTGGCTTTGGGACCTTCTCTTACCCGGCTTCTCGATACTCCTTAGGCTTTTAGGCTCCACGTAGGATGAAGGAGGTGGGGAGTAAGGGGGGCCCCATCTCCCTCACTGCCTCCAGCTTCTGTCTTCTTACGTGGGTAGTGGGAAGCTGCTGGGACGGAACAGCTTCGAGGTACGAGTTTGTGCCTGTCCTGGGAGAGACCGGCGCACTGAGGAGGAAAATTTCCGCAAGAAGGGGGAGCCTTGCCCTGAGCCGCCCCCTGGGAGCACTAAGCGAGGTAAGCGGGCAGGACGAGAGGAGGCAGGGAGGGTGCAGTTCGGCTCAAAATTTACTCTTCTCTCGCCGTTCCTCACCTCTTTCCCAGCGCTGCCCCCCAGCACCAGCTCTACTCCCCCACAAAAGAAGAAGCCACTGGATGGAGAATATTTCACCCTTCAGGTAATCAAGGGCGGGATGCTTAACCCATTGAGCCACCCAGGTGCCCCGATTCCTTTGAAGTTAATATTACTGGGTTGAAGATTTGTTTCAAAATGTGGTTTTCTGCTTGACTGCTTTGCCTGCAATTAGGGCGTTTGCCAGTAGGGGGCAGTGGTGCCTTAAGACAATGGCTGAAGGTTGTGCCTAACTTCAGATCTCCAGTCACAAGGTGCGTTAAGTGGTACTGTGACTTTCGCCCTAATACTTCTTTATCCCCCTCCTCCCTGCCGCAGATCCGTGGGCGTGAACGCTTCGAGATGTTCCGAGAGCTGAATGAGGCCTTGGAGCTGAAGGATGCCCAGAGTGGAAAGGAGCCAGGCGGAAGCAGGGCTCACTCCAGGTGAGTGACCTGGGCCCTCTCCCAGCCCCACTCCCCTGCCTTCCTGCCGCGAAAGGCCACAGGACTCCATTCTAATCCCACTTTCAAGGCAAAAAGGAACTGGTGCCCTGACAGTGGGACCTGCCCTGCTCGGTCTTCCCCCAGTTGTATCCTGCACCCCCTTTCGTGCCTCTTGGTCATTTCCAGCAACCCCTAGCTCAGAGCTGGGGTCCCAAAAAGAGGCCTGATAACCATGTGGGAGTATGAGACACCGCAGGGTTGAGACAGTTCCCCAGCCCTGCCGACCACCAGCAGGTCTGCGTGGCTTCGCGACTCCCTTTATTGGGCTCAGTTTCCTTGTTTGTCAGACGGGGTGGGGAAAGACGACGACACGACCCAGAAGTACCCCGGGTGCTCGGTAAACACATCCGCGGGTGGTGGTGACCATTTCAGCTTAAATTCCCCTGCTCCTGCCTGGGGCCCTTCAGAGCCTGGATCTGAGACACGCCTCCCACTCACTGACGTCATCTCTTTCCCTGCCCCTTGTCTCGCCAACAGCCACCTGAAGGCTAAGAAGGGGCAGTCTACCTCCCGCCATAAAAAGCCAATGTTGAAGAGAGAGGGGCTTGACTCAGACTGATGTCCTTCCGCTTCCGGTGCCGCCCCCCCCCCCCCCCCAACTGACACCCTCACCCTTGTCCTCCTTCCCTGGCATTTTTGGGACTTGGGAGCTTGAACACACAAGCTTGGTCTGTTCCCCTGCTTGGTACAGGTATGCCTCGGAAACACCATGAATTTTTCCACTTACCTTAGCCTAAGGCTCCGCTAACAAAGTTGGCCTACGTAGTTGGTTAGTAGGGGGAGGTGGGACCTTCCAACCGAGTTTTTTAAGATTTTTTACTATGAGGAACCGTGAGGGAGGTAGGAGAATGTTCCTGCCTATAAAGAGCGTTCTAGAACCAATCATACGCTGGGCCGCAAGCCCAGTTCTCTACCATTTTAACCAGCTATTGAATTTGTCCTGATTTTATTGTCCATTTTTATGAAATGCTAATAACCATACCTACCTCACGGTGTTTGTTGTGAGGGTTCACGAAATGATACATGTCTTGCCCCCAAACAGGTTTTTTTTTATTACACGATGTCTGAGACTTGGTGCCTTCACGGGTGCTGATTCCCTAACGTCCCTGTTGGTGGATGGGATGATCAAGTTCCTACGACCGGGACAGCTGGTCAGGGGTCCCCCTCCTTGCTGGCCCGGCCGAATCCTGTCTTCCCTCTCGCCGAACCTCACTTCCTAAAAGGAAGTCTGACTCTGTCCTACGCCCGCGAGGGATCCGATCCCTGGTGTAGGATCTGTATCTGTCAAGGTCTGTTCCCTGCCCCCGACTCCTCAGGATCAATTTCTTTTGCACTCTTCGAGGCACATCTGCGTATTTCCCCACACCCTTCCCCCTCTCCCCTTTTTATATCCCCTTTTTATATTGGGTTTTATTTTACAATAAAATTTTGCTAACACCTGTGTGTCTGAGGGGCGGGTGCCCGTGGAGGCTGCGTGGGGCCTGCCGTGCCGCAGGGGCGAGTCAGGAGGTGATGTTGGGAGGCAGCCACCTGAGTGTCCGGGGAGTGGGGGCTGGGGGGGGGAAGGGGGGTGCCACGCCGGGGTTCCGGGAGGAGAACAAAAGCTGGAGACTGGGTCAGTCTGCGGGCTGCATGACAACAAGGGAGGGGGGGACTCCATTCATAACTCAGGAACCAACTGTCCCTCCTCCCCCGCCCCCCCTGCCCTACCAGGGCTGGCACAAGGTTCTCTCCTGCCCCTGCTTCGAGGATTGGGCTGCTGCCCCCCTCTGTCAGCCTCTCACCAAGGATTATGGGATTTAAATGTCTGATTTAGCAAGCCTGAGCCTCTGGGGTGGCCATCTGCTCACAAGAAAGGGGCAGGATACCTGGGTCCCCGAGGAGGAAGATGGTGGGTGCCGTTGGATGAAGACAGCCGGGGAGGCCTGCCAGCCAGGGTCCCAGGAAAGTGGGGGCGGCTAAGGTGAGGGCCGGGGTGCGGGGCTGGGGCCTTCCCGGCATCCCCTCATCCTGGGCCTCAGGCCAGGCAATTCAATGAATTGAAGCTTTAAACTCTGCCAGGAAAACCTCAAAGGGCTTCTTGGGGTAGGGAGGAGAGCTGAGGTTGGGGAGCTCTGCTCCCCCGCCTGTCCTGTTCCTCGGTGCTGCTGGCTCCCAGGGAGGGGGGCTGGGGGGGGAGCTCTCTCCATCACCCACTGCTGCCAGAGCCAGCGCTTGGAGGGGCGGCCAGACACTGGGGACATGGCTTGGCCCACCTCCTCCCTGGAGGCAGAGGGAGGGGTGCTAAGGTCCAGAGAGGGTTCTGGGGCCAGCGTCCCCTCAGCTTCCTCAACCAGGCTGAGGGTGCCTGTGGGGAGTGGCGTGGCCTGCCCCAAGGGTCCCAGATGGCCGTGCACCCACCAGCCCCCCTGGCCTCAAGACCACCTTCTTTCTCTTTCTCTCGCCGGGGAACGCCAAACGCTCCCCAGGAGACCTGGAACCATCTCCTTCAGAGACCTGAAGCTTCACCATGTCCCCCCACCCTCCGGAGCCTTGGCAAGCCAGCGCTCTCGAAACTTCTTCCCTCTCCTCACTCCTCCAGATGGGTCACCTTGAAAATGCCTTCTGACCAGCACCCGGCACCCCTGACTCGCATCTCCCTTGACTGCGTCCCCAGCAATGGGACCGGGTCCGTTTCTGCTCTGCTCCTTCAGAAAGCAGATCCGATCCGGCTCTGCCCAAACCCCCGTGAGCCGATAGATCACTGGGCTGGGAACAAGGCTGGGTTCGCAGGCCAGCTCTGCGATGGGCAGAGGTGACCTGTACTGGGTCCCTGACTCTCTGGTCCTACCTGCCTTCCTTCCCTCGCGTTCATCCAGGCATCTGTCTAGGCTACAGGCACTCACCGGTGGCTTCCTCTGCCTGGCTCTGTTCTAGAACGTGGGGGCCCATGGCAGACGTGGCCCCGGCTCTCAAGTTCAGAGCCCAAGCCCTGTACCGCTGGGATTTGGGATATCTCTTGGGATGCCTGGGTGGCTCACTCGGTTAAGCGTCCAACTTCGGCTCAGGTCATGATCTCACGGTTTGTGAGTTCGAGCCCCGCATCGAGCTCTGTGCTGACAGCTGGGAGCCTGGAGCCTGCTTCCGATTCTGTGTCTCCTTCTCTCTCTGCCCCTCCCCTGCTCACGCTCTGTCTCTCTCAAAAATAAATAAATATTAAAAAAGGAGAAAGAGAAACCAAAGGAACCTAGCATGCATCCTAAAAATGATACAAATTGTTGAAAAAGAAAGCAAACTTGGTTGAAAGGGTAAAATCCAAAAGTAGGAGGTTTTTTTTTTTTATGTTTTTATTTTATTTTTGAGAGAAAGAGCGTGAGGGGGGAGGGGCAGAAAGAGAGGGAGACACAGAAGCCGAAGCAGGCTCCAGGCTCTGAGCTGTCGGCATAGAGCCTGACACGGGGCTGGAACTCACAGAATGAAAGAAAGATCATGACCTGAGCTGGAGTTGGACGCTCAACTAACTGAGCCATCCAGGCACCCCGAAAAGCAGGAGTTCAGAAAAAAGATAAATTTATAAAAGGAAAAGAAGGGGCACCTGGCTGGCTCAGTCAGAACATGTGACTCTTGATCTTGGGGTTATGAGTTCGAGCCCCACGTTGGGCGTAGAGTTTACTTAAAAATGAAATAATAGGGCGCCTGGGTGGCGCAGTCGGTTAAGCGTCCGACTTCAGCCAGGTCACGATCTCGCGGCCCGTGAGTTCGAGCCCCGGGTCGGGCTCTGGGCTGATGGCTCGGAGCCTGGAGCCTGTTTCTGATTCTGTGTCTCCCTCTCTCTCTGCCCCTCCCCCGTTCATGCTCTGTCTCTCTCTGTCCCAAAAATAAATAAACGTTGAAAAAAAAAATTAAAAAAAAAAAAATGAAATAATAAGGGGCGCCTGGGTGGCGCAGTCGGTTAAGCGTCCGACTTCAGCCAGGTCACGATCTCGCGGTCCGGGAGTTCGAGCCCCACGTCAGGCTCTGAGCTGATGGCTCGGAGCCTGGAGCCTGTTTCCGATTCTGTGTCTCCCTCTCTCTGCCCCTCCCCCGTTCATGCTCTGTCTCTCTCTGTCCCAAAACTAAATAAACGTTGAAAAAAAAATTAAAAAAAAAAAAGAAAGAATAATAATAATTTAAAAAAACTCAAGGGCTTGTTGAAAACACAGCAAGGACCATTGATTGGTCCAATGCAACTTAAACTATTCTGTGCCACAGGAAAAGAATGAAATCTCCAATTTATGTAAAGTTGTGGTTTCATTAATATAAAACCTGATAATAAAGACTGTAAAAACCTAGAAGCTAAATTAACTTGGAAGCAAAACTCTCAACATAGTATCAGAATACATTGATGAATTAAAAGAAGAATAACACTGTAAGTAAAGGT
This sequence comes from Prionailurus viverrinus, assembly GCF_022837055.1. NCBI lineage: Eukaryota > Metazoa > Chordata > Mammalia > Carnivora > Felidae > Prionailurus > Prionailurus viverrinus. Next base: position 2,545,970 of record NC_062574.1, on the reverse strand, counting down.
TCATTCCGGGGGCACAAAGTTGATTTTGTAGAGAAAGCTATCAACATAATTCGTGACATTAACAAATTAAGGAAGAAAAATATGATCCTGTCGAGAAATGCTGAAAGGACTTTGATTAAATGTCAGCATCCATTCCTTCAAAAAAAATTAAGAATACAAGGAGATATCCTAATGGCTAAACACTAAGAGAATTTCGATTAAAGAACCATACAGGGATGCATACGGACAATGTTCTAATGCATTCAAGAGGATCAAAGAAAGAAAGAAAACAACACTGGTTAAGTATCTCTTTGCCTTTTTGATCATAGGACCATGCGCCTAAGCACTCTAGAGACCATAATAAACAACTCTTGGAGTTAGAATTTAATAAGGTAGATAGTAGATAAAGATTTTTTATCTTCTCAAAAAGTCACAGAGAGGGGAACCAGGCTGGCTCAGAACAGCACGAACCCTTGACCTCAGGGTCATGAGTTCAAGCCCATGTTGGGCGTAGAGATTACCTTTTTAAAAAGTAAATAAATGTTTTAAACATCTCGGGGTCATGAGTTTGAGCCCTGTGTCGGATGTAGAGATTACAAAAAAAAAAAAAAAAAAAAAAAAAGGATGGAGGGAAACCTACTTACTTTCCTAGGTAACAGAAAACACACTTAAAACGACCAAAATCGAATGAATATAGCTTGGCGTATGGGGCACCTGCATGGCTCGGTTGGTTGAGAGTCTGGCTCTCGATTTCGGCTCAGGTTGTGATCTCACAGTTCATGAGTTTGAGCCCCGCATCGGGCTCAGTGCTGATAGCGTGGACCCTGCTTGGGATTCTCTCTCTCCCTCCCTCTCTGCCCCTCCCCTGCTCACTCCCCTGTCTCTCTCTCTTTCAAAATAAATGATAAACATTAAAAAAAATTTTTTTTTTCCCCTTGGAGCTCCTGGATGGCTGAGTCAGTTGAGCATACGACTTCAGCTCAGGTCATGATCTCACAGTTCATGAGTTCAAGTCCCACATTGGGCTCTGCACGGTCAATACAGAGCCTGCTTGGGATTCCCTCTCTCCTCTCTCTCTACCCACCGCCATGCGCTCTCTCTTAAAATAAGTAAATAAACTTAAGATTTCTAAATAATAATAAATAAATAAATAAGTAGTTTTCTTATTGACTAAACTCTATGCCCAACATTTGGCTCAAACTCACCAACCCCAAGGTCAAGAACCACACGTCCTACCAACTAAGCCTGCCAGGCTCCCTAGAGTTTTTTTTTTAAAAGTAAAGTGAGGTTGGGGCGCCTGGGTGGCGCAGTCGGTTAAGCGTCCGACTTCAGCCAGGTCACGATCTCGCGGTCGGTGAGTTCACGATCTCGCGAGATCTCGAGTGATCTCGCGTGAGTTCGAGCCCCCCGTCGGCTCTGGGCTGATGGCTCGGAGCCTGGAGCCTGTTTCCGATTCTGTGTCTCCCTCTCTCTGCCCCTCCCCCGTTCATGCTCTGTCTCTCTCTGTCCCAAAAATAAATAAAAATGTTGAAAAAAAAATTAAAAAAAAAAAAAGTAAAGTGAGGTTGACAAAACTAAAAAAGTAAAACTGGACTCTGAATTACACCGCACATAAAAAGAAATAAAGATCAGGGGAATTGAAGGGAAAATAAAAATTTTAATGAAATTAAAATCCAGTCTCCCCCTGCCCCCCGCCAACACCCACAAAAATCTAGATAATAGGAATAGCTCTAGTGACTGGATGCCCAGAAACTACAAAAAAAAAAAAACTAGACATGTGAAGGAAGACCTAACACTTTTTAACAAAGAGGCAAGCATTGCTTAGGGCAGGGGGGCAGGGCAGAATTTTGCAACGCAGAAAACAGTTTCTATCTGTAGCTGTCAAGGAGCTTGAACAGATTCAGGGAAGAATGACCCAACGGGAAAAAAATACCATGCAGCCATCTAAAAAATATATACGCAGGGGCGCCCGGGGGGGGGCTCAGCCGGTTGAGTGTCCGACTTCGGCTCAGGTCATGATCTCACAGTCTGTGAGTTCGAGCCCCTTGTTGGGCTCTGTGCTGACAGCTCAGAGCCTGGAGCCTGCTTCGGATTCTGTGTCTCCCTCTCTCTCCGCCCCTCACCCACTCGCGTTCTGTCTCTGTCTCTCTCAAAAATAAATAAACATTGAAAAGAATTTTTAATTAAATAAATAAACATATGCATTCGAGCTCTACCAGGTGACATAACGGCACAAGAAAATTTATTGAGTGAAAAACAGTGAAATGCACAAAAGTGGGTCTGATTGGATCCAGTTCCGGCATGATAACGAGCAAACCCCAGCAGGTTGTGCGCGTGCATTCGCGTGTGCGTATACAACTCATTCGTGATGAAATCGTGTATACGGATGCTTGTGCAATAAAGCTCTCTTGCAAGGCAAATCCTAACTCGTTGCAAGCAAACCAACAAAAATAAAGCCCAAGAAAATAAAAAGTAGCTCTAAACCCATCCACGTATGTCACAGTAAACACCGTTCCGTGCACCTGTCTGTCCCTTTGTTTTTGTTTTTTTTTTTTTTTCCTACGCTTGCGTGTATACTTTCACCCCCAATCAGGGTCCTAACGGTTCACATTGTTTTTTGAGATCTGTTTCTTCCGGTCCACTTTCCCCATGTCCCAGGGCATTTGCTGAGGCTGTTCTCTCTCCCCAACCACCCCACCCTTTAAGGCTCTAAGAAACCTGCCACTGGAAGCCCCGGAGTAGAAAGAAAGCCCGTTGACTGCTCTGAATATTCTCCTCACTGGCTTTCTCCCCTCCCTGGAGGCACGTTTAGGTCTACCTGGCAGGAGAGTTTCTCGAGTGTTCCTCACCTCTCCCGTTAAACTGGGGAGCTCCTTGGGAGCAGGAAGTCTGTCTCTTTCATAAGTGTATCTTCACGGCGCCTAGAATGCACACAGTAGGCACTTCGTAAGTATCGCCCGACAAAGGGATATAGGCTTCCTGCCTCTCTTGCTCTGAGCCGTCTCAAAGACAGTATGAAAGAAGGAGCGATCTGGAAGGTAGACGTTTGGACACTGGATGAAGTCAAAGCTGGGAAGCAGGACCCCCGAGGCCCAGGCGGCCCCCAAATCACCCAGATCGCCTCCCTCCCCTTCCCAGAGCTCTTCCGAATGCTCAGAAAGGAACAACCCACACGCAGGGTTCCGTGTGTGATATATATTTATATATATAATTGCTCTCATTCTATTGTACTTTATCTTCTTTTTACAGTAGATCTGACACAGGCATTAAATAACTGCAGAGAGAGACCACTGGGGCGAGGGGAATGCAGGAAAACATGGGGGACCCCAAGGGAAGAGACTCAGATCCAGTGAGAGGGGAGGAGGGAAGGGTCCATCTGAAGGGGGGGGGGCGGTGTGGAGGCTGCAGGGTCAGAAAAGAAATGGGGAGTTAGAGAGGGCAGAAATGAAGGGCACGATCACTCAAGAACACCAGAGGCCCCTCACGTGACATTCTATGGGCACTACGGGGTCGTTTAAAAACGCCAAGGGGTCCCGAAGGAGGTGGGCCGAGAAGTTCAGAGCCTAGACTGGGGGGCTATGGGCAGCGTTTAGGCCGAGGGGCAGAGGAGAGGGGAGGAGCTAGTGATTAGTTGATAACGTGCTAAGAGAAGCCAGAGGGAGGAGGGGGGGGGTGGCTCCGGGCCCAGGGGAAGGAGGTGAAACAGTCCCATAGCCAGCTGACGTTTCCAAGGTGGCCACTGGGGACCCAGCCGAAATGGCTGCCCTCCCCCAGCGCTCTGGGGAAAGGGAACTTGAAGGATATTCTGGGAAAACAAACAGGGAGACAGTGAGCCGTCGGCGGCAAAAAAACAAAGTGGATGTTCAGCCTAGGTCAACCCCATCCCTCCGAAGAGTGCCTGTTTGGGTGACAGGAAGAGAACTTTCAAGAAGAACCAACAGGGACTCCTCTTCCAGACCCTCGTCCCCAGCTCGCGCCAGTCACGGCAGGGTGAGGAGAAAAATGTGCCAGAAGGCAGGGAAAAGGCCACCGAGCCACCTCGTCCTCAGTTACAGACAGTTCAGAGGAGGGAACGGGGATGGAGAGGACGTGGGGACACCCCTGCCGATGCCGGAGGAGCCGGATGAATTCAGAAGCCACCGAGACGGTGACGGTGTCGATGAGGCAGAAAGCGTGGGAGAGACAGAGGAAGGTGAATGGAGGGCCACGTTCGTGTCTGCAAACCAGGGATGGAAGGAGATGTGGGGGGGACGGGGGGGAGGTGGACGAGGGTGAAGGCAGGTGCGAAGGTGGGCAGGTGGGCAGGTGGGCGGGCAGGCAGGCATTTTCTATTGCTCTCTGGGGACAGCAGGGGTGGAGACACCCCACTCACAGCTAAACCAGAACCAGAACGGCCCCCAACTCCTCGGGCCGGCCTTCCTGGGATCCTGCCTCCCTGCCTCTGACGGAGCTGGAATCCGGAGGGGAGGGTGGAGACGGGAGGGAAGTCAGGGGACCACAGTGGCCATCAGGCTGGGTTCACAAGTAAAGAAAAGGGGCGTGAGGCTCAAACAAGTCATAGCTCTGGTATAAAAAATACCTTTGGGGCGGGTGAGGGAGGGGTCAGGCAGGGTCAGGGACATTCCAGAGGCATCCATAGGAAAGAGGTGGGGGCAGGAGGAAGGGGCCTCAGGTTTTGTTGATGCGGAGTTTGAAGGCCACGCGGCCCGCGAACTTGTCCCGCTCATCGTCTGTGGCGATGTTGGCGGCATTGATCCGGCATTCTACGTTCACCTCCACGTTGGGGGTCACGTTCAGGAACTTCACGGCCACCAGGGGCTGCGTGTAGTTCACCTGGGCCAGAGGAGGAGGGCACAGGTCCAGGCCCTTGGCAACTCCAGCCTCCTCCCCAATGACCCCGCTCCCCGGGGGGAGCCACGGGACCGGGCCTCCCACGAAACTTACGTGGAACTTTTTGCCATAGTAAGGAAAGTACATGAGGTCGATGCTGCCGTTGGCAGGGAACGTGACAAAGTGGCCGAGGTTCTCAGCATCTTCGTCCCGCTGTGGGGGAGCAGGAGGGTAGGGGGAGAGCGGGTCAGGGGCGGCGGGAACCCAGAAGCTCTCCAGACTGCCCTCTACTCTTCCTTCGCCCCGACTGACTTCTGGCTCCAATCTGCTTCCCTTGGGCTGTGAGTCTGTGTGCGCATGTGTGCAGGAGGGGCTGTCCTGTCTCTCGGTCAGACTGGGAAGTCCTGAAGGGTGTTAAGGACCCTGGAGCCGCCCACTTATCCTCCCACACCACCTCCTTACCCCGGTCTCAGCAATCGGTTTCTGGAGCAGAGCCAAGAGAGAACAGATGAGTGAGTAAGGGCTCGGAAGGAAGGGGAGGGTGTGTGTGTGTGTGCGCGTGTGTAAAGGGGGACGGGAAGTTTCTAGAGAGGACAGAGGAGGGGGGCCGCAGGGTTCCCAGGACAACTGAGTGGCCCTAACTACCAGAAACCTAAAAAGAACTGAAGAGCAAGGTGAGACACGGGAGGGGGAGCGGAAGACACGGTGATCAGGGACTGGAGAAGGTGGAAGGGGTCAGGCACAGAAGCAGAGGCCGAGGCTCGGGTGGGCTCAGACAGGTGGGTGTCTATCCACGCGAGAGCATCTAGAGAGAAGCAAGAGTGGTGGGAGCCCCTGGGAGTTGGAGCCACGCTGGCACGCCCTCTTACCCCCTTGTCCCTAGAGTGACGGGGCCTCTGACAGCAAGGGAGACAGAAAGACACGAGTGAACTACGTGCAGGCCAAGAAGGGCGAACAGACGGGCAGGTGGACAGGGCCCCACAAACTCACCTTCCCCACACAGGTAACATTCATGCTCTGATTCGCTCCCGCGTAGAAGTTGATGACCTGGAATGAAGAGAGAGGACGAGGAGTTAGAGAAACAAGGTGGCGAAGACACACGTGTCCAGCCTCCCCCCCCTCCACAGAACCTGGCCTCCCACGGCCCCACGCCTCTGGTTCTCGAAGCCGCTCAAACCTCCCCAGATCGGCCCCAGTGAAAAGCAACTGCCCGCAGATGATGACCCCAGCCCCCTCCTTCATTCTCCCTGGTGACCAAGGTCGCACGTACCCGGTTCATCTTGATGAAGACACAGGGCTGCCCGGTGCTGTAACCATAGTGGGTCGGGTCCCCGATGCCAGAGCAGTCGCCCAGCTGGGTCCGGTTGAACTGGCAGGCACGCTTCGGGTAGTTGAGGACTCCGTTGTCTGGCTGTTCGTAATAGCGCCCAGGGCGGCAGACGTCATTCTTCTGGGCTTGGATGGAATCGTTGTAAGCTAAGGAGGCAGGGGAGAGAGACAGAGAGAGTCACGGGGCCAGTGTTCTGCTTCCAGGGTCCCCCGATCGCCTGCCCAAGCCCCTGCACGGCCACATCAGCGGCCCCTCACTCACGCTCCAAAAACTTGTTGAGCTTCTGAACATGTTGGTCCCAGCTTTCAGTGTCACTGACGTTGACAATGACATCAAGATTCTCAGTCTTGGGGCGAATCATCAAGCCTGTGCCAGACAAGTGGATATACGTATACGTATGCATATCCGACGAGGGACCACACACCGGAGGGAGGAAGCCGGACACAGGGAGCAGCAGGGTGATGGACGGGGTGGGGACAGGGGGAGATCTCCTGTGACCCCACAGCACCTTCCCAGATCACAAAGCTCTCAGCTGCGGGAAACGGGAAGGAGGCAGACTTCAAGGACTTCCCCGCACGTGGTAACCGGGTCATCAGAAGCCGCATCACTCACCCGGTGTGGTCAGTCGGTCCTGGTACTTGGGGGTATGGTCAGAGACCGTCTGCAGCATGACCCACATGGTGAGGGTGAACATGGCCGTGAGGAAGCCATAGAAGACGAGGTAGAAGAGGAGAATAAAGGCTGGGGAGGAGGAAACAGGGTCAGCGGGTTCCAAGATGACCTCACCTATCCCCGCAGACCCCTCTCCCACTCAGACGTTCTGCACCCGGACGGGTCACAGAGTCTCGGGGACATCTGAGAGCCTGCCCCTGGGAGCAAAATGAGACGAGCTGGAAGCAGGCCCTGGTGTCTGGCGTCCAGCCATGACCCCCCCCCCCCCCTCCGGTCCCATAGTGAAGCCCAGCCTCGTGGAGGCCGCAAGAGACCTAACTTCTCGTTGCTGGGCCAACCCCAAGTACAGGCCGCGGTCATTCGGCATCAGATTCCGTTCCCAACTTGTCAACCATTCGCGGCCCTACAAAGGCACAGCACCTGTTACTGCCTCACGGGTCCTCGTGCTTAAAGCTGTCCGGCGCGATGAGTTTCCAAGCTGGCCCTGGCCACCATTCGCAACCAAACTCTCACCCCGCCCCTCAGAGCGCGGACCCTCACGTTCAGACAGCAAACTCTTCTCTCTCCTGGCGCCCCACAGAAGTGGCACCTTGGACGCAGCTGCCGTCTAGCTACGAAATCTCTCAGAACCGCCCCGAACCTTCAGCGGTCACCCCACCCCCCAGTTCACGCACAGCACCCGGGGGGAGGCGGTTGAGCAAAGGTAGAATGTCCCGGAGGCTTCCGGGCGGGGAGCAGGTCCTTGCTGCATGTGACACGTAACTCCGTCACTCCTCAGCCTAAGTGTCTGTTGTTGCCACCACCCAGGAACCCCTGTCCTATCTCAGACGACACTGTCCCCATGAAGCTTCTCCAGGTTTCCCCGAGCCATCACGGATCCCTTCCACCCCAGGGACTGGACTCCCCAGTTTCCCGAAGGCGAGGACTGCCCTGGTGGGTGGGCTGATGGGAACAGTGTTCAACCGGTGTGGAGGAATTGTAGGTTGTGTCACAACAGGCTCCCCTATGCTTGACCTCCCAAGCTTAACAATCCCTTTTGGAAGAATGCCACCCTTCACCTGCACTCAAGCCCAGCACCAGACCCTCGCCTGGGGACAACTCCCTCTACGCCCGAGTCTCGCAGTCCCGCTGTGGGTTGGGAAGGTCTGGACACTCTGCCGGATGATGTATGCGCACGTCTCACCACTGGTGACCACTCCTCCCTCCGCCTGCGACATCGGAGCCGAACATCCAACCTCCAAAACCTCCCAGGGCCACCCCTCTCCAACAGCCCCCCACCCACAAAGCAGCCACAGAGAAAGCTCCAAACAGCAGCGGGATACTGACAACTTCCGCTGTGAAGAGCCCCCCCCCCCCCCGCGGTCCCCCCCACCTCTCCAAGACCCGCCCCCTCATGAATGTTCCCAGGGTCCAGGGGATGGGCACGAGCTAAAAATAGACGGGCTTGGCGAGCTAGTGAGAGCCAGAGGGAGGGAAGGGGCGCTCTTCTGGGGAAGGGGGGGGCGGCCGTGTGCAGCGGACCTGCCCGGAGAGGGAGCGCCAGCGCCGCGGCGCGGACACGCGCGCAGAGCCCGCGACCCCCCGCGCGAGGGGGCTCCGCGGGGGGCGGGAAGGCGGCAGTGACCTACTTTCTCCGCCTCCGCAGCGGCCGGCCGGGGAGATTAGACCGGCGATTCGGCCCCCTCCCAGGCCGGAGCCAGGCAGGGCGGGGGGGGGGGGGGGGGGTGGGGGGGGGAGGGCAGGACGCCGGGGACCCGGGAAGGGAACCGGGGCCGAGCCCGCGGGACCTGGTGCCCCCCCGGGGCGTCGCCCGGAGGACCCCCGCCCCGCCCCGCGCGCGGCCCGCCCTGCGTACCCCAGCTGGTCCCGGTGCGGCCCATGAACTGGTGCGTCCTCGGGTTCCACACGAACTCCTTCCACTCCTCAACCACCTGCCCGCAGCTCTTCGTCTCCTTCTGGATGACCATCTCGGCGGCGGGGGGCGAGTCCCGCGCCGGGCGGGGGGCTGCGGAGAAGCTGGGGTGCGGCGCGCAGAAGCCCCCCCGCCACGCTCCGGAACGCGCGGGGAGCGAAGGCAGCGGGGGCGAGGGAGACCCTCCCCAGATGGGCAGCCGCTGCAAATTCCGGGGTGCACGGCCACGCGCTGCGGGGTGCTGGCAGCGCGGCGTGGGATGCACCGATCCGAGCGCCCCCCCACCCCGCCCCCGGGCTCCGATGAAAAGGGGGCTGGCTGTCAGAGCAGGGGAGGTTAGAAAGAGGAAGGGGTGCGACGCAGCCTCACCCCCCCAAACCTTCTAGAAACAAAATGAAAAGGGATGCAAAAACAGACGGCTGCAAAACCCGAGCGAGGCGCAGAAAAAATAGGGGTGCAAGGAGGCAAGGGAGGGGTGGGGGAGGGGGCTGCCCCGAAATCCAAGATGCAAAGAGGCCGTGGGGAGGGACCGGGTGGCCGCTCAAGGCTCTTCCGCCAAGCGGAGACCGCCACACCAGTGGTGGCTCGGCCGCGGGGGTGGGGCAGGGACGCGCAATTGGGGGACAGCCAGGGATGGGGGTCCCCCGGGCGGAGGCTCCGCTCCTCAGCAGTGCGGGGCCGGCGGGCTCGGCGCGCAGTCTTTATACTCGGCGGCGGTGGGGGGGCCCGCCCCCTTCCCACCCCCAGAAGCCCCGCCTCCTCGCCGCTGGCCCGGGCGACCTCATGCATATGCAAATATGGAGAGAGGGATTGGGTCCGCCCCCCTGCCGCCTCTTTAAGACCCGGAGGTCTCTCCCCTCCCCCCAGCCCAGGTACCACACTGGATCAGGTGGAAGAAGGGGATGGAGGGCGTGTCCGGGCGGAGTGGAGCGAAAGGGAACCCCGGAGAGAGACAGAGCTGGAGAGGGAAGCCGATCTTTGCGGCGAAGGGGCCCCAGGCCGGCCGTTGGAGACTAAGATCCGGAGACAGACAGGGCCAAATGTGAGAGGGATAGAGAAAGAGCCAGAGACCAAGAAAAACAGAAGGCACCAGCCAGGGCGCGAGACCCGCCGGGATGGAAGCTAGAACAGGCCACACAGGATGGAGAGAGGCCACCACAGGACGGAAATTCCCTTTGGGGGAGCCGCTACCAGCTCCCCCCAACACCTCCTTCTCCAATCCCACAGCCCCTGGTTCTCTCCAAGCCTAGGGGCTTCCCCATGTCCCCACCCAACTCTCCCCGTCACGTCACCACATCCCTAGCCCCTGGCATTGCCCGGAGACCCCAGCCGGGATCCAGATCTCCTCAGGTGTTGCGTCTCCCCCCAACCCCCAGGTGTGAACTCCCCCTCCCCATTTGCCCACTGGGGTCCACAGACATGGCCCATTTGAGCACCTGTTAGAGACTTTGTGCAACTCTAGCCCTGGGGAGGCAACCTCGCAGTTCTCACGGGGCTCCAGAGACCCACAGTCTAGTTGGGGAGCGGGGGAGGGGTACAGGAGCCTCTAAAGACCCCGAGTTAAGAATCATGATCTCTCTCTTTTCATCTCTCTTCGGATCTTGTCGCTTTGCCTTGGAGAGGGGTTTCTTCTCCTTCCGCCTCTCACCCAATTTCCTTGGCTCTAGTCCTCACCACTGCCAGGTTCTGACTCTCGCCCTCCTCCTCAAATTCTCTCCCTCCAGCCCAGCTTTACGGACTTGGGGGGTCTGTTCAACCAAAGCTCCCACTCAGAATGGCCCATGTGGCTGGTTTGGTGCTTTCACCATCTCGTAACTCTTCATAATTTTATCTTTGAACTTGTTAATTTGTGCGTGAAGTCCAACGGGACAACGGAGGACGCGTGTGAGCGAGGAGGTGTATGGAACGTGCCATCGTGAGGCCGCCCGGTGTAGAACTCTGGTGGACCCATCGTGCGTGCGACAGCAAGCGGGTTACGCGTCCAGCTGAATGACCTTGAACGCTAGAAGACAATGGCCTTCTAGGAGACACAGGTGACTGAGGCATCTTCTTCTTCTCCTCCCCTTTCTGGGTCCCGCTGTTTCCTGATTCAGCCAACCACTTCTGCTGGCGACGATGACAGGGAAGGAAAGGGAAAAACTGAGCTGCCCATAATTCCTTTGGCTTCTAGTCCTTCCATGCTCATTAGTAAGACGAGGGCAGGAAAAAGTTAATTTTTCTTTATCTCAAACAACGTTAAATAGCAAAAAAACAAAACAAAAAAAAAAACAGAAAAAAAAAACAACCATGAGAAGTTGAGAAAAGAACCACGGAAGAAATGAAAACATGCTCTCTTTCGGTACCGTGAGCGGCACTTTTTTCCTGCCTTCTGCACAAGGGATCCCACATCCTCGTTTTGGACCGGGTCCTGCAAATTATACAGCGGGCTCTGCTTAGCCCCTTCTGCAGGCTCCGGATTAATTTTCTCCAGATACAGTTTTAATTAGGCCACTCCTCAGCTCAAAGGTCTTCACTGGCTTCCTGTCACCCTGTGCAGGACGGAGTCCTGATTCTTTTGTCTAAGCCTCAGGGCATTCCAGTGCCTAGCCCCAGCCTGTGTCCCCAGCCCCCTTTCCCACTAGGACCCAACTGATCCTCTGCTGGAGCTGAGCCTGACCCGGCCACTCCTAGGACAGGCTGTGCTCACTCCTGACTTCACACCTTTGTCCATTTCATTCCCTTGTCCTGGAAGGCTGCCCACCCTTCAGAGTCCAGCCGCAACTCCCATTCATTCATTCAATGCGTATCTAATGAGCATTTACTTAGAGCCAGGCACTGTTCTGGTCCCTGTGCTCCTGGGACTCTCGTTCCAATAAACGAAAAAAACAAGCAGACAACTAAAACAATGTAGTATAATACTACGCAGAAAAAATAAAACAGGGTGGTGTGACAGAGAGCCCCTGCACGGGCAGGGAGGGCCTTACTGGAGAGCTAACGTTCAGTGTGAGACCCAAGGAACCCGAGGAACCACGGGGAACTGTAGAAGAATCTTCCAGGAGGAGGAAAGTCTAAGTGCAAAAGCTGGGCCTCAAATGAGGGAAAGCAAGATTAATGCAGCAAGAGATCCGAGAGGTAGGCACATCATACAGGTCCCTGTAGGCCAAAGGGCATAGTTTGGATTTTTTTTTAAACATTTCTTTATGCTTGAGAGGCAGAGAGAGAGACAGGGCATGAGCAGGGGAGGGGCAGAGAGAGAGGGAGATACAGAATCTGAGTCAGGCTCCAGGCTCCGAGCTGTCAGCACAGAGCCCGACGCGGGGCCGGAACCCACGAACCGTGAGATCATGATCTGAGCCGACATCAAGAGTTGGATGCTTAACCCACTGAGCCCCCCGGGCGCCCTGACTCTTATGGTGTTTTATCTCTTCAACCAGGTTGCAAGCATTTCGAGAACAGGCCTCTGTCTTATATACCCTGTCGTATATACCCTCTATACCCGAGCACTCCACAGAGCTATGGAAAACAGCGTCCGGTTGCCGAATTGGACTTAGACATGAATGCCTCCTTCTGCTAGAAACTGCGCGGAAGCAACTTCCCCTTTCCTCCATGAGACAAGGAGAATCAAAATGAGCTAGGTCCGATCTGGAGAGATGAGGCCTAGACCCTACCCTCAACACACACAGCCTGGCAGACGCTGGCCTGGGGATGCCCTCCAGACTGCTAGCTCAGTTCTGTCCTGTACACCCTCGGAAAAGAATGAACGCGTCCATACGTTTCAGGGGAAGGCTGTGGAACCTGCTGCTCCGTGCACATCTTCCCCTGTGAGGGTCAGCATGAGGAGGGGTGTGATGGAGGGAGCATTGCTATTCATTGCAGCATCGGTGTTCACAGGGAAGTTGGCTAAGGAAGGAAGGAAGGAATGGGGGTCAAAGAACCAACCTCTTCCCGGAACCCAGTCCTGCCTCCGGCATCTCCAGAAACAAGGGAAGGGAAGAGAAACTCCCACAGCCCCTCTCCCAGATCCAGAGTCTGTCATGAGGTCTGCGTGCCCTGAGCAGAGACAAGAACAAGGAAAGAAGCGGGCTCTAACACGCAGATGTGGGTGCGTGTGTGTGTGTGTGCGCGTGGGGGTGGGGGGTTATTATTTAACGGGGACAGAGCTTCGGTGTTTCAGGATGAAAAGATCCGGAGATGGTCAGTGGTGATGGTTGCCCGGAACGGAGAAACTCGGTTAGAAGAAGGAAAAAGAGAAGAAGAGAAGGAGGGAGGGAAGAGAGGGGAAGCACAGAAGATGGAGTGAGTGGGTAGACCAGGCCTGGAGGCTGTGGGGTATCCTGCCAAGTTCCGGAAAGGTCCGCAAGGGTGGGGGAGAGGCAGGGGACACTGGGCAGACGCCGTAGGTGCCCTTGGTGGGGGCCTGGCAGGGTCTGTGTCGGAGCAAAGTCAGTCTTAATGAAAGAGTGTAGACAGCTCTGGATGGTAATCAGGAATCCTGGAATCTAGGACAGCCTGGAGAAAGAGAGGTTGGGGGCACGGTGTCCTGGACGGGGTGGGGTGCAGGGACGAGAGAAAAGCCAGCCCCGGGGAAGAATCGTCAGGGACAAAAATTCACGAAGCTGCCGCTCAGAACAACCCCTTGACGGGAACCCAGGTGTGTTTGGATCTTTTAACTCTCCCTCCCCACCCCCCACTGGCTCACACCCGAGGCCCCCACGGGACTGGTTTCTTTTCATTATTCAAGTCTTTGCTCAAGTAACACTGCCTTAGAGAGGCCTTCCCTGACCACTGGCTAAGGCTGTCTGTCGACTGCCGCCCTCTATTACGTTACAGGATATTATTCCCTTTATAGCACTAACCACTACCTGAAATGATCTTGCTTATTTATTTTTCTTATGGGCCGTCTGCCCCTGCCCACCTCCCCCCTGCGCACCCCCCCCCCACCCTCGCCTCCCCGCCAGTGTGAGCTCCACAAAAGCAGGCACCGTGTCTGTCTTTTTCATCCAGGCATCCTCAGCGTCTAGAACAATGCCTGATACGCAGTAGGTCCTCAGTGACTATCGGTCGAATGGACATACCCAATGGCCCAGGTGGGCCCCAAACATTGCCCAGGGGACCAGAGTTGAATCTGGACTTCCTGGCCATGCTGAGGACGCTCCAAAGGCACTCTGCCTGTGTGGCAGCAGCTGTAGACCAGCAAACTCGAGACTGGGAGGGTCCGAGGAGAAGCCTAGGCTGTCTTCCACCCCAGACACAGTCCTGGAGCCTCCTTACCCTGGGGTCACTTAGGTCCTGGCTGATCCCTGCAGAAGGGGATGACAGGTCCAATGAGTGAGTCACCCTGGCAACAGGGTGACTGGTAGGCAAATCATTTTAAGAAGCCAGGAGGCTGGGACACTGGGATCCCCATGGGTTGGGGGGTTGGGGGATGGGCTAACAGTCCTCGAAAGGAGAGGATGGAGAACAGGTGCCAGGGCTCCCGAGAGTGCCCCAAGTAGGGGTTGGGACACCAAGATTCTGCCGAGGCGACGGGAAGGGGCGGAGGACTGGGTCACCACATTCTCTGAGGGCAGAGATATTCCTGAATCTGTCTGTTTTTCCCAGCTGGGACCAGCATAAACCAGCTCTCCTTGAATGGACTAGAGACGGGTTCGTCTGGGAAGGCAGCAAGGGGACGGAGACAAGACTAGGAGAGATGCCGGCTGCTTCGCCCTCTGCCCCACTCCCTTTTTCCTTCTCCCTGCTGCTTCCGCCCCGTCCCCAGAACCCCTGCCCCCCTCCCTCTAGGGCTCTCCCATGCCCCCTGCTGCTCCTTCTTTGCACAGCAGTGGCCCGGCTAAGGGAACAGCAGGATTCCATTTCTTCCCTTCCTTCCAGGCCTCTCAGGACCAGCCTCCGCGAGGGGAATGCTAAAGCCCCACAGGCAGGAAATGCTGGGGAAGGAGGGGGGCTCCTGGCTCCCAGAAAGTGCCCCGTATCTGGTGCGCACATCTGCCTGTCGGTGCTGCTGAACTCCCAGGCTGAGAAGTCACGGCTTCCTCCTCCTCGGGAAGCTTGCCTGGACCCCCAGACTAGGTTAAGGCCCCTGGTCTTCAAGCTTTTACAATTCCCTCTACGGTGCTTATCAGTTTCCGATTATCCACTTACTTGTCAGTCTTTGATGGATGTCTGCCTCCCCCGGGGACCTTGAGCAGCCAGAGGGCAGGAACCAAGGGGGGGGGAGAGGTTACTCATCAGTACAGCCCATCGCTCAGCGCAGCGCCTGGTACGTTGCAGATACCCCGTAAAGATGTGTCGAGTGAATGAACGAGTGACATTCGAGGGGATTCTTAGGTGGGGGTTTAATGGGTGCTGTCCGTGTCATTGCCTAGGCTCTGGGGACAGCTGTGAGTCCAGATGTTCTGACTTCTGCTCAGGGCCCGGTCCATGTCCAACTTCTGGCCTTGTGCCCAAAGGCCATCCAAGCAAAAGGAGGCCGAAGAAGCCTCTCCTAGAGGGAGGGGACACAGAGGGGTCATGAGGGCAGCTTGGACCCACAAAGCTCCTCCCCACCCCAGCTCTCTGACCTAAATTTTCTAAAGCACTTCCTCTCACTGGTCCTTTATCCCCTCTCTTCTTGTGGCCTTTTCTTCTAGGCTCCCAGAAGTTTCCTTTCCCTAAAAACATGGCCTTGCCTGTCTTCTCCTCCTCTCCCTCTAGCTGATTCCAACGGCGTGCTGAGGAGCGTGAACATCGCTCTTACCTGGCAGAGCCCCCAGGAAGAGGCGCCCCTGTGGCTGGACCCAGAGGTTGAGGAGGGAGGCAGGATCCAAGAGAGGCAGGGCAAGGATCTCCTTCTTAGGCCTCTGGCTCAAGACTACCCCAGACTCGCCCAGCTTCAGCTGAAGAGGGGGTCCCGAGACCAGAGGCAGATCCAGCTGTGGGCCCGACACAGAGGACAGCACCACTTTCTGCGGAGTGTGGGGGACAGGGACGTGACCGGGGGAGGAAAGAGCAAACCGCCTGGACCCCTGTGGCCCCACACCCCTTGCTGCCTCAGTCGGGCCTCTGAGCGGTACCTTCTGTCTGCCAAACATTTCCGCCCCCTACGTGCTGCCCCAATCTTCCTGGCTTGATGTTCCATAAAACCACACCGATCCCAAGTAAATACGATCCGGATAAAAGCCATTTGTAGGGGCACCTGGCTGGCTCACTCGGTAAAGCATGTGACTCTTGATCTTGGGGTTATAAGTTCAAGCCCCACGTTGGGTGTAGAGATTACTTAAAAATAAAATCTTGGGGCTGAATCCATTGAGCATCCGACTGTTGATTTTGGCTCAGGTCACGATCCCAGGATCGTGGGATCGAGCCCCGCGGTGGGTTCCTCACTGAGCATGGAGCCTGCTCAGGATTCTCTCTCTCCCCCTCTTGGCTCCTCTCCCCCGCTAGCACATGCACATGCTCTCTTTTTCTAAAATAAATAATAAATCTTTAAAAATAAATAAATAAATAACAAATATAAATAAATAAATGCCATTTGCGTGCGGTGGGCAGTTTTCTTTCTTCTTTTTTCTTTGTTTTTTAATATTTATTTTTGAGAGACAGAGAGAGACAGAGACAGAGCATGAGCAGGGGAGAGGCAGAGAGAGAGGGAGACCCAGAATCCGAAGCAGGCTCTGGGCTCCGAGCTGTCAGCACAGAGCCCGACGCGGGGCTCGAACTCATGGACCGTGAGATCATGACCTGAGCTGAAGCCGGACGCTCAACCGCCAGAGCCACCCAGGCGCCCCTGGTCCGTGTCAAGATATGTCCCTACCGTCCACCTTAAGCTTTCCTAATATTGACAGTTTGGGGTCCCCCTTTCCCCCTGCCACTCCCAGGCTCCACTGAATACAGGCAACACCCCCTCTTACTCGATCTTGGAGCTGGAGGCTGAGCCAAGGAGGGTTTTCTGGGGTCCCAAGGGCAAGGAGGTGGCCAGAACCTGCTGCCAGCTGGAGTCCCAGGTCCAGAGAGAAGGCCCAGGGCTCTGCATGAGGCTGGGGGATGTCTGGGGTGGGAGGATGGGTGACCCTTTCTGAGGACTCAAGGCTGGGGACTCAAGGAAGGAGGCAAACTAGTGGTGGAAGGAGACAGGGGAAGGCAGACACAGGGCCGGCCATGGAGGGAAAAACCGCCTTTACCTTGGAGACTGAATTCTGCTCGAGTCCCCGGAGGGAAGAATGTGCCAGGCTGGGACTCTGCAGCGCAGCTTCTGAGGCTGCGGGTCAGGGCAGACACCGAGGTCTGGGCCTGTTGGTCCAGCCAATTTTCCCGGCGCAGACAGCCATCCAGGGTGGGGACGAGCTGGAGCCGGTGCAGGGAAGGGAAGATGTGGGGATGTGGCAATCAAGACCCGTGAACCCCTGTCCCAGCCTCTCCACGCTCAGTTTATTCTCCTCTGAGACACAAGCCTTTGGCCTCTCCCACGCAGCTATCATGCTGTCCCCTCTCCTTTAAGAGTGTGGACTTAGACCCCCGTGGTCCCGTGGTCCCCCGGGCAGCAAGACTTTACCACTTGGGGTGGGTTCCCACCCTTGTGCTGTCGGTTACCGGCAAACGGAGACTGGAGACAGGGAACAACAGTCCCCCCAGTGCAATCCTCACGACAGGCTGGACTTTGCCGGCCAGAGGCCCAGAGACCTGTCTCAGGCACAGCACCTCCTCCCCATCCACACTCAGCAGCAGCGAATCCCCGATGACCTTCACTTCCACCTGCCGGACGGGGCGAAGCGAAGCTGAATCAGAGGCCCCTGGGGCCTGCCTCCACCGCCTTGTGCAGAGGCAGCCAAGTATAGCAGAAAGAACACGGACTTGTGGAGGCAGCTAGCATCCTGGGCTCACTCAGGACCTGAGCCTCAAATTCCCCTCTGAAAAAACGGAGACAAGAATCGCAACTCCATAGCGGTTTTGTTGCGGGTCCAAAAAGACGACGGTGGTAAGGGGTTGCCCGGAGACCCGGTTCTGTTCCCCTTCCGCAGGCCAGCGCAGGCCCGGACCTGGCTCACCTGATGCCACTTCCCATCGTCCAGCCGGGGCCCGGCGCCCACCGTAAGCTGGGCCAAGTGGTTGTGCATTTGGATCTCGGGCCTGCCATCTCGAAGCCCCAGCACAAACCAGTCCTTCTGGGGGTTGGTATCGCCATAAAAAATCACTCCCTCTGGATCCCAGGTTCGAAGCTCAAAGGAGGAAGAGGTTCTGGAAGGACACAGAAGGAAAGATGGTGCGTGGGGCAGGGCCTGTGGGGACAAAAGCGGGGTCAGGGATGGTGACGCGGCGGAGAGGGAAGCAGGGAAAAGAGAAGATCCGAGGCCTAGAAGGTAGGGTCAGGGGACCAGGTCAAGGGGCTATGTCAACCTCATACTTCCTGATCTTGGTGAAGTCAAAGGTCATGATGGTGATAGGCTCTTGTCCTGAGCCACTGCTGAGGTGCACAGCAGGAGGGTCCTGGATCCTCTATCAGAGAGAGAAAATAAACAAGGTAGGAAGACACGCCAGAGACCCAGCGACGACGGCAGGAGAGACACAGGCTACCGCACGAAGAGGAGAGGAAGGAAGAGGGCAGAGCCGAAGGGTGGCTCATTTCTACGCACACACGGGCTGAGCACCTTGTCCTAATCCTGCACCTGGGTAGAGAGACTGTCTCAGGGCCCTTACCTGGTGGCCGTGAGGTGGCAGCGGCAGCAGCAGCAGCAGCAGCAGCAGCCCTGGCGATGCGGCCAGTGGGCCTCTGCTCTCCATAATCGGCCGCGGTTCTCTCTGTGGCTCAGATCACCCTGGGGAGAATGTGTTGGGGACAGGCAGTTGGTGTTGGGTTAAAGGTTGTCCCCAGGCAGGGGCGGGGTGGAAAGAAGGGGGGCAGGAGACTGGGCACTCACCCTCCGCCCCCTCTGCCGACAAATCGGGGGAGGGACAGGGCTCCTCCACTTTTCCTGCTGGGAAAGTGTAGGAGCCAGGACAGATACCCCATTTTCCCCTCTCCTCCTCTAGAGCCTGACCTGGGTCCCTGAAGTCTTTTGCCCACCTGAGGAGGCTGCCTCCCCAGGCCAGAGGTCCAGACGCAGTCCTGCCCTGCACCCCAAGCAGCATCCTCCATCAGAACAACAGCGGAGGGGCGCCTGGGTGGGTGGTTCGGTGGGTTAAGCCTCCGACTTCGGCTCAGGTCCTGATCTCACCTTTGGTGAGTTCCAGCCCCACCTGGGGCTCTCTGCTGTCAGCCACGGGCTGTTTGGGATCCTTTGTCTCCCTCTCTCTCTGCTCCTCTCCCGCCTCAAAAATAAATAAACATCACAAATAAATTTTAAAAAAAGAAAGAAAGCAAGCACTACAGCTGAAACGTGGAACACCAAACATCTAGCTGGGTGCCTCTGCACAAGTCCCTCCACCATGGTGCTGTAGTGTTCTTGCTGACAAAATGTGAAAAATAATACCTACTTTACGGGGTGACTGCGAATGACGATTCATGGAGATCATGCAGGCACAGGGCCTGGTATCTGCTCTGAGCTCCTCCCTCACTATCTTCCCAGGCCTCGGAGGCTCGCCTCAGCGGGGAGGTACCGTCCCGGGGGGTGATTTAGTGGCTCCTAAGAAGAGGCCCCGTCCGCCGCTCCTCATTATCTTACCACGTACCGATAGAAATTCATCACC
Source organism: Prionailurus viverrinus (assembly GCF_022837055.1). Classification (NCBI taxonomy): domain Eukaryota; kingdom Metazoa; phylum Chordata; class Mammalia; order Carnivora; family Felidae; genus Prionailurus; species Prionailurus viverrinus. Next base: position 2,526,606 of record NC_062574.1, on the reverse strand, counting down.
CCCTCCCTGACCCGTGTTGCAATACCACTGTTCCCGAGGGCAGGCCCACTCGGAGCCACTCAAGACCCCTAGGAAACAGCTCTCACAGCTGGAGCAGGGGTGGTGGCGGTGGGGGGGACTCGGGGCCGGCTGGCAGGTGACTTTTGATCCATGCGGTTTCAACCACAGAGGCTGAACGGCACCACGGGACGACCAGCACCCAGGCAACCACAGCGAGGGAGCCCGCAGTCCAGCCTTGACCCCTGCCCTGGGGCCCAGTCACGGGGCTAGCGGGGGCGGGGGGGGGGGCGGGAGTGGAGGGGGGGGCAGGGCTGGGGGGCGGGGCGAGCCTGCTCTGCCAGCTGATTGGCTGGCTGGGGCGCGCCCGGGGCAGGGTGCGGGGCGGGGGGGAGGGGGGCGCCCACCACTCCCGCGGCCGCTGCCCGCGGCGCCCCCGGCTCTTCGGGGCCCGGTGTGCGGGCCCGTCCGAGAGCTACCTGCTTTTCAGCCGCGTCTGCGGAACGGAAGGGAGGGTCCCGGACTTCAGTCCCAGACGGTGGGGATGGCGATGGCTTCCGTGCGGATCCGACAGGCCGAGGAGGGAGACTGTGGAAATATCCTGAAGCTGATTCGGGTGACGGCTCCGGGCCGGAAACCGGGGGCCCGGAGGGGGCCCCGGCAGCCTGGCCGCGGGTGGGGGCGGGGAGGCCAGGCTGCAGCGGGAGGGGCGCGCCTGGGGAGGGTGCTGCCCTGATCCAGTCTCTGTCCCCACGCCGGGACCCCTTGCCCTGATCCAGCTTCTGTCCCCACGCCGGGATCCCCTGCCCTGACCCAACCTCTCTCCCCACGCCGGGACCCTTTGCCCTGACCCAGCCTCTGTCCCCCACACCCTAGGAACTAGCCGAGTACGAGAAACTCTCCGACCAGGTGAAGATCAGTGAGGAAGGTGGGGGCCCAGCACCGGCATCCTGATGGAGGCTGGGGAGGAGGTAAGGGATGGATGGGTTCCCAGGCCAGGCACACACCCAGGCTTTTTCTCTCTTTCCCACGACTCGGATCTCCGCAGCCCTGAGAGCAGACGGCTTCGGAGAGAATCCTTTCTATTGCTGTTTGGTGGCTGAACTTCTTCCCGCCCCCGGGGAGCCACAGGGTAAGAACCCTGGGACCTGGGAGGTTCCCGTCGCCTGTCCCTCTCAGAGGTCTGCCTCAGGGGCCCAGAGGCCTGAGCCCTTTTTTTTCTCTCCTTCTCAGGGCCCTGTGTGGTGGTGGGCTATGGGCTGTACTACTTCACCTATAGCACTTGGAAGGGGCGCAATGTTTATCTGGAAGACATCTATGTGAAGCCCGAATACCGGGGTACGGGGAGTGGGGGCGGGGGCAGCGGCTGAGGCTGGGGTGGTAGGAAATCAACCCAGACCCACCAGCATCCCCTGCCTCCTAATCCCAGCCTTATGGCCTTTTCAGATCCCCTTCAACTGAAACAATCTTTTTTGTTTTCTTTTGTTTTCTTGGTCTCTTTTCCCCCACAACAGGTCAGGGGATCGGTTCCAAAATAATCAAAAAGGTGGCTGAGGTGAGGAGAGGGATGGGGCCACCAGCCGGGTTCTGGAAAAGCAAGCATGTATTGAGAGGAGCCCAGCCCCCGTCGGGTTGAATGGTGAGAAAAGCTTCCTTTTGAGAGAAAGGCTAAGTGACGTCTTCTCCCACAGGTGGGCCTGGAAAGGGGCTGCTCCCAGTTGCGCCTCACAGTCCTGGACTGGAACAAGGGGGCCATGGACTTGTACAAGGCCCTGGGTGCCCGAGACCTGACTGAAGCCGAGGGCTGGCACTCCTTTCGCTTCGAAGAAGAGGCGATGAGGGAGTTGGCAGGAAAGTGACGCCGTTCCTTGGGCATCTCTGTCCTTGGCCTCCTCCCTCCCCACCTGCTCAAGCACTCCAGACAGAGGCCTCCCGGAAGGAAGAGAGGTTGGGAGCCGCTCAACCGGAAGGACAGAAAGAGCAGAACTGAGGGCGAGGCCCTTCCATCTCCCTGTTGAGGATGAGAATTGCTGAGTCCCGATGTGGTGCTGGTGGAGGAGGAGTTGATGGTGCAATAAAGCTCCGGCCACTTCAGGACCCTTCTCGAGTGCCCTGCTCGGTGGGGGCTGCTGCCCGGGGGGAAAGGTGGGCCCAAGGTGACTTTCGCTCACCCTCCGTGGGCCAGAGCCCTGGCTCCGGGCTGCGGAACATGGAGAAAAGAAGAACAAAGTGTCAGCTTGGCACATCAGGGTTGTTGGTCACAGTTGGGACTCAGACAAAGGCCTCCAGTGTCTGAACTGCACGCTACAGGATGCAGGAGTGAGGCTGGCCCGTTGGCTCAACATTTGGAGCAGGATGCCACCTGCTGGTGGTGTTTCGGGGGCCCTGGGAAGGACCACTGGCCTCCACTTAAAAAAAAAAAAGTCTGCTCATGGGGCGTCTGGGTGGCGCAGTCGGTTGAGCCTCTGACTCTTGGTCTCAGCTCAGGTCTTGATCTCAGGGTCGTGAGTTCAAGCCCCATGTTGGGCTTCACTGAAAAAGAAAAAAAAAGCAGAATTTGTAATCTTAGTTCTATAACTGTTATTGATCCTCTGGTATCAACGGTTTAGAATTTTCAATGTCCATACATACACATGAGTAGTTAAGTGAGTAGAGGTGGGATCGTATACTTTCCAACAATATATCAGACCCATCTCCCTGTGCTATTAAACGTACATCTGTCGTCACTTTTGTGGGTGGCATATTCTTCTTTTTTTTTTTAAGTTTTTTTTAATGTTTATTTATTTTTGAGAGAGAGAGACAGAGTGTGAGTGGGGGAGGAGCAGAAAAAGAGGGAGTCACAGATTCCGAAGCAGGCTCCAGGCTCCGAGCTGTCGGCACAGAGGCCGACGCGGGGCTCGAACCTATGAACCGTGAGATCATGACCCAAGCCGAAGTTGGACACCTAACTGACTGAGCCACCCAGGCCCCCCTGATGGGCATATTATTCTTTTTGTTGATGAACCATTGGTCATAATTTAGACACTGAATGAGGACAGGCAAGTAACATAAACGTATAAATTGTAAGAAACACAATCTCTAGACTTCTTCGGCAATGTAAAGAGTTGAAGATCTGGGTGTCTGGGTGGCTCAGTCGGTTGAGTGTCCCTCTTCAGCTCATGGTCAGAGGTCAGAGGTCATGATCTTGTGGTTTGTGGGTTCAAGCCCCATGTCTGCTGTTAGTGCAAAGCCTGCTTCGGATTTTGTCTCCCTCTCTCTCTCTTCCATTCTCTCAAAAATAAGCAAACATTAAAAACAAAAACAAAAGGTTGACGATCCACCTTAAAATCTAAATTATAAAAACAAAAGAGGGGTGCCTGAAGAGCGTGCAACTCTTGATCTCAGAGTTGTGAGTTGGAGCCCCACGTTGGGTGTAGACATTACTTAAAGATGAAATCTTAAAAAAAAAAAAAAAAAGATTCAGCCAAAGAGAACACATTAGGGGCTCAATTCTTCTTGAATGATTCCAATTTTGGGCCCTTCACACCAATTTAGAGCAGATGGGCCTTAGGACAATCTTGATCAGGAGATAATGAAGCTGGTCAACCCCTCCCCCAGATGGGAGCCAGAAAAATCCAGTCTCCTATGGCTCCTTGGCTCATCTCAATCTGACAGGATTTATATCTTTTGAATGTGATCAACTTATCTAGTGATGGGGCTGTTTTTCAATGTCAATTGCATTAGAATGCATCCTTTCTGGAGAGATGCATAAAGGGAGTGTAGTTGCTTCTGAGGAAGGGGTCTGGGTGTCCAGGGGACAGATTTTCCCACTTGCTACTTCAGATTTCCTGAGTTTTCTGCCATGCCAGGTTTCACTTCTTCTTCTTTTCTTCTTCTTCAAACAAAAGGCTACATAAGTAAAACTCAATGCAGGGGCACCTGGGTGCCTCCGTGGGGTTAAGCGACCAACTCTTGATCTCCGGTCATGATCTCACCGTTCGTGGGTTCGAGCCCCGCATCAGGCTCTGCTGCTTGGGATTCTGTCTCTCCTCTCTGCTTCTGCGCTCTCTCCCTCTCTCAAAATAAATACATTAAAAAAAAATGTTTAATGGAGAAGAAAAGGGCATAAACTAGGAAATGTAACGTTTCCTCAATTTCTCTTGTCCCCATCTTGTTTTGCCTTTGCTTCTTTGGTGTGCACGGTTTTCATGTTATTCTCTCGGCCAGTTTTGGCAGGATGTCTGTACTCCAGCATCACTCTGTGCTGCAGCCACAGCCGGCCTTGGGTTCCTGCCCACTCATCACTGTATGAGCCTCCTGCGAGGTGATTCTGTTAGATGTTGGGGCTGATCCGTATGAGGTGATAAGGCCCTGGGTTCTGGCCATGGCCGGGAGAACAGAGGGGAGGGCACTGAGAAGGAGGGCTTTTTAAAGGGAGCATTGAGAAAGCATCATTAAGACAACTCTCAAATCTGTCAAACCTGCACATTGCTATCACCACTCTTTGAAAGTTGCCGTAGCCTCCTGACTTCCCAGCCCCCTCCTGTAACAGCCCCCTTCCATGAGGTTATTCATATTTTTTAATATATATTTTTTGAGACAGAGAGAGAGCACGAGCAGGGGAGGGGCGGGGAGAGAGGGAGACACAGAATCCAAAGCAGGCTCGGGGCTGTCAGCACAGAATCCGACTCAGCACAAACCTCAAGATCATGACCTGAGCCGAAGTCAGATGTTTAATTGACTGAGCCACCCAGGGGTATTTTTTTTTGTTTTTAATCATAGTTATGCATGTTATTTATCTATTATTTACCTAAAATGTTGTGTGTTTGTTTGGTTTTAATTTATTTCTGAGAGAGAGAGAGAGAGAGAGAGAGAGAGAGTGCAAGTGGGTTGGGGCAAGGAAGGGGACAGAGGATCCAAAGCAGGCTCCACGCTGACAGCAGTAAGCCAGATGCGGGGCTGGAACTCACCAACCCTGAGACCCGGACCGGAGCCCAAGTCAGCTGCTCAGTCAACTGAGCTACACCCAGGCGTAAATAATATCATTACTTGATATTATTTAAAGAGTTCCATACTGCTCTACCGCTGATGGAAAAAAACACTAGTCTTACAACTCCCAAGGTTCTCGAAAGACCATTGGTTCAATTGAGTGTTTAAATTGTTATTATGTTTTGTCTTGGACTCATCTGTCTATGTCAGACTAAAAATAGCACCCAAATGCTGCCGCTTCTCCACGCTTCTGTTTTAGCACGAGCCCTGACTTCCCACCGCTCACTCTCTGTTCCGCGGCCACCGCCACCCCACCCCCATCCCCCAGCCTGCCCGTGCTTCCAACATTGTATCACAATTCCGGATGGATCTGTTGGGTGTTTACACTGCCGTGATTATGCAAATGCTCTTCACAGTTGAGCCCTGTGGGTCTTCCTCCCCACCCCCCAGCCATTTATGTGTTTTCTGGAACTGATCCTTTTTTTGTCCTTTTTGTTTGCTTAGTTTTCTGTGTACTGCGCCCCCCAAATTCTCCTTTAGTTGTGTTACCTGTGCTCTAAGGGTATACAAACACGTAAGGAATTTGATCTCTTCCCGTTGAAGAATCTTCTGGTGGAGACTTTAGACCTGCTTGCTCCAACAGAGTGGCTGATCTTTAGACCGTGCGGGTTCTCCCTGCACAGCCATCTTTTAAGTTTTTATTTATTTATTCTGAGAGAGAGAGAGTGAGCATGGGGGAAGGGCAGAGAGAGAGAGAGAGAGAGAGAGAGAGAATTCCAAGCAGGATCCACACCATCAGCACAGAGCCCAGCGTGGGGCTCGAACTC